>NC_140167.1:211279151-211879151 GCF_963971535.1 Notolepis coatsorum
TCTCCACCAAGCCCTGTCAGCGCCCGATCACCTCCGTCAGTGTCATCCCCCAGCGAGGCGGACCAGAGACTGGCGCAAGCCTTGATCGCCACGCTGACAGCTTCAACCGAAAGAGACCGACTCCAGGGTGAGCGCGACCGTCTTCAAGCACAGACGCTTAGTGAGCGCGAACACTCTGCAGCGGAACTAGAGCGCCTCCACGCGCAACTTCAAGCACAGACACTTAGTGAGCGCGAACACTCTGCAGCGGAACGAGAGCGCCTCCACGCGCAACTCCAAGCACAAGCCTTTAGTGAGCGCGAACACTCTGCAGCGGAACGAGAGCGCATCCAGGCACAACAACGGAGTGAGCACGAACGCATCAGACTGGAGGAGAGACGCCTCCAGACGGAAGAGAACATCCAGCGAGAACACGCCAATGCACAGCGCGAAGCGGAGCGCGACCGGCTACAGGCGCAGATGATAGAACAATTGATCGCCAGGGCGACCCCCCCTCTCTCCACATGGAGCTCCCGGAGATCATCACGACACGGGTCTAGGGCACCTTCCCCTACCCGACAAAGCTACACGGGACCCGGCCAACAGGAAGAACCTGCCTACGTCTCCGAGCCCCCTCCCCGACCGGTCCATACGGGACCCAGCCAACGGGAAGAACCGGCCTACGTCGCCGAGAGACTAACTAGAAGACTCCAAGACCTAGCGGAGGAAGAGGAGGGATATCAAGCCCACCAGCACGAACCTACTTCGGACCAGGAGGCCCAGTACAGCCCCGACCTCAGCCCCGAGTCACTGCGCTACAAACCCCCGACCCAACTCAAGGGTGAGTTTGATGTACTGTCAGCACCGAGGAACAGCACCTGGGGGCCCGGCCTCTGGTACCCACCCAGTACTAACCCACGACCACCCGTACGGGGAGACTCGCCCAGGAGGCCTCTCCCCCTACGCTCATCGGTGTCCCAGCCATCCATGGCGTCTTACCTTGGCACACCGACGTTCCCAGACTTTACGCGCGAGGACAGAGCACAGTACACAGAATTACGCATGTGTTTAGAGACTATAATGTCCGATGTCCACGACGAGTCTTATAAATATGCCATCCTCCTCAAGCATCTCAAGGCGCATAACATAGCGCTGGCATATTCGAACTCAAGCACCCCATACTCAGCTGCTCTGGTGGCCCTCGACGCGCGCTATGGACGCATATGGGATTACGTGATCCAAGAAATACGAGATATCGACCGCCTCCCCCCAGCCAAAGACAATAGAGCACTGGATGACCTCTCTATCAAGGTACAATCCCTCGTGGGGATGCTGGGGTCCCAAAAGGAGAAGGGGAGATATGAACTGTATGCTAATTCTAACGTGGAACGGATACTGGAGAAGCTCCCTCCAGCCCGTCAAGAGCGCTTTCGGCGGCAGAAAGACCACCGTGACCCCAACGGCCCAGAACCATCCCTCCTAGACCTGGCTGCTTTCCTCGCCAGGGAGGTTAGCAGTCTACGACTGGACACATTCGTGTGGAGTGGCTCTAGCCCTAGAGATGGACCGCGGAGGTTCAATGACAACCGCCGGTCAGTGACAGTTATGCACCAGGCCGAGTCAGTGCCGCAGCACAAGAACCACAACACCCCCCACGTGAAGGGAAAGTGGAAGATTGCATGCCAGTACTGTGAAAATGAACATTGGTTGTCTCAATGTGACACCTTCAAGAAGCTGACCGCTGACGACGTGAGTCAGTGGATCAAAGCCAACCGCCGCTGCTTCCGCTGCGCGCGCAGCCATATGGCAGCTGAGTGCCGCCTAAAGAAAAGATGCAGCAAGTGCGACGGCGCCCACTTGGAGGTCCTGCACGACAGCAACAAGAGGAGACCCGTACCACAAAGCAGCTCGAGAGTAAATGTCATGTATATAGACCCTGCGAAGAGCGGGAGCTCCCGAGTGCTCTTGAAGGTGGTCCGAGTGCTCCTAAGCTACGAGGACAAGGTCATGGACACTTACGCCGTCCTAGACGATGGGTCTGAAAAGACTCTCCTCCTCGCTTCCGCCGCAGCCCAGTTGGGCCTGCGGGGTACCGAAGAAACAATGACAATCCGTACCATTAGAAGAGACCTAAAGACCATAAAGGGTGAAAACGTCTCCTTCACGATAGCAGCGGTCGAGCAGCCCGAGAAGCGGTATAGCATCACTAACGCCTTCACAAGCCACGACATAGGTCTGTCACGGTATACCTACCCCATCACACAGCTGACGGAGAAATACGTGCACCTACGTCAACTACCTATACCGCCCATCGACGGCGCCACCCCGACCCTGCTCATAGGATCCGACCACGCACACCTCATCGTCCCAACGGACCAGGTCCACATCGGGCCCAGAGGCTGTCCAGCAGCGGTCAAGACCCGCCTGGGTTGGACACTACAAGGCCCCCTCTCCGGGTCTTCCAACCGACCGACAGCCACTCGCTGCCTCTACACGAGGATAAACGAAGACGACACCACCCTCTTGCAGCACGTCGAGAGACTATGGACATTAGACGCGATACCCTTTAAGAACGAAAATAAACTAGTTTGTTCAAAGGAAGACACTTATGCCATAGCTCTCCTCGAGCAGAAGACAAAGAGGGTCGAGGTCGACGGAGTGATGAGATACGCAACTCCACTCCTGAGGCGAGAGGGGATGCCCACCCTCCACGCCTCAAAAGAAGCGACAGAACGCTATCTACTGAACACCGAGCGGCGTCTAGCCAAGGACCCCACTCAAGCCACTGTGTACCGCGCTGAGATCGACAAACTGATCACAGCGGGACATATCAAGAAAATTGACAATCAAGAGGCCGACCAGACGACTGAATCCTGGTACGTGCCCCACCACAAGGTCCACCACAACGGCAAGAACCGCATTGTATTCAACTGCAGCTACCAGATCGGACTACAGAACCTGAATAAATTACTCTTGCCCGGCCCGACACTCGGCCCCTCCCTCCTCGGCATACTACTACGTTTCCGCCAAGACAAGGTGGCCATCAGCGGCGACATCAAAGGGATGTTCCTGCAGGTGCGACTGGTGGAGGAGGACAAGCCCCTGCTGCGGTTCCTATGGAGAGAGAGGATCAACGATGAGCAACCCTCCATCTACCAATGGGAGGTCCTCCCCTTCGGCACCACATGCAGCCCATGCTGTGCTACGTTCGCACTACAAAAACACGTGACAGAAGACCCTGAAGCTGACGAGGAGGTCAGACAAAGCGTAGAGAGGAGTTTCTACGTGGACAACTGTCTACAAAGCGTCTCGACGCCAGAAGAAGCCGAAGCCCTCCTGCTTAAGCTCCGCGCCTCACTGATCAAAGGCGGCTTCGATCTTAGGCAGTGGGCCAGCAGTGACCCTCAAGTACTTCGCAGCCTCTCCCCAGAGACAAAGGCAGCAAGCAGCGAGACCTGGATGGCGACCACCCCAGGTGAAGCACAGGAAATGACATTGGGCCTCGTCTGGCGCTTCAAAACAGACTTGCTCCATTACAAGCACACACCCCTGACCCCGGAGCAGGGAAGGTCGACCCCTCTACCGACCACTAGACGGAGCGTATACAGAACACTCGCAAGCCAATACGACCCGCTGGGACCCACTGTGGGACAAGTAACAGGGCTGGGACGACCCCATACCCGACCACCTAGCTTCCACCTGGAGAGAGTGGGAGAGAGAACTCAGCTCGCTCCAAAATGTGAACATTCGCCGGAGCTACTTCCCACCCACAGTGCGGCTGGAGACGTGCCAGATGGACCTGCACGTCTTCAGTGACGCCTCGGAAGTAGCCTACGGTTCGGTGGCTTACTTGCGAGCCCGAGAGGAGGGAGGAGAAGTACACACAGCTTTCATCCTGGCTCGCTCAAGAATAGCCCCCCGCAAGCAACAATCGATCCCGCGTCTAGAGCTCTGCGCAGCTCTGGTAGGCGCGCAACTTGCCGCGTTGCTACAACGTGAACTCACCATAACGGTGCAAAGAACAATCTTGTGGTCAGACTCCATGACCGTACTCACATGGATCCAGTCCGATTCTTGTAGATACAAGGTCTTCGTGGGAGTCAGAGTCACAGAGATTCAAGACCTGGTAGGATCAGCGTGCTGGAGGTACGTTGACACCAAACAGAACCCAGCCGATGTCATCACACGGGGGATGTCCCTAGATGACCTCACACGTCCCAATATCTACAGTGACGGTCCTGAGTTCCTCAAGCTCCCGGAGGAGGAGTGGCCTACCCCCACCCCACGGGAGGCTAGTCAAGAGGAGGCAGAGATCAAGAAATCTATGTTCTGTGGGCTGACGCACATCCCAGCCCCCACTGACCCTTACATAGACGACTGCCTAACCTTTGAGAGTGCGCAGATAAAAACATTCTTGTGGCACCACCCTGAGGTTCCCCCCACTACAGACATTGACGCATCGAACTACGCAGAGGCAGAACTCCTTCTGCTACAGCGAGCCCAAAGAGACTCATTTCCAGATGAGCTAGACTGCCTGCAGGGAACAAAGCCAATCCCTTCAGACAGCCGACTGCTCCACTTGGCCCCCGAGCGCGACACCCATGGCCTCATCAGGGTGGGTGGTCGTCTGAGACGGGCCCCGGACTTAACGGATGACGTCAAGTATCCTATCGTCCTCAACAGTCGACACAAGGTCACTGAGCTTATCATAAAGAAATACGACGAGGATGTGCACCACGCTGGGGCAGAGAGAGTCTTCGCCGAGATCCGACGTCGTTACTGGATACTGCAAGGAAGAGAAGCAGTACGCCGTTTCCAGCGGACCTGTCTAGACTGTCGCAAGTGGCGAGCACAGCCCAGTATACCCATGATGGCCGACCTGCCTCCCTGCCGCCTCCGACTCGGCGAGAAGCCTTTTCACTCCACGGGCGTGGACTGCTTCGGCCCGCTCTACGTTAAGAAGGGAAGAGGGACAGAGAAGTGGTGGGGCATTGTATACAAGTGCATGACCACCCGAGCAGTACATATAGAACTCCTTCAGACCATGAGTACGGATTCATTCCTCATGTCCTTCCGGAGATTTATATCAAGAAAAGGAAAACCGTCTGCGTTGTTGTCTGATCAAGGGACAAACTTCAAAGGCGGAGAAAGAGAACTGAGAGAGAGCTTCCAGGCCATGGGCCCAGAACTTAAGACCCACCTCGCTCCCTATCAGGTCGAATTCCAGTTTAACCCCCCGAACGCCCCTCACTTCGGGGGAACCTGGGAAAGAGAAGTCCGTTCCATAAAGACAGCTCTGTACGCCGTGCTTGGGGCCCAGACCGTGGCGGAAGAAGTCCTCACGACAGTCCTCACGGAGATCGAGGGCGTATTGAACTCAAAGCCCCTCGGGTACGTCTCAAGTGATGTAGCAGACGTCGACCCAGTCACCCCAAACACTCTCTTGATGGGGCGGCTGGACCCTGCCCTTCCACAGGCGGTGTACAGACCTGAAGAAGCGAACGGCCGAAGAATGTGGAGGTACAGTCAAGTATTGGCTGACCAGTTTTGGAACAGTTTCCTCCTCCACTACCTACCGTCCCTCCAAACCCGTCAGAAGTGGGTAAAGGACAGAGACAACTTACAAGTGGACACAGTCGTTATGATCATAGACCAGTCACTACCCCGAGCTATGTGGCCGGCCGGCCGCGTAAGCAAAGTGATCACTGGACCCGACGGGAAGGTCAGAGCGGCAGAAGTTATTGTCCAAGGGCGGACTTACACCCGACCCGTGGCGAGGCTGATAGAGTTGCCGAAGCTCCTTGACTCCCCTGATGACGACCATGACCCACTGACTTTGTAGATTGCCCTACTCCTCACAACAGATATTGAGCAGTTGACTGGACTATTAATCTGTCTCCCTTAACTAATTAGGTGCGGACTAATTAGGAGGCGGCTGTTGTGAAGGGCCAGATTAAAGCTGAAAATCTACATTTATTGTTTTATATACATTGTATATTATTTATATATACACGGTATATCCTTTTAAACCTGCGTTCGAACCATAGTAATATTCGCTCTCCTTATTGGATAACGCCCGTAGGCGCCAGCCCGCAAGCCCCCAAAGTCAGGTTCAAAGACAAGCCCAGGCATGTCGTAACATGCCCGGAGACAGCGTATTGATTCCAGACAAGAACTAAGGTTTGGGACTAGATAACCACTTAAGTATATATACGGCGCAGGTGCGCACAGCAGCAGTTCGTCTAAAGCAGGGGTGGCCAACCAGTCAGAGACTAAGAGCCACAAAAATTACTGTGGTACCACAAAGAGCCACACCATATACCAGCGTTTCTCAACAATTTTTTTCAGTCACGGCACCCTTCATGTGTTTATAGGTCTCACCCTCTGGCCTCTGAAGTTGCTAATGTCTTTTTTATTTGGGCCTCACAGGGTTAAAAGTACCCTGTGAGACCCACGGTTGCAAAATTACAAAATCACTTTTAGCCATTTAAAAAAATAATGTTTATTTAAACATTTTTAAAGGGGAACTATTTTACTATTTCTTTCACTATTTGGGCACTTTTACACAATTCCTGTGAGTCTATGGAACACCTAGGTTTTTTTCAAAAAAAATGCATTGTTTTGTATTTCTAATCAAGTACTAAAAACCGCATTTTTCTACCACAAGATCTTAAGCCGTTTTGAGGCTGGGCTCCAACCACTGTGTGGCCTGGTGCCAACTGCCACATCAACTGCCACATTATTATGCAGCTGAGAAATCTCTGACATCACAGATATGCACATTTTCAGATTACTCAGTTCAGTGAGGGTGAATATTGTGAGAGGAGAATTGGAAGAATTCGCACAATATGAGAATTAGAGACATATATCCTATTAATATAAGTCCACATAGCTAAGAAACAATGGTAAACACTGAAAAAAGCCATTTATAAGATAGTTCCCCTTTAAGCACATGTATAGTCAATTGGTCCTGTTGTTCAGCCTCACAATGCTATTTGATAGTAAATGTGTTTATATGTCCCACCCTCTGGCCTCTGAAGTTGCTAATTTCTTTTTAATTTGGGCCTCACAGGGTTAACCTCTTAAGCCCGAGATATACAGTAAAAGTGTATATTTTCAGCATTACGTTTGTTTACCAATTATTTTAACTGTTATTAGTGAAATATAAGATTATAGAAATCTCAGGGCATTGAGTCGGAAACCGGCGCATATTGACAGGAGGAAGTGGCACAGCCAAAAGTGAGTGTAGTCTTTTGAAGGAAGACACTCAGGGCTTTCAAATTTCGAAAAACTACCCTACCCAGCTCACACCAGCCCCTGTCAATCATCTGACTTCTGGATTTACTTTTTAATTTCTCTTATTCTTTGGGATTATCTCCCACAAACCTGAACGTTATTGCCATAAAACAGAACGCAGTTAGTTTCTCTACCTTTCTGTGAACGTCTTGCAAAAAACGGTGTTGCAATATGATGAAAAATGGTGGAGAAATTTACATTATAAAAAAGATGGCAGAATTCAGTACTGTATCTACAAAACCTTCTGTTTAATCATCTTCCCTTTATTCATTTGCTTAGATTTTTCAGGTCTGGTCAATTTTAGCATGGTGTTATTTACAGTCAAAGATACATTTTTTTTTAAATAGAATTGATATTCTCCTTTGGTTCATTACAATTTACTCAAGCCTAGTAACAGACACACTATTTCTGACACTGATCCATATATGTCCCTAGATTCAGATACCAAGAACATGCAAATGGACCATTTAAAAAAAATTGTAAATGTTTATTCTACGTCCTTATGGAATGAGTGACATAAAAAAAAAAATTTTTTTTTTTTTTTTTTTGGATGGAAGAGCCGCACATTGACGGGCAAAGAGCCGCATGCGGCTCGCGAGCCGCGGGTTGGCCACCCCTGGTCTAAAGTCTGTCTGTGTTCGGTAACAGTGAAGTGAACAGCAGTGCGTCTAACAGAGCGTTGAGAACCATGTGCGAATGGAATAGTAAAGTGTCAGAGTTTAATGCAGTAACGTCAAGTTCGACCTAGTTTAATGTGAAGTAAATAGTCGTTCATTTATTGTATATCGTGCCAACCACAGTTTGTTCGTGTGTAGCATTACCCAGCGGTTCGTTCGTGTTAGCTAGTGGACCTTAGCCAGTGCGTGTGGTCTAAATACCTTAGTACCAGCACACGAGGAGGCCTAGTCGGAGAACCTGTTGGACATGTGCACAGGAGAACCAGCGGCGGCGATTGCAGAACCATTACTGGTTGGATTATATTGATTGTGGAACGTGTTACCCGGAGAAGAGCATCGTTAATTTCCACTGTCGTTTGGGATTTAACCTCGTGAGGATTTACATTCGGGCTGGCCTCATGGACCGAGGCTGGCTGGCTATCATCGTTTGCTATCGAGCATTGGATTACAGTTATTGCTTTTGTTGCTGATCGTTGGATTTACAAGGACTGGCTTCTGTACGTGAATCCCCTTATTCTTCATTGAATCAGACTGAGTATCCGAACATTCCTCTATCCTCCAGACCTTACAACTCTGGGAGGAACCCAGTGTCTCCAGGCGGTACCAGCGTTGCCTTCTATAATTGCTATTATACGCCAGGTGGCGTCAGCCTAGTACCCATCGTAGGAATCATTCTATTCCCAGTGACTCATGCTACTGACTGACTTTATGCATATTCTTCGCCATACAAGCGCGACCCTAATTCTCATTCTGTAACCTAATGTTGCATAATAATAAAATACCCTCAAATACTATTTCTTTGTCAATGCCGTGTTATTATGAGTGTCCACCATATCTATTCGATGTACTGTCTGGCCAGTAATTAAAGTACATACCTAGCAGTGGTTTAATCTATCACAATCTTTAATACAGTCAGGGTTTTGTAACCCCTCAGTTACAGCTATTGACCAATCACAATCAAGCATTTCGGCGAATGTTAAAACGCCATGTATGGTATGTAATAACGGTATGTAATAACTACCATGTAGTTGATTTTATTAGAACAAGGCTTTATGATATCCTCCACAACACATATATAAGCAAAACTATGTTTCACTATTTTGAAAATTCTGAAGGTATCTGCAGAAAAAAAGGTACGACTGTGGTGTTAGGGTCATTCTTGACCCGGCAAGGTAAAACTATACTATAAAAATACTAAATATAAATAAATAAAATAATAATAAATATACTAAACTTTTTTCAGAAGTTATATTCTAATATTGTTCTATTATAGTCAGAAAACATTATTATCTATGGGTTTCACATTTAGTATATTATGATTGAACAACCTCATTTTCATCTTAAAAATAAGGGACATGATGTGTCTCGGGGGCCATACAATCAAAATACAATGGGATTATATGGTTATGAATGCATATAATGTTAGTTAGGATGTAGTATTAACTATATTGAGTGATACTCCTTTCTTTTTAGTGGTCAGGACTGAGTTAGACCCCGGGTCAACATTGACCCGCTAACAACGGTCAGTGGTGCCAATTCCTAACACAACATGAGAGTTAAATTCTACAATGAATCAAACTAAATGAATCATAATCAGAAGAAGGTGAGTGAGCCAGAGCGCCTCCCAGACCAATTCCACGATACCATTGTCTCTCTCATCCATCATCCAGCTCTGACCGGTTGAATGATACAGTGATACAAAGGATGAGAGGTGGGCAAATAGGAGATCAAGATCAAGACACAACAGCTGATGCACAATGCATTTTACATATCAATGGCTTGTGGTGATATTGACCTTGAATTTCATAACTAATATGTGTGAATAATTAGAAAACCATAATATTATGCCTTGTATACTTTTTAGCAGCAGAGTGGGTTGCAGGGCTAAATGAGGAACGATTCTAGAGACAGTTGCATCAGATAACAGCAGGAACAGTTATTTCAACCCCCACTAGCAGATGCACTCAACACTAGAACAAAGGAACTGAAAAGTCACAGACAACTGTTAGCAGATTTCAGCAGCGACAGCAGAGACCAGATAACTGGCTCTGATAGTATAAGACAGGACTAAAGATCATTAATCAATAAGGACATGTTTCAAAGTTAAATGAAAAAGCATGATACTTGATTGGCTTTGATTGGATTGACAACTCTATAAAGAAACCAATAAAAACATCTATATAGATATTTAGAATTAAGAATCCTGGTATAGTTATCACAGTTATATGATCTGGTAAATAAAGGTTGGTGTGGTCTCCTATATGATGTCTGATATCAGCCTAGAAGCAATGACTGTACTGGGATGATATGAGAGGTCTATAGGTCATTACACAAACCATATAGATTGGAAAATCAATAATGGTACACGAAGGAATGTTGATGCATTCAGAGGAGACACCGACGGGGGCCACAGGCAGGCCCCCCCCTCTCTGCCCAAACATGAGAGGCCACAGCCCAAAGGAGGGGGCATTGACACCAACCCCCACAGAAGAACCAACCGGATTGGACCAAACATATTATTAAAATGTGCTACTATTGGTGGGAAATTATAGTATTTAAGAGCAAAACAGTGTTAATTCAGGAGCCCAGACCGCCCCAGGTCTGCGGCTCCCCCCTCCCAACCCAGAGAATGCTGTCGGCTGATTTTCATGTAAGTAAGCTGGATGGCCCCATGGTTGGTTAGAATAGAATGTAAAGATACTTATCTTAGAAACCAGGCTTACTCATATGAAAAGGGCTTACAGTAAAATTCTCTATTTTCATTGATGTTAACAATGACTGTTGTATGTACATGTTGGGGTTTTGAGATGCAAACCTTGTTGATCCTTTGTACAAAACAGACATGTTAATGAATTCTGATAATCCTTGTATGTGAAAAGCAACCTTTTAATTCACTCTGGGCAAATAAATACATGAGTTTGAATTCGAACTCTGTGGTCTGGACTGCACGTTTATTCCTTGCTGGCTATATTGGAAGTCAGATGAGGAGACCAAATCCTACCACTTATGATCCTTTCCTCCTTCCAGATAACAACCTCATTGTACTGTGAATAAACCTTAGGTATTGTATAGGATTATACGAGAGGCTGAAGAGCAAAACTTCCTATATCTGAAAAATCCATTTTTAGGAAACAAAACAATTATTGCAATTTTTTAAGGATACCCAAGACAATACACTGTTTTAGACTATATTATTATGTGTTATTACATGGCGTTTTAACATTCGCCGAAATGCTTGATTGTGATTTGTCATTGAGCAATTGGTCATTGAGCAATCAAGCCCACTGACACACACTGTATCAGTGCAATCAGACACACCTGCCGGCTGCCGGCGAAGCTGCCGGCGATGACAGCGGAGCCACAACAGAACTGCGCGGAGTGACAGAACAGAACTGCGTCTGCATTTGATCTCGTCTTGTCGATGGTGTAAAATGAATTAGGTATATTGTTAGTAAGTTAGCCATGTAATAAGCGGGATAATGTATAGCTTATACTCGGTCATTGTCGCAAAATAATTGACCTTCACTACGTTTAAAACACCTCGGCGAGGCGCCTCGGTGTTCTAAACTCTGTGTCGGTCAATTATTTTGCGACAATGACCTCGTAGCTATACATTATTCCTTACTTAAGTGCAGATAGGCGGTTTTCCCCCACTTTTCTTTTTAATGTAGATAGGCGGTTTTGCTCTTCGGCCATCGGTATTCATAAATAATGCTCTACACAGGTCAACTATACCTGCATACAAAAATGGGTATCATTTAAATTTAGCAAGAGGAATGGTTGGCTATTTTGCCTGAAAGGCAAGCATTGCTTCTTCTTCTACTACTGCCCAGCAAATTCATCAACAGGCAATCATGATGTCATTTCCCCCCAAAACACCACATCTCTTGGGAATAAACATAATCAATTAAAAAAATTGCACTCCTGAAGGTGGTGCATGTGCATGTACATACCAGACCAATGACAGCTGTCTCCCACTGTAGAATTGGGATTATCTTTCATCATCAGTGCCTAAAATAAATCTTATCAGCTTACCTATGGGTCTACTGTTATCCAGCCTAGGAATGAAGAAAGGCCTTTCGCGCGAGGAGAACTTCATATCTTGGGCTGCATTGAAGAGTCCAGCGCTGTATCGCCTGTAGGCCAGCTTGTCCCGTTGCTGGCTGTCTCCAATAACCTGTAAGATTAGATCCAACAGGGTCCTTCTCTCTCTATGCTTGGCCTCCTTGCTGTCCAAACACTGGCCGGAGGTGACGAGCAGAAGGAATACAGTCAACAGTATGTGCCATTTCCTCTCTATCTGCATGGCTTCACTGTCTGACAAAACAAGAAAACAGATATTCAGTGTTCAAATGAATAATACTTTCTTCAAGTCTATTTCTGAGACAGAAAAACACAGATAAGAGAGGACCTGTTTTCAATTAAGGTGGCTCCACCAATACATGTCTTGCATTTGTCATAACTGCTTAAATTAAACAACACCCAAAATTTTGATTGATTGATTGAAAACTTTATTAACAGATTGCAGAATGGGTACAGTACAGTACAGCTCAATACATACAATTGTTAAGGGGATGCAGTCATGCAGACCAGAGAAAGACTTTCGTCTTGTTTACATCAGGGTCCCCCATTTTCAATTCATCAATGTTATTATAGCCTAGCCTATAGCGTCTGTATGATACCAGTCCAGACATTATTACGTGTTTCTAACTTCTAACAGGTGTGTGTAGCCTATTCAAGTAGAGATAAAAAAAAAAAAAAAAAAAAACACTATGTCAATATGAATCTCAGCTGGTTCATTCCATGAACTAACTAGTTACAGGAGACTGCGTCACTATAAGACTGCAATTCAAAACTGGCCCCTGTAAATGTCATAACCCAACCCCCTCCAATGTACAGTAAATGACCAATGTACAGTTTTGCTTGTACAGTGGTACAGTTTCCCCCACTCCGCCTACCCCAACCCCCACCCACCTAACCACCTCCAATGTACAGTCCCCCCCCCCCCACCCCACCCCACCTACCATACCTCCTCCAATGTACAGTTTCTACGTCAAATGTATATACTCTCTTTTTTAAACTCTTTTTGTATCACAAACAGTACTGTATTTGCAAATCTGGTATGTCATAAATGCATAGATGTAGCAGTACTGTATCTGTATATTGTGTTGTATGTCATAATATGTTATGATTAATTGAAAATGGGGGACCCTGATGTAAACAAGACGAAAGTCTTTCTCTGGTCTGCAGCGCCTTAACAATTGTGTGTATTGAACTGTACTGTAGTGTACCCATTCTGCAATCTGTTAATAAAGTTTTCAATCAATCAATCAATCAATCTTTAACGTAACTTAAAAACTTACAGGTCCAGGAGTGAAAGATATCGTATGTCCTGCAGAGTGGGACACAATAATAGTCTTCAACAAATAATATCTCCAGGCGTTGTCTGTCTGTAGTTCCGATGGTAAAGAAGAGAACAGCCGGCAGCAGGTTGCGTTCATTCACTACTGTCTCGAAATCCCGCGTCCCGTTTTATACGACGAGCGATCAGCTTCTTCAATGTAATACAATCGATTTCGAGTGGGTGGTAATAAAGCAATGTTGACATCTTTAGTTCAATTCATTCTAGTGGCGGACGGTCGCTCCCTGTAGACATGATGATGCTGCGTCCCTCATTGACGCCCAGAAACATCATGGAATAATAATAACAACAACAACTAAGCAACAGATGGAGCTTTACTTTTTTTTCCCAAGAAAAAAAAAGTTTTGCACATCAACCAATCAAGAAACATCCTATTGGAATTGGCCAAAGGAAATGGCGTGGCGTTGTGGAAAACAAAAGTATAGTTTTCCAAAGTAGCGCCTTATCGTTGGATGTTGGCTGCAGACAGACAGACAGAGAGGTGTTTCTCGCGGCCCGGAGGCCAGAAGCTTATAGTTGACCTGTCAGCTCACTGACCACAGTGTCGGTGTCCAGGTCTTATAGTTGACCTGTCAGCTCACTGACCACAGTGTCGGTGTCCAGGTCTTATAGTTGACCTGTCAGCTCACTGACCACAGTGTCGGTGTCCAGGTCTTATAGTTGACCTGTCAGCTCACTGACCACAGTGTCGGTGTCCAGGTCTTATAGTTGACCTGTCAGCTCACTGACCACAGTGTCGGTGTCCAGGTCTTATAGTTGACCTGTCAGCTCACTGACCACAGTGTCGGTGTCCAGGTCTTATAGTTGACCTGTCAGCTCACTGACCACAGTGTCGGTGTCCAGGTCTTATAGTTGACCTGTCAGCTCACTGACCACAGTGTCGGTGTCCAGGTCTTATAGTTGACCTGTCAGCTCATTGACCACAGTGTCGGTGTCCAGGTCTTATAGTTGACCTGTCAGCTCACTGACCACAGTGTCGGTGTCCAGGTCTTATAGTTGACCTGTCAGCTCACTGACCACAGTGTCGGTGTCCAGGTCTTATAGTTGACCTGTCAGCTCACTGACCACAGTGTCGGTGTCCAGGTCTTGTGACCGCGGTCTGAGCGCTGCAGAGAATGCGCACCAAGAACAGCCGTCATCATCATCATCATCATCATCATCATCATCATCATCATCATCATCATCAGACTGTTCTCCAGCCGCAGGGTGAATTGAAATGGAATAATACATATTGTGGTAGGGATTGATTGATTGATTGATTGATTGATTGATTGATTGATTGATTGATTGATTGATTGATTGATTGATTGAAAATGTTATTAACAGATTGCAGAATGGGTACAATACAGTACGGCTCAATACACACAATTGTTAAGGGGATGCAGACCAGAGAAAGACTTTCGTCTTGTTTACATTACACCATGCCCCCCCCCCCCCCCCCCCCCCCCAAAGCTTAATTATATGCAATTTGAAGGTGACGGTAGTGTATTCTAAACTTCTAAAGGACTTGGAGAATTCGGTATGGTAGTCCAATGTGGTTAGTGGTTACCCTTTAAACATCATCTAGGATCCTATAATGGTGAGTGTGAAGTGTATATCGATTAAGCCTGAACTAATACGTTCATTTTAATTGGGGATGATGATGATGATGATAACTTTCTTTAGTTGTATTTCCCCTCGCCGAATAGAAATAGTCTACTTTGCATGCATTTCTCAGTAATTTCAAGAACACATTATTGGAAATGATTGACCATAATTTAATTAAAGATGAAGGCGGCAATATCATTCTAAAGAAAGGACGCCACCTAGTGGCGTGTCACTATATTAGTAGATCTATTTTAGTCTTCGTTCTATGACCGCGTCTCATTCATTCTTTCTCACTTTAGTCATAAATCAAATACACAGACAAAGAGAAACATAAAGTAAGTTTCATATCGTTACTTTGCACAGTGTTTCCAGGATTTGACGTGTCTTTTTTTCTTTGACCGCATCAATACATCTAGATCTCATAGCCGGAAGGACGTTTCGATGGGAATATTTTTTTTACCAAGCTGTAAAGCCGTAATTTATCATATGTTATAAACCCACCCTTTATCATAACTCTAACAACCGCCCCCACCACATACAATATAAAAATACATGTACAAACGTCCTTCCCGAATATGGGATCTAGTCACTACCGGTCTGATCGCTAATCACTGTTACTATGGAGACGGACCAAACTCATGAGTAACGTCAGAGACTTTGGAGCATAATTTAATAAACCAACGCTAATAAACCAGTCAGTTCGTTTAGCTAACGTTAGTTATGAAACTCTGAAAGCAAATGACCGGTATTTGCTTCCTATGGTTGCAGCAACTTGCAGGGATATGTCGCACAGGTAACGTTAACGTCAACATAGTGTGTGGGCATCCATCTTTGGTTTATGGTGGTACGGTACTGTATATTATCTACTGTAGCGTTAACTAATGCAAACAAACAAACAACACTGTGGTACATGTACTCATTTTGGGATCTGCTGCCATCGTCTGCCAACAAACCCAAACAATGCTGAATTACTATACATAATCTCACACATATCCCAAACTGTAAGCAGTTGAGTCTGAATTGTGTCCTCCAGTAATGTCATTGGAGGACAACAGCTCAATGAAATTATTGAGATGAAATTGCATTTTTTTTTTTATTGCCAGGATTTGTCCTACGATGACATCACTGGATGATATTATTCAAACTCATTAACTCTTACTGTCAAACACATGAGTAAGAAGAACAAGAAGAACACTGATAGCGGTGTGTGGACCGTCCCGCGAGCCCCAGACCACCGTCCCGCGAGCCCCAGACCACCACCCCACGAGCCCCAGGCCACCGTCCCGCGAGCCCCAGACCACCACCCCACGAGCCCCAGGCCACCGTCCCGCGAGCCCCAGACCACCGTCCCGCGAGACTTGTTTCCCGTGCGCCTAAAATTCTACCTGGTCTCGTCCCGTGGGGCTCGCGGGACGGTGGCCTGGGGCTCGCGGGACGGTGGTCTGGGGCTCGCGGGACGGTGGCCTGTTACCAGATGAAGTATTCACCCAAAGACCCAATACCGTGGCAGCGGCACTACCGGTAGAATAAGTGCCGAGAACCGTGGGAAGTGATGCAAACTGTCTTGTCGTGTTTTGAACATTTATGTTATGAAATCGATAATGCTAGCAGGCTGCAGGCTGTTAGAGGTTAGAGCAGTGGCGTAACTCTCTCTCAATGTGTGCCGGGGACAGATTTGGGGGCGTGGCGAGTGACGTCGATGGGGGGGGGGGGTTAGGGGGGGCCACCCCCCTCTGCGTCTCTACATTTCGTAGCCGCATTTCTGCAGACCCCTCTCTGATTGGTTGAACTCTATTTGTGCAGACCCCTCTCTGATTGGTTGAGCGAAGCCCCTCTCTGATTGGTTGAGCGTGCGCATGCGCATGAGCCGCGACAAGCTCCTCCAGAAACTCCGTTAAGCTCCAGAGAGAGAGGCTGAAAACCCACAGGTCTTGCCCGACGGATGGGAGCGAATCCCGGATCCGAGGTTTCTGATGACTACCCCCAAAACACGGAGGTCGCGAACGCAATTTATACGCATGGAAGTATTGATTACGCCATAACGAATCATTAAAAAAATATACCGTTAACTGGAATATGTTGTGTGTGCCTTTCTGAATATGATTTGGGAGGGTTATAATAGAAGAAAGACAGTGTAAACAATATAACGTTATGTGAATAAACCGCGAAATAATAACTAATTCCTTTGTCAATAGAAGTCTCTGTGATACTTTCTGAATATGATTTGGGAGGGTTATAATAGAAGAAAGACAGTGTAAACAATATAACGTTATGTGAATAAACCGCGAAATAATAACTAATTCCTTGGTCAATAGAAGTCTCTGTGATACTTTCTGAATATGATTTGGGAGGGTTATAGAAGAAAGACAGTGTAAACAATATGTTTGACGTATTTTAACACACACCTCGGCTGACGACCCGAGCTATTATTATGCAAAGACAAGTACTTTAGCGAGTGGGTACTTGGCCCGCCTATTTCTTAATAACAGCGGAGCAGTGCTGCCGTTGCTTCCGCGTTTTCCCTGATTGGCTGCGACACGCCCCGCTGCAGGCGCGGCAACCGCAGAGCGTCCGCTCTGCCGCGGAGCGGAGCGGCAGAGCTTGCGGAATTATGTAACCGCCCTAATCCGCCATGATTTTCATTCAGCGCTCAGCTCACCTGGCAGCGCAGCGGTCCTGCGGTCCTGCGGTCCGTTGTTGACGAGTTCGAATCCCATGACATTTTTTTTTTTAACGTGATTTTTTTTTTAACGTGTATTCTTTCGCCGGTTGAGGTTAGGCATGGTTAAGGTTAAGGTTAAGGTTAGGCATTGTTTCGGAGTTGGTTAAGGTTAGAACGGTTAAGTTTAGGCGCTGTTAAGGAGCTGGTTAAGGTTAGAGTTTGTCTTAGAGAATGGCAATATTCTTTCTATGGTTAAGGTTAAGGTTAGGCATGGTTAAGGTTAAGGTTAAGGTTAGGCATTGTTTCGGAGTTAGTTAAGGTTAGAACGGTTAAGTTTAGGCGCTGTTAAGGATCTGGTTAAGGTTAGAGTTTGTCTTAGAGACAGCCTATTTCCGCACTGCCGCTCTCCCGCGTTGCCGCGGTCACATGGTCAAATTGTCACATTCTTGCACTGCTCCGCTGTTAAAAAGCAACACGCACTTGGCCCATGCAGGGCAAGAATGCAACCCCCATCTACTGCTCTTTGCATAATAATAGGACAGGTAGTCAGACTCAGCTCTTTGGACGGTAAAACGTGGGGGGGACACTTTCCGATGTCCCCGGCGTCAGGTACGCCCCTGGGTTAGAGGCAGAACTAGCGTAACGCACTGTTTGGGCGTAGAGAGAGCGTACGTCAGTGGCCAATCAGATCGCAGAACCCGAGCGCAGAACTGCAAGTTTGTTGGTAAAAGACTACATGCTGCCTGTTGGGCATGCCCATACCTGTACCCCCCCCCCCCCCCCCCACGCCCCCATACTACTATAATGCCTAAATTCCCCCAAGGGGATCAGTAAAGGAATATCTGATCTCATCTTATCTCTTTCCAGTGCGTACAACAAGCAATGGGCAGAAGCCCAAGTGGAGCTGAGCAGTCTGCTGACTCAGGAGCTCCCTGTCGAGCCCCCTCGTCCAGAAAAGGACCGGGTGGTGTTCTTCCAGCGCGTGGCCACCCTCTACGTACGTTACATTCAAATCTTCCGGCAGCTGGAGGAGGCCTACGACCAGGTGGTCCACCCCCAGAAGAGACGCGTGATCCGGGGGGTCCTGGAGGGCGTGATGGGGAGAGTGCTGGAGCTCAAGCACGAGATGGTGGAGAAAGAGTTCTCGGAGTATCACTACCTGGATGATGTCGTCCAGGATCTGAAACTCACACCTGTGAGTCTCAGCAGTCAATAATAATAATACACTTTATTTGTATAGCACCGTTCATACAAGAAGTGCTTCACAGCAGTAAAAAAAAGACATAGGCAAAAATTTGCACAAAATTGGCAGATCAAGAGCAATGTATGTGTGACCGGTGTGATCTCGCTCTGCATTGTGTTTCGATTCGACCCCTGTTAAGGGATCGCCCTGAGTGGGAGTTGAACCCCGGTCTCGCGCGCCGCGGGCGGCATCACAGACCACTGTACCAAGAGGTGAATTCACTTCTAAGTACTGGGTCTGGATGCCTCTGGGGAGTGAGTTTACTTGCAGTACCGCTTAACGTCCACAGTCACTTCACTATACAAGTCCCTCGTGACTGTGGATAGACATGCGGTACCTCCGTTACACATGAAGTGCAGACATAAAACAAGTATACAATGAGCATAAAATAGAAAGCAGCAAAATAGACAAATTCAAGGTAAGGCATAGAACATTAAATCACATAGTTTTTCACATTAGGATCTAACATCTTAATAGGCCTCTTTGTTTATGGTTTGATTATCACTGATAGGCCTACTCATAATATAGACAATTACACAGAGCGGGGGGAATACATTCGTCAAAGGACGCTGGGTCTGGGATTCGAACCCCGGTCGGCCGCTTCGCGACGCACTGCGTTACATGGGTCGCCACTTGGGTCTTTACTCCTGTTTGATACCCACACAGTTTAAAACCCGACAGTCTTTCTTCCCTGCTTGATACCCACACAGCCCAAAACCTGACAGTCTTTCCTCCGGTTTGATACCAGATAGTCTCCTGTTTGATACCCACACAGTGTAACAGTCAACATAAATATTTAATTTAATTTAAACCTTAATTTAAACTCGAAAGGCAACTGAGGTTTCCCTCATTTACAGTCACGTCGAGTGTACACACAGAAATAAGCAAAGAAAAGGGCATATAAAATCACACAGCACATAAAATCATAACAATAAGACAACAAGGCGAGTAAGGATAAAAGTAGTCAGGATAACAAATCTATTAAAACACGTACAACTTGATTGACAAAGGTTGGAGATCAAGGTTTTAAACTCTGCAACAGAGGGGAGAATCTCAAGCTTTAAGGACTGTTGGAGTTCATTCCATGAGCTAGGGGCATCATAGCAAAAGGCATATTTACCCTGTTTACGAGCAAACTGGACCTTAAGGACCAGCCAGTCACTAGAATGGGATCCATAGGTACCAACATTTCATTCCAATAATGATTTAGTATAAGGAGGTAGCTTACCAAAAATGGCCTTAAAAATGAACAAATACCATTGTTTTTTTGCGCCTCTCCATCAGAGAGGACCAACCAACCTTCTCATAAAGGACACAGGGATGAGTGTTGTATCTATCATTATCTGTATGTCATGTATGTCATATATGTTATGATGAATTGAACATGGGGGACCCTGATGTAAACAAGACGAAAGCCTTTCTCTGGTCTGCATCCCCTTAACAATTGTATTGTACCCATTTTGCAATCTGTTAATACAATTTTCAATCAATCAATCAATTAGTGATGAATCTGAGGGCAGAATAATATACAGAGTCCAGGGATTTAAATATCATAAAGGTGCTGTCTTGGGGGCAGAAGTGACCAGCAGTCCCCGTTCACTTAACATACTTCATAACCAGGCAGGGACTGTAAAGGTTGGCTCATGGTAATGCCCTTCCCCAAAAAAGAAGGAATGCTATAGATTCTTCAATCGCCACCAAACCATGAGAGCTGTTGTCTTTGATTTCCCCTTATAGGCAGACATAGAGATCCCTATCCCTCGCTATTTCATCAGTGAACGCAGCGAAATGCTACAGGAGCGAAGGGCGATGTTAAAGAACATCCTCAACAGGATGGAAGGTACTCCAGAGAGACCCCAAGTGAGTTCTACACTGGCTACAGTTCAGTCGAGGGAAAAAACAACATACTGTACTTCATCATGTTATTTACTATTTACTTGGTCATTCATTCAAAAATAAGATTACAGTATTTTTACAGTATAATCTACATCAGGGGTTCTCAAACTTTTTTTATACCACACCCCCATTTTATTTAGGATTCTTTTTGGCGACCCCACACTTAACGTATCGTGTAATTTCAATGTGGAATTAAGGAATATCAAAATAAAAGCACACGTTTTTGACTTTGATCATGCATATTTATTAGACAATTATATTACAGCACTATGTTATCAATACACATTTATAAAACGAGGCATATTTAGCCAAAATATGTTGCCAGAACATTAAAAAATATATAAAAAATGTATTTCTTTTATTAAACATTTTTACTTGCCAATGCGCTGTCATCTACCCACGACCCCACTTTGGGTCGCGACCCGTAGTTTGAGAACCACTGATCTACATATTACTACAGTATCAGTTTACCACTTCTTCTATTGTCCCTGTCAGTCTGTAGCATTAACAATGGACCTGGAGGAGGCGGTTAGGATCATCCAGGTAGCAGAGAGAGCTCGCCAGGGGCGCACCAGGGCCATGTTCATGAAGGAGATCCACAGGGGAAAGGAGAGGCAGAGCTGGGACAGTGACAGGGATCTGGGGGCAGCTGCTATTGACTCGGCTGTGGTCTGCATCCAGAAGGTACCATGCTCATCAGGGGGGGGGGTAGTGTAGCTACATCACTATGTACATTACCCCTCCCTCCCTCCCTCGCTAGATACAGATAATCACATGGTTTCATAGACATGAGCTCTGAGATGTACAACTTCTCAATGTAATAAAAAAAGTCAACTAACGAACTAGATTCTTGTACCGGATCTCCTCTCTGGTAAACAAGAATACCCTGAAGACTCTAGCAGGAGCACTCATTCAAGGGTACTACGACTATGCTTGCACCTCATGGTACCAAAGCACCTCAAAGGCACTAAAAACAAAATTACAAACATCTCAAAACAAACTGGTCAGACTACTGCTTGACCTTACTCCTAGAACCCACCTCACCCCTGCCCACTTTGCCAACCTAGGATGGCTTAGAGTAGACAACAGAGTACAGCAACTTGCAATGGGCCTGGTCTACAAGATACACTACACGACCAAGGTACCCATGTACATGTCAAAATACTTCCCAAAGGTCAGTGAATACCACGATCACAACACCAGAGGGAGCTCCACAAATCATGTCAAACCCAGATTCGGCTCAAACAAGGGACTAAACACGTTTCGCAATTATGCCACATTAATGTGGAACGCCCTACCCAAAGCTGTAAAGGAATGTGAATCACTACCCACTTTCAAAAACACTCTCAAAGAACACCTATGGGAGACTGCAATTCGAAACTGGCCCCTACAAATGTCCTAACCCAGTTGTACAGTAAAGACAAAGTATGGCTTTGTCAGTATTCCAATGTACAGTGTACAGTGTTGTCCCCCCCCCCTACCCACCCACCCCCCCCCCCCACCTCCAATGTACAGCCCCACCCACCCAATCCCACCCCACCTACCCAACCTCCTCCAATGTACAGTTTCTATGTCAAATGTGTATACACTCTTTTTCTGGACACTTTTTGTACCACAAACAGTACTGTATTTGCAAATCTGGTATGTCATAAATGTATAGATGTAGCAGTACTGTCTATCTGTATGTCGTGTGTGTCATATGATGAATTGAAAATGGGGGACCCTGATGTAAACAAGACGAAAGTCTTTCTCTGGTCTGCATCCCCTTAACAATTGTATGTATTGAGCTGTACTGTACTGTACCCATTCTGCAATCTGTTAATAAACTTTTCAATCAATCAATCAAAAACGAGATACAAATGATGACAAATGAAGACTTCATTCTCAGGTGTGGAAAGGCTACATACAGAGGAAGAGGACAGTAAAGGAACGTGAGGAAGAGCTGATATTTCTGGGCATGGTGAGTTAAACAGACATGACACTGGTTGTCTCTGGGCATGGTGAGTTAAACAGACGTGACACTGGTTGTGTCTGGTGAGTTAAACAGACGTGACACTGGTTGTGTCTGGTGAGTTAAACAGACGTGACACTGGTTGTGTCTGGTGAGTTAAACAGACATGACACTGGTTGTGTCTGGTGAGTTAAACAGACGTGACACTAGTTATCTCTGGTGAGTTAAACAGACGTGACACTGGTTGTGTCTGGTGAGTTAAACAGACATGACACTGGTTGTCTCTGGGCATGGTGAGTTAAACAGACGTGACACTGGTTGTGTCTGGTGAGTTAAACAGACATGACACTGGTTGTGTCTGGTGAGTTAAACAGACATGACACTGGTTGTGTCTGGTGAGTTAAACAGACATGACACTGGTTGTCTCTGGGCATGGTGAGTTAAACAGACGTGACACTGGTTGTGTCTGGTGAGTTAAACAGACGTGACACTGGTTATCTCTGGTGAGTTAAACAGACGTGACACTGGTTGTGTCTGGTGAGTTAAACAGACGTGACGCTGGTTGTCTCTGGTGAGTTAAACAGACGTGACACTGGTTGTGTCTGGTGAGTTAAACAGACGTGACGCTGGTTGTGTCTGGTGAGTTAAACAGACGTGACACTGGTTGTCTCTGGTGAGTTAAACAGACGTGACACTGGTTGTGTCTGGTGAGTTAAACAGACGTGACACTGGTTGTGTCTGGTGAGTTAAACAGACGTGACACTGGTTGTGTCTGGTGAGTTAAACAGACGTGACACTGGTTGTCTCTGGTGAGTTAAACAGACGTGACGCTGGTTATCTCTGGTGAGTTAAACAGACATGACACTGGTTGTCTCTGGTGAGTTAAACAGACATGACGCTGGTTGTCTCTGGTGAGTTAAACAGACGTGACACTGGTTGTCTCTGGTGAGTTAAACAGACACGACACTGGTTGTGTCTGGTGAGTTAAACAGACGTGACACTGGTTGTCTCTGGTGAGTTAAACAGACGTGACACTGGTTGTGTCTGGTGAGTTAAACAGACGTGACACTGGTTGTCTCTGGTGAGTTAAACAGACGTGACACTGGTTGTCTCTGGTGAGTTAAACAGACACAACACTGGTTGTCTCTGGTGAGTTAAACAGACACGACACTGGTTGTGTCTGGTGAGTTAAACAGACGTGACACTGGTTGTCTCTGGTGAGTTAAACAGACACAACACTGGTTGTCTCTGGTGAGTTAAACAGACGTGACACTGGTTGTCTCTGGTGAGTTAAACAGACGTGACGCTGGTTGTCTCTGGTGAGTTAAACAGACACAACACTGGTTGTCTCTGGTGAGTTAAACAGACGTGACGCTGGTTGTCTCTGGTGAGTTAAACAGACGTGACGCTGGTTGTCTCTGGTGAGTTAAACAGACACGACACTGGTTGTCTCTGGGCGTGGTCAACGTAGACTCATAAAGTTCTTTAAAAAACATAAATGTATGTTTTTGTATAGTATAGTTAGTATAGTTACATATAGCGTAAATGTATATTGTATAGCATATTGTATAGTAGTGTATATAGGACTCATTAGCTTTAATTCGTTAGCTTAGTATTGTATAGTATTTTATATTAGTACCTTTTATCATGTCTATTATCTATTTTATTTGTATTTCTTTGCACAATCAAGGTGGGCATGGCCACCTTCATTTCACTACATGTCTTGTGTATGTATGTGACGAATAAATAAATAAATAAATAAAATAAATCTCTTGAAGTTCCATCAACACGCAGTCTTGCACTCTCCATCATTTGTATACATTGTTAGACAGACACTGTATCCTAGAGACGCTGTATGAATGTCTTCTCTCAGGCTTTGGACCCAAAGCAGCAGCAGCCCGCCCCTGCCACCACCTCCGCCCAGGCTACCAAAGCTCGCAGACGGAGTAAACAGGGAGAGAACGAGGAGGAATACCAGGAGTCCATGGTGGCCATCACCAGAAACCTGCGAGATGTGGAGGGGCCGGACATGAAGGAGACCATGCAAGAGCAGATCCGGCAGTGGTTCTTTGCATGTCGGTAAGATCGTACGGAGAGGTTAACAGAGGCCGACCAGTGACCGAAAGGTTTCTGGTTTGAATCCCAGGCACTGGCAGAACGATGAGTCAGTGACTGAAGGGTGGCTGGTGACCACAGTCTGCCTACGTGCCCTTGAGCAAAAGGCTCCAGGGGAACTGCAACTGTGGGGCGACCCCCTGTGTGCTCTGACATCTCGTGAAATACACAAGTGTAAGTTACCATGTGTATCTAGGAGGGATATATGCAGAATAAATACACTGCAATTGCCTTATGGACATTGACAAAAAATTAATAAAAAATGTGTCCTCTTTTTACACAATCCCCAATCAGGGTGATTTTGATTCAAATACGTTGATGGTCCAATCCAATCCATCCAATCCATCCAATCCAACTTTATTTATAACGCGCTTTAACAGCCACAGGGGCACAAAGTGCTGATACGTTGATTGTTATATAATGTATCATTCTTTCCTGCACGTTTGACTTCTAGTGATGCAACAGGATCTTTTCCAGACTACCCAGAGCAAGAGGCCGGAGGCTCCACTCTCCTCTTTGCAGAGAAAACCCCCCAGGAGGTACAGTACAGCATCTATCTCCCATCACACAGTCAAACTATAGTTCACAGCCTGCTTGTACAGTAGTTCAAATCTGTATTACATTATCATCGCAGACATCTTGGTAGGCAAAGATGTAGAAAATCAGTCAATCAAATCGACAGGTGATCATTAAATGACAGTGTCATGCAACTATACGCTTTGTTTCAGTTAATGGAGGAATTAGCTGCAAAGGAAGAGGAGGAGGACGTCAACAACAAACCAAAGGGCAAAGAAGAGAAGAAGGAACAAGGAAAGAAAGGAAAGGACAAAGGGAAGGGAGGAGAAGAGGTGGGTTGTTCTGGAATTGTGTTGTTTTCAATCATGTTTGTATTATGTATTATGTTGTATTATGAATTCTGAACAATATAAAGATCTAAGCAATCTTTGGAGGCTTAAGAATACAGGACACGCATGTATAAGTGTTATGCTTCAGCCTGTACCTTTTCTGTCACTGCCAAAATCAAAGACTGTTGACAGTCTGGAATGATTGTGCATATTGTATTGTGTGTGATGACTGAATAAAAAAACGACCAATACTACTATTACTAAATAAGAGGATTTAGCTCAATCGAATCAACCATAATGTGATCAGGTAGAGATTGCAATGCAGTGCGTGTTTAGATGGACCGGCGTAACCTTCTACTGAACCACAGGAGGAGGAGGAGGCAGGGTTGAAGATGCTGCCCTCTGCTCTCCTGTCTGATTTGGAAGTGGGACACAAGACCTTTGTGGGTAAGCTCCATAAAAAACCTCATACTTGAACCCTTTCACTACCACACTACAGAACGATATTGAACAATAGATATTTTATGTCAAATAGGCCATAGTATTGCATCCATAGCTATAATATAGAATATAGTTATATAGAATATAGTTATAGCTCTACAAACAAGGTGACGTGACGCACTCCTATCTTTTAAAGCGTGGCACTGAAGACTCTGGCAGGAGCACTCATTCAGGGGTACTACGACTATGCTTGCACCTCATGGTACCAAAGCACCTCAAAGGCGCTAAAAACAAAATTACAAACATCTCAAAACAAACTGGTCAGACTACTGCTTGACCTTACTCCTAGAACCCACCTCACCCCTGCCCACTTTGACAACCTAGGATGGCTTAGAGTAGACGACAGAGTACAGCAACTTGCAATGGGCCTGGTCTACAAGATACACTACACGACCAAGGTACCCATGTACATGTCAAAATACTTCCCAAAGGTCAGTGAATACCACGATCACAACACCAGAGGGAGCTCCACAAATCATGTTAAACCCAGATTCGGCTCAAATAAGGGACTAAACACGTTTCGCAATTATGCCACATCAATGTGGAACGCCCTACCCAAAGCTGTAAAGGAATGTGGATCACTACCCACTTTCAAAACCTCTCTCAAGGGACACCTACGGGAGACTGCAATTCAACACTGGCCCCTGTAAATATCCTAACCCAACCCCCTCCAATGTACAGTCATTTACCTAGTATGGTTTTGTCAATAGTCCAATGTACAATTTTGTTTGTTTGTACAGCGTCTCCCCCCCCCCCCCTCAATGTACAGTTTTGCTTGTTTATACAGTGTGCCCCCCCCCCCCCCCCCCCCCCAACCACCTCCAATGTAGATTACCCAGTATGGTTGTCAATATCCCAGTGTACCCAACCCCCCCCCCACCCAACCTCCTCCAATGTACAGTTTCTACGTCAAATGTATATACTCCCTTTTCCTGACTCCTTCTGTATCACAAACAGTACTGTATTTGCAAATCTGGTATGTCATAAATGTATCTAGCAGTACTGACTATCTGTATGTCATGTATGTCATATATGTCCTGATGAATTGAAAATGGGGGACCCTGATGTAAACAAGACGAAAGTCTTTCTCTGGTCTGCATCCCCTTAACAATTGTGTGTATTGAGCTGTACTGTATTGTACCCATTCTGCAATCTGTTAATAAAGTTTTCAATCAATCAATCAATCAAACCTCCTAATAGACAGTCTCCTCCCCACCGCATGTATATATTCCCTCCCCGCCGTATGTATATTTCCCTCCCACCCACCCACCCCCTCCTAATGTACAGTCCCCTCCCCATCATATGTATATACTCTGTCAGGATCTAGGGGTAACAGTACTGTATATTTGAATACCGCTTATGTCACAAATGTATCAGTACTAAATACCTATATGTCCCTATGCCATAAATGTCATGTATGTTGTGTATGTCATAAATGTCTATATGAATTGAAAATGGGGGACCCTGATGGAAACAAGACAAACGTCTTTCTCAGGTCTGCATCCCCTTAACAATTGTATGTATTGAGCCGTACTGTATTGTACCCATTCTGCAATCTGTTAAATAAAGTTTTCATTCATTCATTCATTCATTGCTACAACGGGACCCGTCTAATGGCTGGCGCCCAATGTGTTAAAGGTTAAGAGTTACAGTAGAATGGTTCCCCCTATCTGACGATGCTTAAAGGTTAGGAGTTACAGTAGAATGGTCCCCCCTATCTGACGATGCTTAAAGGTTAGGAGTTACAGTAGAATGGTTCCCCCTATCTGACGATGCTTAAATGTTAGGAGTTACAGTTAGAATGGTCCCCCCCTTTCTGACGATGCTTAAAGGTTAGGAGTTACAGTAGAATGGTTCCCCTTATCTGACGATGCTTAAACGTTAGGAGTTACAGTAGAATGTTTCCCCCTATCTGACGATGCTTAAAGGTTAGGGTTAGGGTTAGGGTTAGGGTTAGAATGGGCATCGGCAGTGAAGAGTTGGTGTCGCTGCCTCCCTGACCTCAACTGAACGTGTCTTTTATCATCAGATGTGTGGCAGAACCGTGAGGAGTCCAGCAACTACAGCCAGAGGCATGAAGCCGAGCTGGTCAAGGAGGAAAAAAGGAAAGAGATTGAGGCAGAGATCCGCGTGCAGGTAATGCTGCCCCTGTGGATACACGGACTCCAGGATAACAACACAGTGGCTCAGGAGGTAGAGTGGTCTAGAGACAGTGGCTCAGGAGGTAGAGCGGTCTAGAGACAGTGGCTCAGGAGGTAGAGCGGTCTAGAGACAGTGGCTCAGGAGGTAGAGCGGTCTAGAGACAGTGGCTCAGGAGGTAGAGTGGTCTAGAGACAGTGGCTCAGGAGGTAGAGCGGTCTAGAGACAGTGGCTCAGGAGGTAGAGCGGTCTAGAGACAGTGGCTCAGGAGGTAGAGTGGTCTAGAGACAGTGTCTCGGGAGGTAGAGCGGTCGTCTGGTAATCTGAAGGTTCCCGGTTCGATCCCACTCCTCCCGGGCAGCGTGTCGAAGTGGCCTTGAGCAAGACCCTTAACCCCTAATTGCTCCCGATGAGCAGGTTGGCACCTTGCATGGTCGCCTCTGCCGTTGGTGTGTGAATGTGTGAGTGAATGGGTGAATGTGAGGAACAAAATTGTAAAGCGCTTTGGAGAAAATAGATATACAGTATAAATGCACTATTTACCATTTTATCATAACAAATTCTGGGCTTTATGCATGTAATCACCAACTCCTGTGATTACATTTTGTATTTGTACATTGAAGACTTGGGAATAAGAATTGCTACTGTCAAGTAAAGCGTGATTTACTTCGCTTTATTCTGGTTTAATGAAACAGCGGTTTAAAACCAAGAGAATAAGCAGTTGTTAGAATGATAGCAAATAGAGTAATTAGAACATCAGGCAGTGGTGTTCACTGGTTCGCTCTGTTTCCATCAGGTGGATGAGTTGATGAGACAGGAGCTCGCTAACCTGAAGCTAGTTGTGGATAAAGTCACGTCTGGCAAACCCAAAGGAAGCAAGGTATATTATTATGAACACATTAGAGGTTTGACGTCTTATATATAAAACGCTCCAGATCTTTGTTCCTGTTGGTTTATTTTGTGATGTATAGTAATGATGTTAATTTTGCTTAGAAAAATAAAGGGTCGAAAGGTGGCAAAAAGAAAAAGAAGGACAAAGATCTGACAGCTGAGAGGTAAGGTATCATTCTCCTGTGACATATTAGCCAGAGCAACTTCACAAATATTTATTCTTTCTTTTCAAGATGCTATATAGAGATAACATTTCTATGTAGAGTAATCATAAAAAATAAAAAGAGGAATACACCCACAGAGCTTTTAGAAAGGTGTGGAATAAAAGTATTGCTTTAACCCCCAACATTCTTTTTATTAATGAATTTATAATTAATACAATTTTGGCGGGTCCAAAATGAATGTTGTTGTTTACATGTTGCGTGCATGTGTCCCCTCCCTACTTCCCATTTCCCCGCGTGGAATGCATCTGATTGGATAAATGACATGCTGGTGCTGTAGTAGTGTAGTGCATGACATCTAGTGGCTGAATGTTATCTATAGCACCACCTAGTGGCTGAATATTATCTATAGCACCACCTAGTGGCTGAATGTTTCTATAGCACGTTTAACTTGTCGGTTTCAGTACAGCATCAAGAGATGCACACGTTGTATATTAATGACATAAGAACAAGGAGCAACAGGCTCATGTGGTTCATCCACCTCCAACAGGAGTCTTGAGTCCCTGGTGGAAGAGTTGGTGGAGCACGGCTTATTGAAACAGGCAGATGATGTTCTGCTAGAGGATTACGTAGGTAAGATATATCATTTGCATGTGATTGTAGCGTGTCACCTTTCAGCACTTATTGCATCTTCATACATGTGTGATGGCTTACTCTTAATTTAATTTATTTATTTATTTAACCTTTATTTAACCAGGCAGGTCAATTAAGAACAAATTCTTATTTTCAATGACGTCCTGGTGAGAGGACAAAAGGTCCACTCGAAGGGTAAAATAAATAAAAAAAAAAAAAAAAAAAAGATACATCACAGAGGTAAGGTAAATAATTAAAACACGCATCAAACAACCAAATAAAATTACAAGGTATATAATACATGAAGCAGAACAGTCAAATTCAGAAAGGCTGGGTGACAGTTGCAGGTGTGTGTAAACAACAACTGATTGATTGATTGATTGGAAATGTTATTAACAGATTGCAGAATGGGTACAATACAGTACAGCTCAATACACACAATTGTTAAGGGGATGCAGACCAGAGAAAGACTTTTGTCTTGTTTACATCAGGGTCCCCCATTTTCAATTCATCAAGACATTTATGACATACAAGACATACAAATATACGGTACTGTGTAAGAAAGAGAGAACATCATAAAAAAATTGAAGTCGAAGGGGAAGAAACTGTACATTAAGCCACAGTGATGTGTTGAAAAGGGGGCATTTGTAGCAAACCTAATTGCTGAGTGATACAAAACATTAAGGCGATCAAGGACACTCTTGCCTGCGTGCATGTAAATGACATGGCCACAGTCAAACAGTGGGAGAATGGACATTTGGACTAGGGAGCGTTTAGCAGAGTGAGTAAAGCACGAGCGATTCCTGTACAAGAAGCCAAGTCCTGCTTTTAATTTTGATTGAAGATGTAAGACATGCTGAGAAAAAGAAGTGTATTATCAAAGCAGATATCCAGGTATTTACAAGAGGTGACTGTATCCAGAACTGAGCCATTAATAGTTGTGATATTCCTAGGAGGGACAACAGACCTTTTTCCAAACCACATAACTTTTGTTTTAAATGTGTTCAAAACCACGTTAAGACTAGAGAAGGCAGCCTGTATACTATTGAAGCTGTCTTGAAGAGAGTGCAGAATAGCATCAGGAGAAGGTCCAACTGAATACAAAACTGTGTCATCTGCATACAAATAAATGTTCTACTATACTAACAATGTTATTTATGTATAGAGAGAACAATGTGGGGCAAGAATGGAACCTTGGGGTACACCTTTAGTGACAGATAAGGGCTGCGACAAGTGGTGATTTAACGCATTGGGTTCTACCAGCCAAATAGTTGGAGAACCAGGCCAAGGAATAGCGGTTAACTCCAATGTTACCAAGTCTGTCTCTGAGGATCCAGTGGTCAACTGTAATCAAATGCTTTTGCAAGATCAATACAAATGGCTGCACAATGTTGTTTGGAATCAAGAGTGGTAATGATGTCATTGGGGAACTTAAGGAGTTGCAGTGACACAGCCACGCCCAGACCTGGATATAATACTGTGAGAGTCAAGATAAGACTCTTTGTCTTTTAAGCACTGTATAGCACTTGAGATGATTGTGTGTGCACACACACACACACACACACACACACACACACACACACACACACACACACACACACACACACACACACACACACACACGCACGCACACACGTACAGTAGCTACTCTTTGAGGATCGGTAGCACTGGAGGTGATTCAGTGGGGAAGTGCTGCCCTCTTCTGGCCTAAGACTGTCAAAACACCTTTAATGACGGGCATTATATGGGCAAAATGGGCATTATAACCTATGGGATCAGGGTCTAGATCAGTGGTTCTCAAACTACGGGTCGTGACCCAAAGTGGGGTCGTGGGTAGGTGACAGTGTTGGCAAGTACATTATTTTTATTTATAATTTTTTTTTATGTTCTGCCAACATATTTTGGCTAAATATGCCTCGTTTTATAAATGTGTATTGATAACATAGTGCTGTAATAACAATTTCGAATAAATATGCATGATCACATTTTGATATTCCTTAATTCCATGTTGAAATGACGCAATACATTAAGTGTGGGGTCGCCAAAAGAAACCTAAATAAAATGGGGTCGTGGACTCGTGGTATAAACAAGTTTGAGAACCCCTGGTCCAGATGTTAGGAATCCTGTCCTGTTTTCCACATCTCCTACACCGTTGATTGCAGTGATTATAGTGGTTTCATCCTTTTCATTCAGGCGACTACAGCTACCTCGGGACGACCCTGAGGCAGACCGACATCGAGCCCATGCCTTCATTATGTGACGTGAGACAGGCTTTGGCTCTGTATGCCGTCTTACCTTTAGGTATGACGACTCATTTCCATTCAAAACCTTTGGTTATCGGGTTATATATATCCCCTCTATATACTTACTTGTACACCTGCATGTGACCCATAGCTCTGTATGATAGCATGTACAATAATGCTGTATATACAATATATATATATATATATATATATATATATATATATATATATATATATATATATATATATATATATATATATATATATATATTAGTGCTGTCAGGTGATTACATTTTTATCTAATTAATTAATAAACTGACAGCCCTAATATATATATATATTTATTCTCATCACATATATATATCACATACCTGCATATAATCATTTTACATATCTGTAGTATCTACATACTAGTACATACTATAGTATCTATCTATATCTGTACATATCCTACTCTTACTAGTTACACTGCTGGCCAGTAGGTCTATGACTACTACCATACTATCTTTATACATGTATCACTGTACATGTTATACTACAACTCTGTACATACATCTGATTAGCACTACACTCAGTAGTACTCATTTGTATATTTTGTACCCAGTTCACCTGCACATTGTATATCGCTGTTGCACTTTACTGCTACATTTGCACTCTGGTTGGATCATGCCAAACTTCTTTTTGTTTTACTGTACTTGTGCTGTATGATGAACACTTGAATCTAATCTGATCTAATCGTGCTCAGGTAAACGTATTGATAGTGAAGTGTGTGTTGTGTTGTGTGCAGGCTCCCAGGTCGTCCATGAGAGAGCTCCTCTGGTCAAGGCCATCCTGCTGGCCGGGCCGGCTGGCGTGGGGAAGAAGATGTTGGTCCATGCCATCTGCCAGGAGACGGGCGCCAACCTGTTTGACCTTTCACCCCTGAACACAGCCGGGAAGTACCCGGGCAAGAGCGGCCTCGCCCTGATGCTCCACATGGTCTTCAAGGTAACATACCGGTATACCGGCAAAGACCGTTGCCTTTTTGCATTTAACAAGGTTACAATGGATATAATTCTAAGATTAGATTAGATTCACATGTATTGTCATCATACAGCACAAGTACATTACAAAGGAAATGAGTTTGGCATCCAACCAGAGTGCAAATGTAACAGTAGAGTTACACAATATACAATGTACAGGTGATTAAACTGGGTATAAAATATATAAATTAGTACTACTGGGTGTACTACTGGGGGTACTACTGAGAGGGCACCCTCATCTTGCACCGTGTTGCCCATATGCGCATGTCCAGAGTTAATTATATTGTATATTGTTTACAGTGCCTTTTTATTCTATTTTTATTTTTTACTTCTCCACTGTACTACTATAATTCTGTGACCTGTACCTGTATGTCTTCTACTACCTGTACCTCCCCTCCCCCCTCCCCCATGCTGCTATGAGGCCTGAATTTCCCCAAGGGGATCAATAAAGGAATATCTTATCTTACCTTATCTTATCTTACTAATATACCGTCTATTATATATACTATTATATACTGCAGGTATACTATACTGTAATGTGTACTTAATGTGTGTACTGTAATGTGTACTATATGTATGTACTATGTATGTATGTAAATAAAATAAAGAAATAATAAAAAAAAAACGAAACGTAAGTCTTCATATACGGTAAGAATCAATATATATATACACAGCATTATTGTACATGCTATCATACAGAGTTATATGGATTATATGCAGGTGTATAAGTACTGTAGGAGGATTTATGCAGACAGATACAGTATGGATATGTATATATATATATGCGGTAAATATAAATAATGTATATATGCAGTATATACATCCATTTATCCATGTTCCTTTTATGCCTGTCTTAAATTTTTTGTAATACATATTTTTTTACTGCGGTAAAGCACTTTGAGCTGCAATTCTTGTATGAAAGGTGCTATACAAATAAAGTTGATTATTCTTATTGTTATAACGTCTGTGCAGGTTGCCAGGCTGATGCAGCCTTCGGTCGTATGGATTGGAGATGCAGAGAAGATGTTTTACAAGAAAGTCCCCAAGGAGGACAAACAGGTACGAGAGAGACGTGGCGACCGACCACAGGTCTATTCCAACCACACAGTATGAATTCTGCACTTTGTTGGATCTGGTGATTTATGAGATTCCATACTTCCATGACATGACTCAGTTAGATCCCAAACGTTTGAAGAAAGACTTGCCCAAGATCCTCAAGACGATCAAAGGAGAGGATCGTGTTTTAATAGTGGGGACGACGAAGGATCCTCTCGGCGCTGATATGTCCCTGTGTAAGGTGTACAGCAAGATCATCCTGATCCCACGGCCCGACTACGGCTCCAGATACGGTATGTTTACTAACCCTAACCCTAGCAGCTGACAGTCATAGTATCTATCTACGGCTCGAGACACGGTAAGGACACTCATGTTTACTGTATCTCTAAATAGTAAAACCTTTGTTTTAAAAAGGCAGTTTGTGACACCTACTGTATAGTACCTGACTGCCTAGGTGTTAAAAACAGCAGCCAAACTTTGATTGAAGATTGGATTTTCTCTGCACTGAGACTTGAGGTTTAACTAGATTCAAATAAGCATATCTTCTTCAAATATGTTCAGATATGTATGACACGTCATTTGAAAGCTTAGCTTACTGTACTTTCATAATCTGTAGAAATCTGAAAAATGACACTTGTGCCACGAACTGCTGGGCTCAGTCACAATTGTAACTTTGTTTATACCTACAGCATGAATATACATTTTACTGGTACTATACGTTGAATGACCTTTCGAATCGGTTTTGTCTCCAGTCATATGGAAGCAACTGATCAGGAAGTGTGGAGGTGAGGTGACCGGCGCCCTGGACCTCAGCTCCCTGGCCAAGATCTCTGATGGCTACACCCAGGGTCACATGGTCCAGGTGACCCGGGGCATCCTGACCCAGCGCCGGCTCCTGCGGCAGGCCAAGAGGCCCCTGACCGCTGCAGAGTTTGTGGGCCCCCTGGCCAAGATGGACCCCGTGTTTCGAGACGAGGAAGAGGCCCTGAAGGTACAGCAGACCTAGATCATGTTTACATTTTAACTAAATGTTTCAACTTCAACTTCAAACTACTTTATTTTCCTTTCGGAACTTAATTTGTGCAGTGGTTAAAAGACAAACATACAGTCACAATACATAGACACTCACCACTATAAAAAACACCAACTACATCAAAACTACAGTAAAAAACACCAACTACATTAAAACTACAGTAAAAAACACCACTATAAAAAACACCAACTACATTAAAACTACAGTACTTTTTTTGTTTTTATTAAGGATCCCCATTAGCTGGTGCCATGGCTCCCAGCTAGTCTTCCTGGGGTCCACACAACACAATACATAAAACAGTTAATGCATAGATCAATACAAAAGATAAAAACAAGGATTTAGTATATAGCAAATAAGATACTTTCACAGATGCTATAGATAGAAATAAAAAACAAAACAATTAACTAAAAACATACAATAAATATCCATTTTAAAGATACAAAATGAGAACTTGTAGGCTAATAGGCAAAAACACAAATGCAATACACATTAAGGCAACAACTGTAATTGAGATTTGAATTTCTTTTTAAAAATCGATTTACTAAAAGTGTAGAGATAACTAGGTAGGTTGTTCCAGAGTGTTATGCACCTATAAATAAAAGACCGCTTTAAAGCATTGGTTCTAGGACGAGGGAGTACAAACTGACCATTTCTGGCCCCTCTTGTATTATGGTCTTGTATAGAGCTTCTGTAAACAAGTTGCTCAAACACAAAATATGGAGTCTTGCTGTTAATGACTGATTTACACAATACAAGTGAGTTAGACGATAACCTTTTTTCAACTGTGAGCCAGGAGAGACCAGCATGCATACGGTTGACATTGGACCTTAGTGAGCAACCCAAAGCCAATCGTTAAAAGCATGATATATTCAAATCCATATGGAGCAATTTCTATATGTATTAAAATAATAAATAATAATAATACAGATGATATGCGGCCATCAGGTGGAAGGAGAGTCTATTGTTAGCAGGTAGTCCAAAGTCCTTGGGGGGGGGGGGGGCGCAGTCCAGCCTCCACCAGACCTAGGCGTTCAGCAGTCTGATGGAGGTAGGCACGAAGCTATCTAAGCCCCTTTTATTCAGCGTCGAAACTCTGTATCGGCGGCCTGAGGACATTCGTTTGTGATGGGTGTGAAGGGTGTGTGTGTTGTCCTCAACTATTTGAGAGGCCTTCTTAACTCAATCAGTGCCAGCTATTAGACTGGGCCCGCTGTAGTTAGGCCAGCTTTCCATTACAACTTTTCACTGTGCGTCACGTTGTTTGTAGAGCTAAATCTATATTTTATATTATAGCTACTGTATGTATCCAATATCATTGTCAATTGACAGTAAGAGCCTTCCGTTCAAGATGCATAAAAGAAATCTTTTTTTCATCAATACGTTCCTGTTTTATACTGTGGTGAATATGAGTGGTATATCGGAATAATCTGGGATAATTCCTGCAAGGCTATTTATAAGGCGCTAAGCTAATAACGTTAAATCCATTGGCGTTTCGTCCCTACACACGACACAGTTAAAAATCCAAATGCATATGATCGGTATTATGTTCCATCAATGAATGCATGAAAGGGGGGGGGGGGGGGGCGGGGGAAATAGTTTCTGATTAATTTATTGCCAATAACGGCATTCGTTATTACCACAACATAGGCTGATCTGGGGGATGGCTATTAAATCCTTGCTCGATCAAGCTGAAATTGACGTCAAATTGCTCTTACCTTTGGCCGGTTGGATTCCAAAAAGAATTTTCCAATTATTTGATCGCCATTTGGTAGATCATATGTCCATTGGCCCATGCCATAATCTTTTACTGCATAATGAATTTGGCATCCCAAAAAGTATTCCATGCGATCGAGTGAAGTCCTCGCTTCAGACTAACAGAAAAGTCAGCCCGGAAAGATTTCAGTGTGACACCTGGTCTGCAACAGGGGTTACTGCATTTTTGAGACAGCGCCACTACCAGGATCTGGCCGGTACTGCACCTTCGGACTCCCAATATGCCTTTTCCGGCAAAATACAGCTCTGTGACAGTGAATAGGATATTAATATAGAAAAAAAAGAAAAACGAACCAAAAACGTTATATTACATGGCTGGCACCCAACGGTTGTCGGGCAAACACGTAATATTACGTGGTTGGCCCCGAATGAGTTAACTGTCCGTTTCTTGTGGATACTGCCGAGTGCCTCCTGGTCCTGGTTTATTGGTTCAGTGCGAGTGGCTTGGATAGTTTTGTTTCTGCTTTTGTAATAATTCCGTGCTTTATTTGTCTCTTCAGAGCTGGTACTCCAAGACGCCCCTGGGAAAGAAGCGGCTAAAAGCCGCCGCTGGGAAGGACGAGAAGGAAGTTCCTGCAAAAGGCAAGGATTCAAAGAAGAAACAGAAGAAATGAAATCTTATTTTATTACCACAATTGAATTAAACTCAAGAACTTAGATTAAAAAAAATAAAAATTGTTGAAGTGATTTCTGGTGAGATGAATGGAACTTTATTTATTCAATGCACAAATAAAAACGACATTTTGCAATGTTAATGTTCATTGGTGTTGTTGTTTAACGTCCTGCTACTAAGCGGCGGGCGGCGGTTAGGTGTCGGTGTGGGTTTCCACCTCTAGAGAGCACAGACATCCTTCTCAGTGGCGACTGGAGTGACAAGCTGGCACTGCTGCCGCTGGCGTGGAACACATGCTGACGATAGCATGCCGCCTCTGTAACCCAAACTCCATTAGCAGACCTCTCTAATGCCACAGCCCTCGCACTCCAAACGGGACCGGGGACAGTCTGCAAGGGACAGGTTTCAATCCCTGTCTGTGACAATTATATACGTATACTGCATAGCAGAGGTCTCATTTTTGCCCGCAATTAGAAACGGAAAAACATTTCCTCCCTTTAAACCATTCTCTCTTGTTTTTAGGTTTAAAGCTGCAGTAGGCAACCTTGGAGAAAAGCAAGAGTGAGATCTGCGCGGTGATTGATTGAATGAACATTTTATTAACAGATTGCAGAATGGGTACAATACAGTATGGCTCAATACACACAATTGTTAAGGGGATGCAGACCAGAGAAAGACTTTCGTCTTGTTTACATCAGGGTCCCCCATTTTCAATTCATAATGAATTGTAAGTAAGGATGCAACTATCACCGTGCAATCCATTCTTTGTGGATCTAGCCCTCAGTCTGCCTATAGGGAGGAGGTGCAGCACCTGGTCGGCCTATAGGGAGGAGGTGCAGCACCTGGTCGGCCTATAGGGAGGAGGTGCAGCACCTGGTCGGCCTATAGGGAGGAGGTCCAGCACCTGGTCGGCCTATAGGGAGGAGGTGCAGCACCTGGTCGGCCTATAGGGAGGAGGTCCAGCACCTGGTCGGCCTATAGGGAGGAGGTGCAGCACCTGGTCGGCCTATAGGGAGGAGGTGCAGCACCTGGTCGGCCTATAGGGAGGAGGTCCAGCACCTGGTCGGCCTATAGGGAGGAGGTGCAGCACCTGGTCGGCCTATAGGGAGGAGGTGCAGCACCTGGTCGGCCTATAGGGAGGAGGTCCAGCACCTGGTCGGCCTATAGGGAGGAGGTCCAGCACCTGGTCGGCCTATAGGGAGGAGGTGCAGCACCTGGTCGGCCTATAGGGAGGAGGTGCAGCACCTGGTCGGCCTATAGGGAGGAGGTCCAGCACCTGGTCGGCCTATAGGGAGGAGGTCCAGCACCTGGTCGGCCTATAGGGAGGAGGTGCAGCACCTGGTCGGCCTATAGGGAGGAGGTGCAGCACCTGGTCGGCCTATAGGGAGGAGGTGCAGCACCTGGTCGACCTATAGGGAGGAGGTGCAGCACCTGGTCGGCCTATAGGGAGGAGGTGCAGCACCTGGTCGGCCTATAGGGAGGAGGTGCAGCACCTGGTCGGCCTATAGGGAGGAGGTCCAGCACCTGGTCGGCCTATAGGGAGGAGGTGCAGCACCTGGTCGGCCTATAGGGAGGAGGTGCAGCACCTGGTCGGCCTATAGGGAGGAGGTGCAGCACCTGGTCGGCCTATAGGGAGGAGGTGCAGCACCTGGTCGGCCTATAGGGAGGAGGTCCAGCACCTGGTCGGCCTATAGGGAGGAGGTCCAGCACCTGGTCGGCCTATAGGGAGGAGGTGCAGCACCTGGTCGGCCTATAGGGAGGAGGTCCAGCACCTGGTCGGCCTATAGGGAGGAGGTGCAGCACCTGGTCGGCCTATAGGGAGGAGGTGCAGCACCTGGTCGGCCTATAGGGAGGAGGTGCAGCACCTGGTCGGCCTATAGGGAGGAGGTCCAGCACCTGGTCGGCCTATAGGGAGGAGGTCCAGCACCTGGTCGGCCTATAGGGAGGAGGTCCAGCACCTGGTCGGCCTATAGGGAGGAGGTGCAGCACCTGGCAGCGTGGTGCACCGACAACAACCTGACCCTCAACGTGGACTTCAGGAAGACTAGAGCCGACACACACGCCCCCATCCAAATCAACGGGATGGAGGTAGAGCGTGTGGGAACCCACATTTCCGAGGACCTCTCTTGGACCCTCAACACCTCTTCACTGGTCAAGAAGGCTCACCAGTGTCTCTCCTTCCTGAGGAGACTGAGGAAAGCCTTTTACCGGTGCGCTATAGGAAGCTAGCATACTCACCAACTACATCACAGTCTGGTACGGCAACTGCACTGCCTCAGACCAGAAAGCACTGCAGAGGGTGGTGAAAACCACTCAATGCATCACCAGTACATCACTCACTGCAATTGAGTATATCCATCACAAATGGTTTCTGATAGGGATGTCCGATATTATCGGCCTACTGATATTGGCATTAAAATGTGATATCGAAAAATATCTGTATCGGTTTTCAAAAAAAATATACATATATATTTTTTTTTACATTTCTATAACCTTTATTTACCCAGACAAGCAAGTAAGAACACATTCTGATTGTATTTATTGTCAAAAGTATGCATAATGTTGTGTTAATTCCACAACAAGAGATATGTAATGTTAATTACCTGAAATTATTCCGTTTTTTTGGGGGGGGGGGGGACCCTGCATATCCGGTTGATATCGGTATCGGAAATTAAGAGTTGGACAATATCTGTATATTGGTATCGGTAAAAAAGCCAATATCGAGCATCCCTAGTTTCTGAGAATCTACCCTAAAGCTCTGTTACCCATACTGTACGAACTTTGAACTCTGTTGCCTATACTCAATTTATACCTACCTACCGCTTTCACTGTCTACAATTGCCCTACATTGTAATCATATCATAGTAATCATAATAATCACAACACTATCTCATATTATAGTCATACTATAGTCTAGTAATCATAATAATCACAACTACCTATCTCCTACTATAGTATTCAACTCATTCAGAATGCAGCCGCCTGCCTGATCTCAAACCTACCGATGTCAGCCCATGTCACCCCACTTCTTAGTGACCTGCACTGGCTCCCCATTGCCGCACGAATCCGGCCTGGCATATCGTGCGGCAAAGGGAACGGCTCCTGCCTACCTCCTCCTGTCAATGGTCTCTAACTACACAAGTTTCAAGTTTCTTTAATAGTTGTCATACAGAAGTACAGAATACTTTCATACAAAATGCTTCTTACTGTTACGCTCCAGAGACTGTGCTAGACAAGATAGTATCAAATAACATAGTATAGCATGTAGTTTAGAAGAAGAAAATGAGGTCACAGTGTTCGGTATAGACATATGTACAATGTTCTGAGTTACCATATAATATACAATACTATGCAGTGTACTAATGTACAGTACTATATAGTGCAAAGCAGAAATGGGATGAGGTACAATTTAGGTACAATTTACAGTAAGGTGTACGAGTTGTAGTGCAATCCTTCATCAATAAATATAAAGTGTGGGGAGTGGGTGCTACAGTGTGTTTGTTTAAAGTGGGTGTGTGCTATAAAGTGTGTGGAGTGGGTGCTACAGTGTGTTTGTTTAAAGTGAGTGTGTGCGTGTGGATGTGTGTGCTATGTGCGTTTGGTGGTTGTTGTTGTGTAGGGGAGGATCTATGGTGGTTGTTGTTGTGTAGTGTTCATTCATTGTTCGTTTAGCAGCCTGATGGCCTGGGGATAGAAGCTTCTTCTACACCCTCAAGACCCCTACGCTCTGCATCTTCTGGCCGCCTCAGACCCACTCCTATCCGAGCTTCGGGAGGGTCATCAAAGAGAAGCCGCCTATTCTCAGTCCTTGCCCCACAATGGTGGAACGAACTTCCCACCAGTTAGGACAGCCGAAACCCGACCAATCTTTCATCGCCGACTAAAGACACACTTCTTCAATCAATATCTGAAGTAAAAAAAAAAAGAACAAAAAAATACTAATTACTGTCATGCACTTAGTCCTAATATACTAACCTACACTGTAGCACTCAACTCTTTGATGAACATTGTTACTCAGCTGATAGAGTTGTGCCCTTCCTGCTGACTTGTTGTACAAAACTTGTAAGTCGCTTTGGATAAAAGCGTCAGATAAATTACTAAATGTAAAATGTAAATGTATAGTGTCTACCCATATAACTCTGCATGATACAATAGTGGTGTATATATCTTATACATTTATATATTCATATTTACTGAATATATATATATATATATATATATATATATATATATATATATATATATATATATATATATATATATATATATATATATATATATATATATATATATCCACATCTGTCTGTACATACCTGCATATAATCCTTTTTAAATATCTGTAGATACTATATCTGTACATTACCTACTCTTACTACCATAGTGTCTTTATACCTGTATCACTGTACATATTAATACTACAACTATGTACATACATCTGATTAGCACTATCACTCAGCAGTACTAATTTATACATTTTATATCCAGTTTAATCACCTTGTATATTACAGTGTATATTACTATTGCACTCTGGTTGGATGCCAAACTTATTTTCATTGTACTGTACTTGTGCTGTATAATGACAATACATTTGAAATATATTATAGTATATAGTACAGTTATAGCTAATTATTTTATGCAGTGGAGGAAAGTAAGTTATGTTATCAGTCTTAGGAAGACTCTACTCTGACAACTCCATTGTGTCATGAACAGAGGATGTACAGCAATTACAGCTCAATGACGTATTCTCTGACTATCTGATGAATATCTTTTACACAAAACCTTTCACACAAATGTTTGAGTCAAAGTAATTATTGTATGATGATGACAGTCTATTGCCTTGATAAATGGCGCTTTCTTTCAAACTGGGCATCGGCCTCGTGGCTACGTACTGTAATGCAGAGAATCCATTGCCAGACAATGCATTGTCATTTGTTTATGAGCAGGGCTTGACATTAACTTGTTGGCTCAACAGCCACTGTGGCCAGTGGTTTTCACACACACACTTATTGTTATGATTTTATATGCTGTGTGATTTAACACTTTGGCTGCCTAAGGTTAAATTCATGATATACCATAGATTGCCAGCGCTATTTGTCTATGGAGAAAGTCCCCTTCTTTGCAGGGCTATAACTTTTTAAATTCTATTGCTACATTGCCATTATTAGGACCCATTCAAAGTCCTATATGTATTGTTCATTGTGTAGCAACGTTAAACTTTTTCATTCACATATTCATAGTAAAGTATGGTCTAATGTATAAGTATGTTTTCATCTCTTTCTGCAGCTTTCTCCAGAACGTGATATATAGCCCCAAATGCATTATATTGATGATGAAATACAGTTTGATGGCAATCAGCGCGATATAAAAAATTCCAACTAGACGTACTTCTAGAAGTTACTACACGTCATCTGATGTTGACCGGATGGGCGAGGGGGCGTTTATAATTCCGTGGGCAGCGTTATACCAATCATCTAATGTGGGTCAAATGTTGATAATAGCAGTTAGTATCGAAGGCGGTAACGTTACATGCTCAAACTCACCCCAGTCTCCGCGCGCCGTTGGGCGATCATCGTAGAGTAGAAATTCTATCATTATGGGATGGCGATTTACCCGGTCCATCTCCAGCTTGTATAATGGTATATACGTCCAAATCATGTTGTTTATCGAGTTATTGGCAATCGATCGCTATGTAGCGTGACAAGCCAGAGTCCCGGGACATGTACCGAGTGGCCGGAAGCAATACGGACGTCTAGCACAACCTCTATGGCACATCCTGTTTAAGCGATTGCGCCGATCGGCCACCAGATGGCGCTCCTGAACCGCCAGAGAGCTCAGTGGGTCCTGCTGGTGGATCTCAGGCCAGCGGAGGGGACATATGAATCCGATCGCAGATTTTTGAAATATTGATATAAGGACGACGTAAAGCGTCCTCCGGCAACTTGAGCATGGCCGGGAATGACGTCTAAAGACGGTTCCCGACACCCAAAGTGTTTATACTTTTTTTTAAATTATTTCTGTATGTACACTCGGCATGACTGTAAATCAGTTGCCCTACACGTTTTTTTTTTATCCTCTTTTTCTCCGCCTGATTTTCTATTTTTCTCCCCATCCCAATTTAGTCGTTATGCCAATTCCCCCCCTCCCCTACCTGGTTGTTGTGCGCATGTTCCTCCTACTGGTCGGTACAAGGGAACCCTGAAGTCCATCACATGCTTCCTCCGACACATGTGGAGACAGCCAGTGGCTCTCTTTTTCACCTGGCAGCGAGGACTCTCATTGGTGAAGCGTAACGTGTGGGAGGTCACGCTGCCTTCACCATTTCCTGCCTTTCACTGAGCAAGCGCCCAGACCTGACCACAACCCCAGATTACCACCCACGATTTCCCTCCCCCTAACTCAGCCAAACGAGTTAGTATGACGACCGGCCCAAGCCGCAGGCAATGCTGACTCCAGGAGTCGAGACCGCAGCCTCTTGCATTGGTGACGAGTGCAATCTCCGCTACGCCACCCGACCGCCAGTTGCCCTACAAGTTTAAATAAAGGTTTGAAATGAAATATATATGCCATATATAACCTACCAAGCTCTTCATTGTGATAAATAAGGTAAGATTTTTCACCGTAAAGTCACAATAAATTACTGGCAATATTTTGCATGACTTTTACAGTAAGATTCACAACAATTTACTGTGAATGGCTTCACAGCAATGTGTTGTAATTTCACAGTAGGCCTACTGGTAGTACAATACATTGTTGTAATTCCACAACTTCATACTGTAAGAAATTACTGTGAGAAGGAATAGGATATTCCAGTTAACGGTATATTTTCTAAATTATTCGTTACGAATATATCCATACTTCCATTGTGTCCGGGACATCCAGTGAAATCGTTCTGTTGCAGAGGCAGGTTGCAAAAAAAACACTTTCAGACCCAAACGCATTTCCTTTGATTTAATTATGCATCAAATGATTTATGTCAAGGATTGCAATGCCTCGCTTGAATGAAGTTAACTTTTCACCTGGATAACGCCAAATAATTGGGATACATTTTTTATTTTATTTTATTTATTTATTTATTTTTTTGGGTCTGAGAGTGTGGCTGGTCTGCCGTTCTGCAGCTGGATACTATTGGTTTGTTTTGGCAAAATTCTTCTGCTCTGAGTGACAATAAATAAATTGATGATGATATGCAATTTAAAACCAAAACTAAGGCCTCAGTATGAGTTTAAGACGTGAACATGGTCATGTTTGTTGAATAAAAAAAATTAAAAATAAGATTAAAAATCCAGATATATTTTTTTTTGCCGATCCCGATCTTCGGAAAATCAGGTGATCGGATCGGGACATCCCTAATCATAACATATATGACATACAGATAGACAGTGCTACATATATACATAAGTTGCTACAAAGCATGCCATCTAACAGTGAAGTTAGCGGTTGTTATTTGATTGATTGATTGAACATTTCATTAACAGGAGAGGGAGGTTCTACAACGCATGCCATCTAACAACACACTTCCCGCGATTTATATTTTGTTTCACAATGAGTCATGACCCACCAATTACATAATCCAACATTGTGTAAGTAACTAACACATTCCACGTGACGTTATCGTTTTTGAATGAGTCTTTATGACGATATCAATACATCCATTCATACAAATTATTGTCCGCCATCTTGGTTTCATTCATACAAACATGAACGGTGGAGTGATTCGGGAAAAAAAGTAATTCGGTTGTGGGCGGGCCAGGTTCTGGGATCACGTGGAGTGTGTTATGAGAAATAACAACGTCTGAAAGAAGTGTTTCAGCCAATCAGAATCAAGAAATTCGCATGCCATTGTATAAGGATCAATAACACCGTATCCACCATCATCCTCAACACTGGCTCCCCCCAGCAGGGCTGTGTCCTTAGCCCACTACTTTACACCCTGCTCACACATGACTGCAGAGCCCACCATGACGACAATCTCATAGTGAAGTTTGCGGATGACACCACAGTGGTGGGGATGAGCCGGCACACACACAGACCCAGCTCTCCCCCCTCTCTCTTACCTGCCTCCACAGAATCTGGACTCCTCTCTTACTCTGCCCCCCACACACTCTGGACTACCCCCCCCCCCCCCACTTTACAAACTCACTGCCACTTTACTTTACTGACATTATTTAGTTTATTTATTTAGTTTACATCATATTAGTTTACTGCCAGGTTAAGGGAGGACATGTCTTAGGGAAGACATTGTGTGTACATGTCCGTTCGAGGAAGGGGGGGGGGTTTGGTATTTGTCTAAACAGCGAAATCCCAAAGCCAGTTGTGAAAGGTCGGATCAACATAAACTTTGAGCCAGGTCACTAAGACCTACAGCCAAGGCTTGTCATATTGGTCGTTTGATCAGCTGGTCTTGGGATAGATATACTTGTTTGAATTATAGTAGAAGATCAGAGAGACTGTGATTCTTCATTTCCCCCTATGCAGGTAAGAATGTGAACACTAGTGTTTTCGTTTGGTTGCTACTGTTATTGCTTTGTACACGTTGCAGTGTTTGTGAAAATGCCAATGACATGCTAAGTTCAATGTAAAAGCGAGTTGCCTGGTTGGATAATCATATCAACAGGTCGATGTTAGCCAGCGAGCATACAGGCATCACGAGACCAGTTTGGGCCGAATAGTTTATTTTCTTTGTTATGCAAATAGTCCTTGGGCCAAAGCCCCAAATTCTAGATGTGATTTTATTATACCGATGCATCCCTAGATTATGTTTTGATATGATAGACCTTTTGGTTTTGTAGCTTATTACTAGTGTAGTGGTTATGTACAAATTTGCTGACGACAGTGTTATCCTAACTCTTCTCAGAGTAATCACATGGACCCATAATACAAGACTTTGTAGACTGGTGTGATGGCTGTTTTCTGGATTTATCCCCAGGGCATCAAGTTGCTCAACGAACAATAACACTATGCAACAACCATCAAATGCACACAGCACACACATCCACACGCACACACTTTAAACAAACACCACACTGCAGCACCCACTCTCCACACTTTAGAACACCTAAACACACTTTATATTTATTGGTAAAGGATTTGCACTACAACCCATACCTCAGTACACCTTACTGTAAATTGTACCTAAATTGTACCTCATCCCATTTCTGCTTTGCACTATATAGTATATTGTATATTAGTATGTTGCATAGTATATTGTATATTGTATGGTAACTCAGTTACTTCTATTCTGCATCGAACATTGTACATGTATATACTGAACACTGTGTCTACGTACGTGACTTCTATTTTTACTTCTATTTTTACTTGCTATACTTATTTTATTTCATACTTATCTTTTGTCTAGCACAGTCTCTGGAGCGTAACAGAAAGAAGCATTTTGTATAAAAGTATTCTGTACTTCTGTATGACAACTATTAAAGAAACTTGAACTTGAAACTTGTATCCAAAACCAAAGCAATGATTATCTCACCAAAACACATAGACGTCGCCCCAACAACCATCCACGGAGCTGAGATGGAAATTGTCCAGAACTACAAATGCTTAGGACCTGTGTTTGATGACAAACTCAAATTTTGCGACAACACAGATGTTATAATAAAACCTAACCAGCGTCTGTACTGTATTCGTAAACTAAACTCTTTTCATGTGTGTGTTGCCCTGCTGCCCTCAGGAAAGCGCTTTAGACAGCCTGCCTGTAAAACACACAGAAGAAAGTTTGGGTTTGTACCAGAGGCCATTCAACTGGTGAATGGCCACAGTACAAGGAAAGGTCAGTTTACTAACATGCCCTCTTTGAAACGAGAAAGAGAGAGAGAGAGGCACACATGTGTACAACTGTAGTTTGTATACAAAAGTAGTTTTGGCATCCCTATTATGGTATGGGGATAAACCCCTCAATAATCATAACGGCGAACGGGTGCCATTTGCTGATTTTAGCTCTCTGTTTGATACTGTTCGCCCTCACCTGCTTGTCCAGAAGCGTATGAGTATGGGGATAAACCCCTCAATAATCAAATGGTTCTATTCTCTTCTTACCAACAGGACACAACAAGTCAAGGTGAATGACACACTCTCTCTGAGGTCAGATTCTGCAGCACCGGGGTGCCTCAAGGTGCTGTGAGCTCCCCTCTCCTATTTACACTGGACACCAACGAGTGTAGCAGCAGTCGGCCTAACAATCATGTCCTGACATTAGGGATGATGCCCCCATCACGTTTTTTGCCACCGATACCAATCACCGATCGTCTATGAGCCATATCGGCCGATACACTGCTGATACCGATCGTTTTTGGTTTTGTTATACTGTAAAAACTGGGATTTGGGTTAATTAATATTTATATTTATACATAATAAAAAAGACTGCCGTTTGAAATCGAATTGAGCTGAATTCAATCAATTTGAACCATACAGCGCCAACACACAACGAGTCTATATTCTCCGCTCTCTCTGTCTGCAATGCGTGTCCGATCTGGAGCCACTGTCTGTGTGTGATTCTGCTTTGGTCCAATCTAGAGCCATATGAAATCAGTTTTATTATTTTCCAAATTCCATTTTATTTTTTCCAAAATTCAGTTTTTTCCGTTTCACTATTTCAGAATTCTGTATTTTGCTTTTATGCTCATTTTACCATCAGAAATAGTGTCTAATAAGTGAGAATGAATAAATGTCCACAATTGAATAAGATATAACAGTCCATTTAATGTTTTTAAGTGCTGCAACTCAGAAATACAGTTCAATTTTACACTATTTTTCAAATAATAGTGACAAAATAAAAATGCACACAAAATAAAAATACACATTTCAAGTGTAAACAATAGATACAGCTAGCTACTACTGACATTATCACAATGACAATGTCAGTAGCTAGCTATATCTATTATATTGTGATGAAATATAGTAATGCATAATAGTTTATTTCGTTTATAAATGACAGTGTGTACTGACAAATCATTTGCATTAAAAAGATGTGGCTGTAACAGGACCCCCCCCCCCCCCCCCCTTCCAGGCTTGCCGGTGTTCTCACGGTGGAACTCCCAGATGAGGGTGGGGTCCAGGATCAGCTGACGGGACACCCAGCTGCGCTCCTCTGGCCCAGACCCTTCTCAGTCCAGCAGATACTGGAAGCCAGGGCCGCGGCGGGGTGATCACAAGGTGCAGTACACACAAGGTGCCACAAGGTGCAGTACACACAAGGTGCAGTACACACAAGGTGCAGTACACACATGGTGCAGTACACACAAGGTGCAGTACACACAAGGTGCCACAAGGTGCAGTACACACAAGGTGCCACAAGGTGCAGTACACACAAGGTGCCACAAGGTGCAGTACACACAAGGTGCCACAAGGTGCAGTACACACAAGGTGCCACAAGGTGCAGTACACACAAGGTGCAGTACACACAAGGTGCCACAAGGTGCAGTACACACAAGGTGCAGTACACACAAGGTGCCACAAGGTGCAGTACACACAAGGTGCAGTACACACAAGGTGCCACAAGGTGCAGTACACACAAGGTGCCACAAGGTGCAGTACACACAAGGTGCAGTACACACAAGGTGCCACAAGGTGCAGTACACACAAGGTGCCACAAGGTGCAGTACACACAAGGTGCCACAAGGTGCAGTACACACAAGGTGCCACAAGGTGCAGTACACACAAGGTGCAGTACACACAAGGTGCCACAAGGTGCAGTACACACAAGGTGCCACAAGGTGCAGTACACACAAGGTGCCACAAGGTGCAGTACACACAAGGTGCAGTACACACAAGCTGCCACAAGGTGCAGTACACACAAGGTGCAGTATACACAAGGTGCAGTACACACAAGGTGCAGTACACACAAGGTGCAGTATACACAAGGTGCCACAAGGTGCAGTACACACAAGGTGCAGTATACACAAGGTGCAGTACACACAAGGTGCAGTACACACAAGGTGCAGTACACACAAGGTGCAGTATACACAAGGTGCAGTACACACAAGGTGCAGTATACACAAGGTGCAGTATACACAAGGTGCAGTACACACAAGGTGCAGTATACACAAGGTGCAGTATACACAAGGTGCAGTACACACAAGGTGCAGTATACACTAGGTGCAGTATACACAAGGTGCAGTACACACAAGGTGCAGTATACACAAGGTGCAGTACACACAAGGTGCAGTACACACAAGGTGCAGTACACACAAGGTGCAGTATACACAAGGTGCAGTACACACAAGGTGCAGTATATACAAGGTGCAGTATACAAAAGGTGCAGTACACACAAGGTGCAGTACACACAAGGTGCAGTACACACAAGGTGCAGTATACACAAGGTGCAGTACACACAAGGTGCAGTACACACAAGGTGCAGTATACACAAGGTGCAGTACACACAAGGTGCAGTATATACAAGGTGCAGTATACACAAGGTGCAGTACACACAAGGTGCAGTACACACAAGGTGCAGTACACACAAGGTGCAGTATACACTAGGTGCAGTACACACTAGGTGCAGTATACACAAGGTGCAGTATACACAAGGTGCAGTATACACAAGGTGCAGTATACACAAGGTGCCACAAGGTGCAGTACACACAAGGTGCAGTATACACAAGGTGCAGTACACACAAGGTGCAGTACACACAAGGTGCAGTATACACAAGGTGCAGTACACACAAGGTGCAGTATACACAAGGTGCAGTATACACAAGGTGCAGTACACACAAGGTGCAGTATACACAAGGTGCAGTACACACAAGGTGCAGTACACACAAGGTGCAGTATACACAATGTGCAGTATACACAAGGTGCAGTACACACAAGGTGCAGTATACACAAGGTGCAGTACACACAAGGTGCAGTACACACAAGGTGCAGTAAACACAAGGTGCAGTATACACAAGGTGCAGTATAAAAGTAGAAGTTGCCCCGCCCCCTCCTTCGGTTGTTATAAGCGTAATCTTCTTGGCATTGTCCCTTGTTGCGGGACCCCTGCTGGCGCTGCTGCGATGGTGCAGCCACTGGGTCTTGTTTCTGGCTTAGGTCTGAAACTTCTTTGATGAGGGTTAACTGGGCCTGTTGTGTTTGTTTTGATTATTTCTCACTTGCTTGGGGGGCGACAGTCGCTCAGGAGGTAGAGCGGTCGTCTGGTAATCGGAAGGTTCCTGGTTCAATTCCCACTCCTCCCGGGCAGCATGTCGAAGTGTCCTTGAGCAAGACACTTAACCCCTAATTGCTCCCGATGCGCAGGTTGGCACCTTGCATGGTCGCCTCTGCATTCTGTGTGTGAATGTGTGAGTGAATGGGTAAATTGTGAGGAACAAATTGTAAAGCTTTGGATAAAAGCTGTTCTGTAAATGATGCATTTACCTGCTTCCTGCAGTGTTTTCCATTGATGAGTTCTTCACCTTGACACACAGCGTGGTCCTTGTCCAGAACCTAACCTTAACACTCCTTGTCCAGAACCTAACCTTAACACTCCTTGTCCAGAACCTAACCTTAACACTCCTTGTCCATAGCCTAACATTAACACTCCTTGTCCATAGCCTAACCTTAACACTCCTTGTCCAGAACCTAACCTTAACACTCCTTGTCCATAACCTAACCTTAACACTCCTTGTCCAGAACCTAACCTTAACACTTCTTGTCCATAACCTAACCTTAACACTCCTTGTCCAGAACCTAACCTTAACACTCCTTGTCCAGAACCTAACCTTAACACTCCTTGTCCAGAACCTAACCTTAACACTCCTTGTCCATAGCCTAACCTTAACACTCCTTGTCCATAGCCTAACCTTAACACTCCTTGTCCATAGCCTAACCTTAACACTCCTTGTTCATAGCCTAACCTTAACACTCCTTGTTCATAGCCTAACCTTAACACTCCTTGTCCAGAACCTAACCTTAACACTCCTTGTCCATAACCTAACCTTAACACTCCTTGTCCATAACCTAACATTAACACTCCTTGTCCATAGCCTAACCTTAACACTCCTTGTTCATAGCCTAACCTTAACACTCCTTGTTCATAGCCTAACCTTAACACTCCTTGTCCATAGCCTAACCTTAACACTCCTTGTCCAGAACCTAACATTAACACTCCTTGTCCATAGCCTAACCTTAACACTCCTTGTCCATAGCCTAACCTTAACACTTCTTGTCCATAGCCTAACCTTAACACTCCTTGTCCATAGCCTAACCTTAACACTCCTTGTCCATAGCCTAACCTTAACACTCCTTGTCCATAGCCTAACCTTAACACTCCTTGTCCATAACCTAACCTTAACACTCCTTGTCCATAACCTAACCTTAACACTCCTTGTCCATAGCCTAATCTTAACAGTCCTTGTCCATAACCTAACCTTAACACTCCTTGTCCATAGCCTAACCTTAACACTCCTTGTCCATAGCCTAACCTTAACACTCCTTGTCCATAACCTAACCTTAACACTCCTTGTCCATAACCTAACCTTAACACTCCTTGTCCATAGCCTAACCTTAACAGTCCTTGTCCATAGCCTAACGTTAACACTCCTTGTCCATAACCTAACCTTAACACTCCTTGTCCATAGCCTAACCTTAACAGTCCTTGTCCATAACCTAACCTTAACACTCCTTGTCCATAACCTAACCTTAACACTCCTTGTCCATAGCCTAACCTTAACACTCCTTGTCCATAACCTAACCTTAACAGTCCTTGTCCATAACCTAACCTTAACACTCCTTGTCCATAGCCTAACCTTAACACTCCTTGTCCATAACCTAACCTTAACACTCCTTGTCCATAACCTAACCTTAACACTCCTTGTCCATAGCCTAATCTTAACACTCCTTGTCCATAACCTAACCATAACCTAACCATAACCTAACAAGGAAAACATCAATAGAACCTACAAAAATGATAACATGTTGACTAGGAGATCTGTGGCCACCACCAGCGTCCATCAACAAGGTCCTCTGTGTCTCCAGCTACAATGTCCACTCTTCAGTTGTGTGATGGCTGAGATGTGTGTCCTGCATGAATCAAATCAAATCAAATCAAATTTATTTATAGGGCCCGACAACACACGTTAATGTCCCCATGGGCCGTACAGGTCTTCTTTAAACAAGTCAAGAAGACAACATAACAATAAGTCAAGAACAGAACAAGAACACCATAGGGTCCAAAATTTTTTTAGATGAATGCAAATAAATGAAAGAATGCAAGCACTCCCAGACATACCCCACGCGAAGGTAAGGAAAAACTCACTAAAACCTAACAATAGGGAAAAAAAGCTCCACAGGCAATGTGGAGGAGAGAAACCTTAGAAGGGCCGTTCAAGGGGGGATCTCCCTTCTTAGATGTCGGTGATAGTAGTGTTGCAGACGGACAGTTGGTAAGCATGCACTCATGTGTGTGGTGAAACACAGATGAGTGCATGCAATAGCAACTGTACATTTTGAAAAATTAAAGATAGAGCTAATAGCGATAGCAACTGAACATTTTGAAAGATTAAAGATAGAGTTGATAGCGGATCTATTTGAGGCACAGGGGCGGCGCAAGAGGGTCACGTCCTCCCCGTCTTAGTCACGGGACATTCAACACTCCGGTCGTTGCTCAGGGACAGCCGGAGACAGGGGGAAGGGGGGTGGCGCAGAGAGGGTCGCGAACTCCCCGACATCATCGCGGGACATCCGGCACTCCGGTCACCACTACGAGACCTCCGAAGACAGGGGGGCACGCAGAGGGGGTCGCAATCTCCCGGCCTTCGTCACGGGACATCCAACACTCCGGTCAACACTCCAGGACAGCAAGTCATAGGAAGACAGGGAGACGGGACAGTAGGCTATGTCCATAGTAGGCGGACATAGCAATAGATACAAGTGGTAGGCATATATGTGAATGGAGTAGATATATGAAGTAAGCGTATTATGTGAATAGAATAGAAGTACTTAACCCAGCAATGAAACCGCGTTGACTGTTAATCTGTTAACAGTCTGTTAATCAGTTGACAGGACCACGGACAGACGGCGGTGAATAACTGATCCAATGCCTCGGAGGTGCATGTAGAGCAGTCACTACAAGCTTGGCCAAGACCCCGAGGCATCCATCACCTTGGTCAGCGCCAGGAGACGGGTACTCAGAGAGAAGGGGGAGGGAGGGGGGGGGGGGGGAGGGGGGGGGGGGGGAAGAGTTAGAGAGTTCCCATGTTTGTGGTGCTGCAAAGGAGCAGACATGTAGTACCCTGTAGTGCCATGTAGTACCCCGTAGTGCCATGTAGTACCCTATAGTACCCCATAGTGCCATGTAGTACCCCGTAGTATCCTGTAGTACCCTGTAGTGCCATGTAGTACCCTGTGGTGCCATGTAGAGCTATGTAAGCCATGTAGTACCCTGTAATGCCATGCAGTACCAAGTAGTACTCTGTGGTACCATGTAGTACCCTGTACCCTAACTAAACTACCCTATAGTAAACTACCCAGTGGTACCATGTAGTACCCTGTACCATAACTAAACTACACAGATTAATCTAAAGGTCAGTCCCCGACCAGGTGAGATCAAGGTAGGTTGAAGGAGAGAGAGAAAAGATGAGTCTTAAGCAGGGATTTAAAAGCTTCGACAGAGCAGGCGCCCCTGATGACGGCAGGTAATTTGTTCCACAGGTAGGGAGCGCGGTAGACAAAGGCTCTGTGGCCGGCGGATTTCTTTTTAACCCTAGGGGTCGATAGAAGCCCCGCATTTTGTGAGCGCAGAGCACGAGCGGGCGAGTATCGGGAGATGAGATCAGATAGATAGAGCGGTGCAAGCCCATTTAAAATTTTGTAGGTGAGGAGTAGCACTTTAAAGTCAGAGCGGGCTTGGATAGGAAGCCAATGTAGGGCGGACAAAACTGGTGTGATGTGATCAAATTTTCTAGTTCTAGTTAGTATCCGTGCAGCCGCATTTTGCACGAGTTGAAGATTTTTGATGCTTGAATTAGGTAAGCCTGAAAAAAGTGCATTACAGTAGTCCAGACGTGATGAGACAAAAGCATGAATCAGGGTTTCAGCATCAGCCAGAGTTAAAATGGGGCGTATTTTTGCGATATTACGAAGATGGAAGAATGCAATTTTGGTGACATTTTTTATATGTGCATTAAATGAGAGGGAGGAATCAAAAATGACTCAGAGGTTTTTTATGGTGGAGCTCTGGGATACATGACAGGTATCAAAGTTGAGGGAGATGTCCTGAAACAGGCCTCTGTGGTTTGGGGGGCCAACAATTAACATCTCAGTTTTATCTGCATTAAGGAGTAGAAAGTTTTGCGACATCCATTTTTTGACGGCAAACAAGCAGGCCTCAAGGTTTTGTAGTTGGGAGGAATCATTTGGCTTAATAGGTATATATAATTGGGTGTCATCAGCGTAAAATGAAAGTTTATGCCAAATTTGCGTATGATATCGCCGAGGGGTAGCATGTAAATCGAAAATAGCAAAGGGCCCAGGACAGAGCCTTGTGGGACACCACATTGCACTGGGAGGGTCTCAGATGTTAAATCATTATAGACCACGCAGTGTGTTCTATCAGTTAAATAGGATTTAAACCAAGCTAGTGCGAGACCCCGAATGCCAACATGGTTCTCAAGCCGACCTAGAAGAATCGAGTGATCGATAGTGTCAAAGGCTGCACTGAGATCAAGCAATAAGAGCACAGAGGTGAGGTTTGAGTCAAGAGAGAGCAGTAAGTCATTTGTGACTTTGGTAACCGCCGTTTCGGTGGAGTGTAAGGCTCTAAAGCCAGATTGAAATGATTCATTAAGATTATTGTTTGATAAATGGTCAGTAAGTTGCGTTGCGACGATCCGTTCTAACACTTTGGATAGGAATGGGAGATTGGAGATAGGTCTGTAATTTTTCAAGATTAGAGGGTAGAGGTTCGGTTTTTTAAGTAATGGTTTAATGACGGCTGATTTAAAGGCCAGGGGCACCACGCCAGTAGACAAAGAGGTGTTGAAGATATTGAGTAGGGCAGGGCCTAGAGTTGGGAAGAGTTTTTTGATGAGAGTTGCTGGGAGAGGGTCAAACAGACAGGTTGAAGGTTTAGCCGCGCCAACCAGTTTAGAGAGGGCACTAAGTGAGACGTTTTCAAGGCAGCATAGCGTATGACTGGAATCAAAGTCAGGGGGAATGCCCGTCAAAGGTTGGGAGGGACTCTGATTGTTGAGTAAAGCAACAATTTCATCTCTAATGAGGTCAATTTTCTTGGTAAAAAATGTCATGAATTTGTTAGCCGAGAACGCATGGTTTAGGGCACTTGGTTGTTTCTGCGTAAGTTTTGCAACTGTGTCAAACAGAAACTTTGAGTTGTTTTTGTTTTCATTTATGAGCCTGGAAAAATATGGGGTTTTGGCAAGTGAGAGTGCCTTTTTGTAGTTACGTAAACTATCATTCCAGGCGAGGCGGAATACTTCGAGTTTGGTCGAACGCCATTTATGTTCAAGTTTGCGACAAGCCTTTTTAAAGGAGCGCGTTTCCTCCGTAAACCAGGGAGTTAGTTTTTGCGGAGCACGTTTAATTTTAGATTTAAGGGGAGCGACAATGTTGAGGGTGCTACGAAGGGCGGCATTAAGTTTGTCTGTAAAGAGATCAAGGGGGCCAGAGTAAGAGAGGAAGGGAGAGAGGGTGTCTGGTAGGCAGTGTTTACCATTCTTCTACTGGATACAGAGAAACACAAGTCCCATCCATAGGTCCCTCCCATGCGTTATTTTTTTCGTAGCCGCATTTTGCGGAGACGCTCTCTGATTGGCCACTTCATGTGACATGTGCGCCCAATCGTGTGACGCCTGTTTCTACACCGGTTAAGCTTAGGCACTCTTTCGAAGTTGGTTAAGGTGAGAGTTTGTCTTAGAGCAGGGCGATAGAACACCAGCCCTGATTCCAAACTCTAACCTTAACCAACTTCGAAAGAGTCGCCTGAGCTTAACCAGTGATAAACTAGGCGTTAGGTAGTTTGCAGGCTGTTAGACCCGGAAATGGGCAAAGACACAGCTCGTCACGCGATTGGGTGGACACGTCAGTGGCCAATCAGAGAGCGTCTCCGCAAAATGCGGCTATGAAAAAAAATAACGCCCCTCCCATCACATGCTTGAGTTGTGTTGAAAATGGAATCCAATAATGAGTGCTACAGTGACACCTATTGGAGTGGAGATGTTATAGCAAGGCTGGTTGGTTTACACTGTAAATGTACAGTGGTTCTCTAGTCTCTAGGGCTGTCCCCGACTAAGGATTTGTATAGTCGCCTTGTAGTCGCCAAAATTAGCCAATAGTCAACTATTAGACTATGGAAAAAATATATATGAAAAAAAAAAGTATAATTATTTTGGTATCATTCCATTTGGGCTGTGGGGGGTGTTTAATGTCTGAAGGAGTCGACAGAAGGCTTCTTGTTCTCTGCGAAAGCATGCAATTGGTCCACTGATGGATACATCTTGATATTTGTCTAGTCTAGTGTGTTCATTAGATGGGTGAAATCCTCTTTCAGTGCCTCTGTGCCTGTTTTCTTAGGCAGTTAGCCTCTGGCATGCGTGCCATTAGCGTTAGCCACGCTTCTAGGCCTCTTTTCTTGTGGAAATGCTAAATAATAATAATTATTTTTATTATTTTTGCAGTCGACTACGGCTCCTTTCGGTCGATTTTTCAAGTGATTGGGGTCAGCCCTACTAGTCTCAGCATGTCAAGAACCACCATATTGGTGCATAGTGATACGATTTTATCCCAGGGACCATCTGAGAAGACTGTAGGTAGATGTGATTCTGTCCAGAATGAGTCCATAACCATCTGTACTGTAGCCTGTAGGGCAGATAACAGCATGAGTGAATCCTATACGATCTTAATCGTCATTCATTGGGATTCATTTCTAGTGAATGAAATTATAGTGAAATTAAACTATTTTGTTGGGGACCCCATGTAACCCTCGGACGCCATCTCGAGAAGCTGTAAAACACACAAACAAGCAATACTGAATACTGACACCAGCCAGGATGTGGTCTGTTACGACCCCTGAATACTGACACCAGCGAGGTCTGTTACGACCCCTGAATACTGACACCAGCGAGGTCTGTTACGACCCCTGAATACTGACACCAGCAAGGTCTGTTATAACCCCTGAATACTGACACCAGCCCCTGGTCATCCAGTCCGGTAGGTGGCGCTGTCGCAAAAAAACGTACGGTTATATCTATAACCATAGTTATATGAGTGTAGTGATGCTCTGCGTCTACTGGAATACATCCCTGTATCAGTACTAGCACTGAATAGATCTCCACATGCACCTTTACACACCCATCCGCCTGGCCACACCCCCATCCGCTCCTCTACATAAGCAGGGGTGTGGCCATACTAACAGCTCCTTCCCAAGTCTTTCACCACAAAGGCGAAGACCACGGGGTCCTCAGTGAGTCCGACGCAGAGCGTCACTACACTCATATAACTATGGTTATAGATATAACCGTACGTTATAGGTCATGTAGCTCCGCTCTGCATCTACTGGAATACAGGAGCTGAGCAGAGTGGAAGCTCGACAAATGTACCCGCTGAGGCCCCCCACAACCATCAGAACCGGGGAGGACCCGAGCCCCCGGATCCCCCTAGTGGAGGACGGGAGGGAATCGGATCCGACTGTGCGAAGAGGAGTTTAGCAACTCAAACGCACAGGGTGAGCAGACCGTGGGACTTACCTTCCACAGAAGAACCCACGACTACACAAACGCGCAACCCACATGCCACTAGGGAACGAACGGGAAGAAATAAAAACCCTGTTACAACCCCTAATATCACGGGGTCAAGGGCAAAAACCCAACCCTGTGGCAAGGCCATAGAAGCGGAGCGCGAAGGAGGACCCAGCCCCAGGAAGGGACTGGATGCCCCGGAAAAGGGGGCCTGGTGAGGCCAACGACGGCGCAGCATCGAGACCCCACCAGGCGGTCACTAGTGACACCACCCCCCACATCGCCAGCTTATTCGGACTGGGCCCATCCAAGAGCAGGCCCTTCCCCCCTACAGCACGCCGCCCCGAAGCACTCAAGAGGCTACACCCACAGCAGGACCAGGCAGCGCACCAGGGAGACAACCCCCAAAAGAGGTTGATCCCTCAATCCAGGCAACAGGCCACTCGACCTGAGCCTGGAGCACTGCGGACTAGACAGGCGCCAAAGGGGTCTGCTGAAAACAGCACCCCGGCGGAAGGGGCGTATGCTGGTATGCTGTGCACCATGTCGCAGCCTCCACAAAAACCCCTCGACTCTCTAGAGGGGTCGAGGCAGAGAAGGCTGACATGATTGGCAGACGTCATGAAAGGTGCGGGGGCACACTCAGGCAGACAGGGCCAAACCCGGCCTACCCCGAGAGTTGACTCCGCTACCAACACACCAGGGAACCAACCACCCCCTTGATTCTAACATGAGGCGGTTGTTCCTATAACCCCCCAAGAAAAAAATCCAAAACACAACTGCGGGTATACACTGGCAGTGTATATAACAAGTGTTTCAGTTTTCAAGAAGGGGTTAACCCAGGCCAATAGGTAGACGAAAACTGACAGCAATGGTCTAAATGCACCTTGTTGCGGTAAAAACCTCTCTCCCTCTCTCTCTCGTCGGCGTTATTTTTTTCGGTAGCCGCATTTTGCGGAGACGCTCTCTGATTGGCCACTGACTGACGCTCTCTGATTGGCCACTGACATGTGAGCCCAATCGCGTGACGAGCTGTGTCTTTGCCTATTTCCGGGTCTAACAGCCTGCAAACGACCTAACGCCTAGTTTATCACTGGTTAAGCTTAGGCGACTCTTTTGAAGTTGGTTAAGGTTAGAGTTTGGAATCAGGGTACCAAAGCACCTCAAAGGCGCTTAAAACAAAATTACAAACATCACAAAACAAACTGGTCAGACTACTACTTGACCTGATTCCCAGAACCCACCTCACCCCTGCCCACTTTGACAACCTAGGATGGCTTAGAGTAGACGACAGAGTACAGCAACTTGCAATGGGCCTGGTCTACAAGATACACTATACGACCGGGGTACCCATGTACATGTCAAAATACTTCCCAAAGGTCAGTGAATACCACAACCACTATACCAGAGGAAGCTCAACAAATCATGTTAAACCCAGATTCGGCTCAAACAAGGGACTAAACACGTTTCGCAATTATGCCACAACAATGTGGAACGCCCTACCCAAAGCTGTAAAGGAATGTGAATCCCTACCCACATTCAAAACCGCTCTTAAAGAGCACCTACGGGAGGCTGCAATTCAAAACTGGCCACCGTAAATGCCCAAAACCCCCACCACCTCCTAATAGACAGTCTCCTCCCCACCGCATGTATATATTCCCTCCCCGCCGTATGTATATTTCTCTCCCACCCACCCACCCACCCCCTCCTAATGTACAGTCCCCTCCCCATCATATGTATATACTCTGTCGGGATCTAGGGGTAACAGTACTGTATATTTGAATACCGTTTATGTCACAAATGTATCAGTACTAAATACCTATATGTCCCTATGCCATAAATGTCATGTATGTTGTGCATGTCATAAATGTCTATATGAATTGAAAATGGGGGACCCTGATGGAAACAAGACAAACGTCTTTCTCAGGTCTGCATCCCCTTAACAATTGTATGTATTGAGCCGTACTGTATTGTACCCATTCTGCAATCTGTTAAATAAAGTTTTCATTCATTCATTCAGGGCTGGTGTTCTATCGCCCTGCTCTAAGACAAACTCTAAACTTAACCAACTTCGAAAGAGTGCCTAAGCTTAACCGGTGTAGAAACTGGCGTCACACGATTGGGCGCACGTACATGTCACATGAAGTGGCCAATCAGAGAGCGTCTCCGCAAAATGCGGCTACGAAAGAAAATAACGCCTCTCGCCGCTGTTTCTATGTGTAAGGAAAAGTTTGCGAGCAATGGTCTAAACGCACCTCGTCGCGGTAAAACTCTCTCTTTCTCTCTCTCTCTCTCTCTCTCTCTCTCTCTCTCTCTCTCTCTCTCTCTCTCTCTCTCTCTCTCTCTCTCTCTCTCTCTCTCTCTCTCTCTCTCTCTCTCTCTCATTCATTCATTCATTCAAAAGGAAGATATTGATGGACATTAGCTATAGCTCAGCAGCTGTAACAATAATTTGATTATTTATGTTTCAACAGTGTCAAAATATTAATTTAAATTATAATGAAATAAAGAACTTTCCATATCTGTCATCTAATAATATATTCCATTACCTTTCCTATCTGTATCAAAGTCAAAATGTTGGTATTGTGACAACACTACAACATACAAAATCAGCTGGACAACCTATATCCTTTGTCTAGTAGACATGGACCAATGTGTGATTTTGGTGGTGCTATTGCACATGTTTGTCCCTTAGTATGCACGCACAGTATAATATGCATGTAATAAATAGTTTGTTAATAAACTCTGGTACTTTTTTCACTGCCCTTCTAAATTTATTTGTGTGCTCCTACATTTTTTCATTTAGGAGCACATGTGCTCCTTGGGAAAAAGGTTAACGTAGAGCCCTGCCATGTATCCTTCACTCCAATCTATCTTCGAGAAAGTAGTGGTCAGTGCAGGCACAGAGAATCTTACAGGACCCTTCTCATATTCTTTATCCTGAATATGAAGTTCTTCCCTCAGGGAGACGGTTCAGAGCAAGTAGATATAAGAGCAACTGCTACAAGCTCTCCTTCCTTCCTACATCCATCGCTCTCCTAAATAATACCAGTGTTTCCCTTATATGCATTCAGCAGCGGCGCAGCTATGGATTAAGACAGCCGCTGCTATGAACTAGAGTGACTATTAAAAAAATATATATATAGTTTAAAAAAAAAAAATTATCATTTAATTTGGGCTGTGGGGGTGCTTAACACTTTGAGTGCCACAGGCGCTTTTTGTCGTTAGTTCATGCCGCCAGTTGAATGCCAGCAACGCTATATAGCGTTTGTTTGTCGTTTTTTTTTTATTTATTAGCGATTTGAATTCATATTTCATCAATCGAGCCTCACGCTAGTGCTGCAGACTCTCTGAGCTCCATTGGGAAAATACCGCCCCCTATCGTCTCTCCCTGTGTAACTGCACCCCATTGAATTAGACTGATGGGGGAGGGGGGGTCCAGTTTCCTCATTTTACTTATCCGGTGAGCCATCTGAAGAGACCGAAGTGATTGGCGAGCCGGAAAACAACGTGGAATACATATTTACAGTACCCAGCGCTGAATCAATAAACACGATCGATATTTGGAATGGTGATCAGGAATTGGAATAATCTTTTTGGAGAACATCTGATCTGAGGTAAGATATTTATTTTACCAGTCTTGGGGTAATCGGATCTGTTTTCACCTATATATCAGCGTTTGCCCCATGTGTGTGTGTGTGCTGATCAGGAAATGAGAGAATATATTTTTCAGCCCGCTTCTCTAGCGTGCATAAGTACACATATACTATCGATAATCTAGCGTTTATTTGAAAACGATTCATAAATAGGCCGAAAAATGACAGTTTTTTGTGAATTCCAGAATATTCCAGTAAATGCCGTTTATCACGGAATCTATATATTTTCCTGAAACTTTCAAGAAAACGAGGGGTTTTCAAAATGCTATCAAATGGAAATGAACCGATTAAAAAAAATATATATATCCGTTTCGACAATGTTGACTGCAAACAAGTCATTGATAAGCAACGGGCAGACTAGACACATAATTTAAGACAGATTATGCGTTTAGAGCGCGATCATTGAAGTGGGTGGTGGCATTCAACCATGTTTTACCATCTTAACCAGTGGCAACCAAAGTGACCAGACTGACCTGAGGAACAGGCTGCAGGGAAACCCTCTGGCCGCTTGTATGCGTCTCAGCATCAATGGACCCCCTACCAGTGAATTCCCTACCAAAGAGCCCTGGAGCTTTTCTTTCAACAGCCCAGGAAAATGAAATGCTCTAAGGCAGAATGTAGCCTATGCCACTGAGACTTCTTAGGTGTAAAGTGCTGTTGTAGTGTTATGATTTGTGTATGTTAGACAGTTAGTATTTATATTATCTATTAAATCATCTATATCTATGTTCAATACAAATAGTGTACAAGTGTTGAGGCATGTCATTAATCTTGACATTTACTTTGATTACAACTACACTGCAAACAAAAATGTATCTTATCAAGTGAACATATCTTGTATTTGGTACAATAAGTCTATTGAGTAGAATTATCTTGAATGATCTTATCCCACTGGCAGATAATTTAGCTTTTTTTCAGATTTTTGTCAATTTAATCTTGTTTTAAGAAAACAAGATTAACATTTTCTTAAAACAAGATTAAATTGACCAAAATCAAGAAAAAAATAAGCAAAATGATCTGGAATAAGATAATTCAAGATAATAATTTGTTTTATCCTCTTTTCCTCCTGATTTTTCTGTATTTTTTTCCTCCCATCCCAATTTAGTCGTTATGCCAATTCCCCCCTCCCCTACCTGGTCATTGCGCGCATGTGGCCCCTACTGGTCGTTCTAGGGAGCCCTGAGGTCTATCACATGTTTCCTCCGATACATGTGGAGACAGCCAGCGGCTCTCTTTTCACCTGCCAGCGCAGACTCTCATTGGCGAGGAGTAACGTGTAGGAGGCTCACACTGCCCCCGCCATCTCCTGTCTTTTGCTGTGCACGCGCCCTGACCGACCTGTAGGAGTCAGATTACCACCCATCCACTCTCCTCCCGCTGACTCTGCCAATTGAGTCAGTATGACGGCCGGCCCAAGCCGGAGGCACCGCTGACAGCCGGATTCGAGACCGGTGTCTCTTGCATTGGTGACGAGTGCAATGTCCGCTGCGCCACCCAACCGCTTAATTCAAGATAATTCTACTCAATATTGGACTTATTGTACCAAATACAAGATATGTTCACTTGATAAGATTTATCTTTTTGCAGTGTACAAATATGCAGATACCTGGGCCTCCAGAGCACTTCTAGTGTCAGCGGCAGTGTTAATTTTGGCAGCTATTTTCATTTTAGTTTTAGTCTTAGTCATGTGTCAATCATATTTAGTCATTTTCATTTATTTTTCGTTTAGTCAGTTTTAGTCAACTAAATGTCTGAGCATTTTAGTCTTAGTCAGTTTTTGTCTCAATTTTGTCTTTTCTGTTTTAGTCTAGATTTAGTCGATGAAAACGGATGACATATTTGTCTATTTTTAGTTAATGGAAAAAAACTTGTCAGAAATAGTCAACATGGAACATATTCTGATTTAAATTGCGTATTTATTTTTTAACCTAGGGGAATCTGAGTCGGCGGCACAAGTAATACACAGGAAGGGTGCACTGTCGATCTGTGAATGGAGAAATAACTTAATAAGACAGTCACATTATCTCTTGCCTTGCTCACCTGGCAGCGATTTATTTGAATGATAAATATTAAATAACACACTTAGTAACAGCAGCCAGCAGTGGTGGACTCAGGCTGTTATCAGTGTTTGAAACTTAGATTTATCATGGTCTTTGAAAAGTAGATTATGGTGTTTGAAGGCCTAAACCATTGCTGCAGTGGTACATTTCTCAATGCTAAAGATATCAGTGAGGAATATAAATATTTGGGAAACAGCATTTTAATATAGTCTGGGTTGAAAAATAGTGAACCTATTTTTTAAAAGCTATTTACAACATATATATAAAACAGTTAATTTGAGTGCCGTTGACCTTCTTCCTTTCTCTCTCCTAACTCTCCTTCTCTCCTCCTGTACTCCCCTTCTCTCCTCCTATACTCCCCTTCTCTCCTCCTGTACTCCCCTTCTCTCCTCCTGTACTCCCCTTCTCTCCTCCTGTACTCCCCTTCTCTCCTCCTATACTCCCCTTCTTTCCTCCTGCCCTCCCCTTCTCTCCTCCTATACTCCCCTTCTCTCCTCCTGTACTCCCCTTCTCTCCTCCTGTACTCCCCTTCTGTCCTCCTGTACTCCCCTTCTCTCCTCCTGTACTCCCCTTCTCTCCTCCTATACTCCCCTTCTCTCCTCCTGTACTCCCCTTCTGTCCTCCTGTACTCCCCTTCTCTCCTCCTGTACTCCCCTTCTCTCCTCCTGTACTCCCCTTCTCTCCTCCTGTACTCCCCTTCTCTCCTCCTGTACTCCCCTTCTCTCCTCCTGTACTCCCCTTCTCTCCTCCTGTACTCCCCTTCTTTCCTCCTGTACTCCCCTTCTCTCCTCCTGTACTCCCCTTCTCTCCTCCTGTACTCCCCTTCTCTCCTCCTGTACTCCCCTTCTCTCCTCCTGTACTCCCCTTCTCTCCTCCTGTACTCCCCTTCTTTCCTCCTGTACTCCCCTTCTCTCCTCCTGTACTCCCCTTCTCTCCTCCTGTACTCCCCTTCTCTCCTCCTGTACTCCCCTTCTCTCCTCCTATACTCCCCTTCTCTCCTCCTGTACTCCCCTTCTCTCCTCCTGTCCTCTCCTTCTCTCCTCCTGTACTCCCCATCTCTCCTCCTCTCCTCCCCTTCTCTCCTCCTGTACTCCCCTTCTCTCCTCCTGTACTCCCCTTCTCTCCTCCTGTACTCCCCTTCTCTCCTCCTGTACTCCTCCCCTTCTCTCCTCTTGTCCTCTCTTTCTCTCCTCCTGTACTCCCCTTCTCTCCTCCTGTACTCCCCTTCTCTCCTCCTGTACTCCCCATCTCTCCTCTTGTACTCCCCTTCTCTCCTCCTATACTCCCCTTCTCTCCTCCTGTACTCCCCTTCTCTCCTCCTGTACTCCCCTTCTCTCCTCCTGCCCTCTCCTTCTCTCCTCTTGTACTCCCCTTCTCTCCTCCTGTACTCCCCTTCTCTCCTCCTGTACTCCCCTTCTCTCCTCCTGTACTCCCCTTCTCTCCTCCTGTACTCCCCTTCTCTCCTCTTGTCCTCTCCTTCTCTCATCATATCCTCTCCTCTCCTTCTCTCATCCTGTCCTCTCATTCTCACTTCTACTGTATCTCTCCCTCCCCCTCTCTATCTTCCCCATTCTCTCCATTAAAGTTAATATATTGTACCTGAATACTGGCTGGATCAGTGGGATATTTTAATGGCAACAGGAGAGCATTCAAGTTATTTGTTGTTGTGTTGTTTTAATCATTTCTCTCCCTATCATCATTTTCATCCTCGCTTTAGCATCTCCATCACCATCTTCATCATTTCTCTCCATAGCATCATCTGCATTCTCTTTCCTCAACTTCTTCATCATTTCTCTCCATAGAATCATCTGCATTTCTTTTTCCTCCACTTCTTCATAATTTCTCTCCATAGAATCATCTGCATTTTCTGTTTCCTCCACTTCTTCACCATCTCTCTTCCTGATATCATTATTTCCCTCTTGACTATCTCCATCTTCATTGTCTGTACTGTCTTTATCTAAGGTGGAGCAAATTATATTTGTTTTATAATAGTAATATAATTGTACTGTATATAATATTCGTACTAGCACTACCACCACTAGCCCTCTTGCCTTGATTGGAATAAAAAGGGTCTATGGTTGGTCAATTAAAATGTTTAATGTTTAAGCATTATTGACCATGTTAGCACCAGATTCTCAGTTATAATCCAAACTATGGCTCTGTGGCTTGATGGAAAGACTGATTGATTGATTGATTGATTGATTGACAATGGAAGGAAGCCACGACATTGTTAAAAACTCTCGAGACGGACAAATCCGTGTGGAATTAAATGGTTGCCACCAGAAGGAATGAAATACTATTGGAAATGATTAATGAATCAATGGAGCGGATGTGAATCGTGAGTTTACAAATCACGGACTTCAGAATGAATAAAAGGATCGGACCGCATTGACTTTCTGCATTGTGACAAGTGCTATCCTAAAAATGCACTAGCGATTTACAAAAATGATAGAGTCACATGGGTCTATTCTAATGCCGCAATGCATGATGGGTAAATGTCATGTTAAAGCAACTAGTAATGTTTGGTAATGTTATGTCTTAAGAAGATACGAAAATAATTGGACCTATTGTTGGTTAGGGGGGGGGAAGGGTGGTTATTATAGGACTGGGTTAATAAAACAATAGCCTAGTTTGTTTTCACTATCAGCCAAACTCATATGTGCCAGAAGGACTATCCTCTAAACGACGTGTACAACTCATACTTACCTGGCAAGGGAGATACCATGATCATGAAGGTGGTTCACCCATGGCGAGGCTCAGCCATTGCACTCCGGCTGTGCTGACCTATGCGAATTTCTCAAATGTAGAAATCTCGATTGCATAATTTCTGGTAGTGGGGGACTGCGTTCGCGCTCTCCCCTGATATATTGTGAAAAATAAAAATAGCGTTTGGCCGATAGAGGGAGCATGTTCCCTAAGACTCAGGCTGTTTACATGCCACGCCGAACGACACAGGTCGTTAATGCTTTCAACTGTAATGTATAGAGAGCAATGTCAAACTGGAACAGCCTGACACTGTATTTAACCCAGATTACAAGCAAAATCAGTTTTAAAAATAAATTAAGAACAGCAATTATTCAGAAAGAAATGAGTTTGGACAACATGTCACTTTCTTTAAATAAGGTGATGGCTGACTATAATTGTGGTGCTTAACTATATGTTATTGTGGTGAGAGAATTTAAATTCTCTACTATATTCTTATATATTATACTTTTAATTTCAATAGTTTTTATTGATAATTGTAACTGTGTGAATGTACATCATGTGATGGTTATATTTTATTGTGTCTTTTGTGTGGACCGCATGAAAATGTGTTGTTTCTAAGGCAGCGACTAATGAGGATCCTAAATAAACATCAACATCAACATACATTTCTGTACATAAATGGATTCCTTTGGTTTCTTTGTATTTAATATATTGCATTTCATTGTTCTTTCTGTGTATAGTTATTCTATTGACCCTTTTCATTATCTTACCCTATTGGTTGCTGTGTGGCGTTGTCGCCAACGACACAATCCTCCCATTGAGAACAAAACAAGTCAAAGTCAGTCAGCTTTATTGTCACTTCTCGTAATGTGCAAGAGATACAGAGAAATTAAAGTTGAATCTTCTCTCATGTTATGCACTACTTATTGACTCCAGTGAATATCTACTCATTGGTATAATAAGTCAGATGATCAGCCAGAGAGAAACTTAATTTTACAAAACAACAATTTTATGCACGGACCCATTGACCATAATTATTCACACAGTGGTCATTTTGCTCTTAAGTCATGCTCAGGTTGGGAACAAGAAGGAGAAGAAGTGTTTATTTGTCATGCAGCAACACACACATGTAAGATTGGCGACACACAGGAACACACACATGCATTGGGTTGCCAATTAAATGCCTCTCTGTGCCCATCCTTCCGCCCAAGGGCAGCCGGGAGCAGACATGGGCTGCGGCGTGGGAAACCCTTGCGAGCACCGGGAGAACATGCAAACTCCACACAGAAAGGCTACCTGGCAACCTGGCAACCTGGTCCCCAAGCCGTAATGGAACCCAGGACCTTCTTGTCGTGAGGCGACAGTGTTTTAACCACTACATCACCAGGTGGAAAGGAATCTCAACCTGAGCCACCATGTGAATTGAAACAGCCAGACCTGTATACGTCCACTCTGCATCACCTCTATCCTATCTCTATCAGCTGTTGTGGATTGATTGATTGATTGATTGATTGATTGATTGATTGATTGATTGATTGAAAAGTTTATTAACAGATTGCAGAATGGGTACAGTACACAGCTCAATACATACAATTGTTAAGGGGATGCAGACCAGAGAAAGACTTTCGTCTTGTTTACATCAGGGTCCCCCATTTTCAATTCATCATAACATATATGACATACATGAGATACAGATAGACAGTACTGCTACATCTATACTTTTATGACATATCAGATTGGCAAATACAGTACTGTTTGTGATACAAAAAGTGTCCAGAAAAAGAGTGTATACATTTGACGTAGAAACTGTACATTGGAGGAGGTTGGGTGGGTGGGGTGGGGTTGGGTGGGTGGGGGCTGTACATTGGAGGGGGCTGTAATGAAATGACATGTTTTCAGTTTGAGGACATTGGTCGTGAGGTTACCTAAGTGCAGTTAGCTTGACTGTCCAGCTGGTGGAGCCAGAGCTCCTTGTGTATCTGCAACGTGAGAGAACAGAATAGAAAAACAGGGAGAGATTGGATCGTAAAGTCAATTTGATGTCACCCGCTGTCGTTCGGTTAAGGTTATTGTGTCCTTTGTCTATATGATTCAGATTCGTAGAAAAGATATGCAACTCTTCCTATTTTAGGTGTTTTTGAGTTTTGATATTTAGCTCGTATCCTATTGGAGAGTGGCTGCCACGTGACGCGGTTGTGTTTGGAAGTATACTTGAATAGCGTTACATTGTTCTTAAATAATTCCTCTACGGTTACATTTGTAAAAATGTAGACATATTCATATTATATCGGACGCTACACGCATGTTGCCTGAGAGTATTTATCTTACACGATAAGAGATATTATTATGCATCATCTCTGCATAAACCCACTACCGAGAGTGAGTTGTCTGGAAATGACGTCACTCAGCCTGAGAGCTGTTTGATCTGATCGCCCGCGATTACTTAAACATTTTCAGCAAAAAGATTATTCCAATTAAACAATTTTTGGAGCAGTGAACAACTGCGCATCTTGTCAAAAATCAATTCCTTCCTCTCCCCCACCTACCTTAACATAAAGTTTCAAGTTTGTTTATTATTTGACATAATAAAATACATACAGCGAGCCCACAGCAGTGGTGGCTGGTGAATTATTCTCCAGGGGGGGCGCTATACCAAACATTTTGCAAACAGCGAAACCACAAGGTACGAATATTTAAGTAGGTACAGTACAACTATCACCATTGCCATCAATCAATATATGATCACAGCAATGCAGCCACGTTTCCAATAGCGCCTACACAAACATGCAAGCCCAAATCTCTCTCTCTCTCTCTCTCTCTCTCTCTCTCTCTCTCTCTCTCTCTCTCTCTCTCTCTCTCTCTCTCTCTCTCTCTCTCTCTCTCTCTCTCTCTCTCTCTCTCTCTCTCTCTCTCTCTCTCTCTCTCTCTCTCTCTCTCTCTCTCTCTCTCTCTCGCAGGCAGCATATTATCACTGTACTATATTTGTGCATGCTCCCACGCCCGTATTCAGATCTGTACAATAATAATCACAGAGGTATATCTTGTCATTTGAAACAAGTTACCATTATATTGTCCCGGGTGATTATGCCCCCCCGCGGCGAAATTAATTAGTATCTTCCTATTTAATTTTTTAATTTTTTTTATTATCTTTTCCCCCTCCTTATTTGTTCCGATTTTTCTCCCATCCCACTGTTAGTCGTTATGCCAATTCCCAATCCCCGTCCTGGTTGTTGCGCACTTTCCCCTACTGTTGGTCCGAGAGGCCGGAGACTGTCACATGCTTTCCTCCGACGCATGTGCAGCCAGCCGGCAGCCAGCCTGGCTGCGCAGATTCTCACCGGGAGAGTGTAACGCATGGAAGGTCGCACTACCTCTCTCCAGATCCTACCCTTGCTGAGCAGGCGCCCCGACCGAACTGTAGGGGTCGCTGTCCACAACGCCCAGGACCCACCCACGGCTCCCCTCCCCCTAACTCAGCCAAACAAGTTAGTATAGCGATCAGCCCGAGCCAAGGCAATGCTGACTCTCCGGGAGTCGAGACCGCAGCCTCTTGCATTGGTGACGAGCACAATCTCCGCTATGCCACCTGACCGCCCGAGTATCCCCCTCTATCTCTCTATCTCTCTCTTTCTCTCTCTCTCACACACAGCGCGACGTGGAATCTATCGTTACACAAGGAACTGCAAAATATCAGACCTAGTAGTATGTAGTATATACCAAGAATAACCTCAGTATGAGTACAGGGCTGTACAGCATATTTAGCATATTGTTAAACGAGCCAAGGCTAGCTATTAAACATAGATTTACCATCACAATAGTTGAAGGGGGCGAGCCATAATCCACTTTTTTTTCATCCACTCAAAAAGAAACTCCAGTAACAGTCCATACCATGGGCATGTTGCATCTGTCCCCCGTTTTAAAAAGCAGGAATTGAAAGCAACGGCATTCATGACTGCATCCAGCTAGCCATATAGCTTCTTGTTAGCCAAAGTAGCCAACACTTACCACCAGCTAGAAAACTACAGAGTATTGTCTTCCTCTGTCTGTTGATTGTTTCTGAATTGAGGAGATATCAGGCTGATGAGGTCGAAACTCTTTCACTCCAGTGTTCATCTCTCAAAAGGTATTGTTTTGAGGGATTTACCTGCATTCGAGGTTGGAAATAATGTTCTGCCTGAGCTCAGTGATCCACTGCGGTCAAGTGAGCCGTCTTTCACTTTTGCGTGTCAAACCAGCCGCTCCTGTTTTTCGAGTGCACGATTAGTTCCAGGTTTACGGTAATGCATTGGAGCGCTAGAAAAACGCGCTCCGATTACATCATATTACATCATATTTGAACGCACTGATAGGCGAAATGTATTTGCTTGACCTAATTGGCTGCGATGATACAGTCCACGCCCACTGTGTGCACGCTACGTCTCGCCCAGCTTTAGAGGTACTCTCTATCATATCAGACAGTGACGTCATGTGAATCACAAAACAATGATTTATATTTGATATATTAACGTTATTGTGCATTTGAAACACAAACATACTTAAAATGAGTAAATATGAATCATTTTAAACATGTTTATTTTATTTTTAGGGGTCTAAAATAAAAATAAAAATAAAACATTTTCTTCTTCTCCTGCTCTCTTTACCAGGGGGGCGGCGCCCCAGCGCCCCCTATGTGCGGGCCGCCACTGTCTGTGAGACAGGCTTGTACATGTATCTAGTAGTGAGGACTTACAAATACATAACTGTATCCTTATCTCCTCCATTACTATTGTTGCTTTTAGACCAAATTTTTTAAAGAGCATTTTTCGATTTCTTTCTCTCCTTGGCATTCTGTAATCATAAAATATAGGCCAATGCTAAACCCACTTCTTATCAGGTGGGGGCCCACATGTGGGCCCTCTTGAGGACGATTTGCGTACCTGCACTTCGGCGACCTCTAGTGGCTCGGTTGTGCATATACAATATATATATATAGAATTAAAGCCCCATTAGTTGCCTGTCGATAGCCTTTTCAGGTGACAAAATCCGTTCAGCGGTTCTCGAGTTACATGCCGATATGTGAGGCTTCCACGAAGTACACGGTATTGCGCAAATACTACTCCCGACTCTTGGGGCTCTAGTTCCGTCAATCATTTGGCGATCTCGAAAATGATTGGACAGGGTTGTAGCCAATGAGTGTGGCTTTCCAATGATACCCGACCTGGGGATGTACGAATCAGGGATCTAGGTGAAAAGTCACGAGCGAAAACAGGAAGAGAAAAACCGCAGAATTAGTTGAAGTCTATGAGAAAACTGAGCTTTTCTTTTGTACACAGTTTACCAAAATCACTCCTAATCACTCATTTCTGAACGGATCTTTATGATCTACATAAGACTTCAGGCTATGGATCTCGGGTGTTTTTTAAGCCTCCAGCCATTCTGGGGAAAACTACTTCTGGACTACTACAGAAAAACGTGAGTAACACGTTTTTCTACAACTCAAGTTCAGACCTACAGTATGTTACTCTATTTCATTAGCACTAAAGGTGAGTTGTCCTTATCAGAAACTCCAGAATGTCATCTTTCAAAAGAGACCAGGCTCATGCATGTGGTATAAGTATAAAGTATAGTATTTTGGTTTGCAAATGTTGGGGTTTACTACCACTCTTAAATTAGCTTTAAAAAGCAATTCACACTGAACTTTAAAGTGCTATGGGTATATTTTGTGCAAATAATCGTAAAATAATTTGTACACTTTATTTCTAAATTGAGAACACAGGTTAGCATAGAATCAGCTAAGCAAGGTACCTGTTTAGTTAGCTAGCTACAGTAGTAATACAGCTAGCCTAGGCTAAAACATACTGCCATCAATAAAAGCACTTGCAGTGTACATACATTAGTATTTAGTAATGCATAATTGGTAAAACAAACTCAATCTTTGCAACTTCAAAGAAAGCTTGCTGTATTACCTACCTCACACACAGCAGTAGGATGCAGGGTTACAGCTCAGACTGCATTAAGCCCTCTGGCATCTGAACATTCAAGAGAGGATGTGTCTAAAACTGAACATTTAAATGGATGGAATATTGTAGTGACGGGGCTGCTCAGAGTTGTAGCTAACACTTTTGTGTGACATTATTTAACCGTCTGGGTCAAGTTTAGACCATTGGAAGGGCACCAATGGGCACGTCCTCTAATTTTCGCCACTCAAAATGCCATTTTAGTGTGATGTTTTCAGTTGTGGGGGCACATAGTCAAGTGTAACCATTGGAAGGGCACCAATGGGCATGTCCTCTCGCTTTTGCTACTCAAAAGGGCATTTTAGGTTTAGCGCAATGTTTTCAACTGTGGGGGCACATGGTCAAGTTTAGACCATTGGAAGGGCACATCCTCTAGTGTTTTCACTCAAAAGGGCACTTTTATGTGGTGTTTTTCAACTGTGGGGGCACATGGTCAAGTTTAGACCATTGGAAGGGCACATCCTCTAGTGTTTTCACTCAAAAGGGCACTTTTATGTGGTGTTTTTCAACTGTGGGGGCACATGGTCAAGTTTAGACCATTGGAAGGGCACCAATGGGTATGTCCTAAAATTTTCGACACTCAAAAGAACATTTTAACCCAATATTTTCAACTGTGGGAGCACATGGTCAAGTTTAACCAGTGAAGGGTCACCAATAGGGCACGTCCTCTCGCTTTTGCCACTCAAAAGGGCACTTTAGCGTGATGTTTTCAACTGTGGGGGCACATGGTCAAGTTTAGACCATTGGAAGGGCACCAATGGGCACGTCCTCTAGTTTTCGCCACTCAAAAGGGCACTTTAGCACAATGTTTTCAACTGTGGGTGGGGGCACATGGTCATGTTTAACCATTAGAGGGGCACCAATAGGGCACATCCTCTAATTATTTCCACTCAAAAAGGCACTTTTGCATGACATTATTTAACCGTGGGGCACAAAAGCACTCAAAAGGGCACTTTTGCGTGATGTTTTTCAACTGTGGGGGCACATGGTCAAGTTTAGACCATTGGAAGAGCACCAATAGGGCACACCCTCTAATTTTTCGCCACTCAAAAGGGCACTTTAGCGCACGTTTTTCAACCGTGGGGGCACCAGGGGGGGGGGGGCGATCGCCCCCCCCCCCTGCGTCCCCCCCCTGAGACCGCCAGTGGCAGCCAGTAACAGTGTCAACGACACTAACTAACAGGATACTGTCTGTGTTGTAAACAAACACACAGTACAGTAGGCATGTGCCGGTAGGACATTTTGAAGGTATGATAACCTTGGGCAAAAATACCCCGGTTCACGGTATATTCGGTAAAATCTTTTTATAAAAAAATCCCATTGAACAAAACTTCTTTTATTACAGTGCACAAATCAGCTTTTCTGTAAGTGTTATTTATGAATGTGTGAAGACTGTCTGTATTACACACAGAGGGAACTGTCTGACCACTTTCAAACTACGTACAGAATAAAAAATACTTCCAAATAAACTTTCATTTATGAATAGGCCTATGTACTTCAAACTTCAACTTCAAACTTCAAATTACTTTATTTTCCTTTCGGAACTTCATTTGTGCAGTGGTTAAAAGACAAACATACATTCACAATACATAGATATTCACCACTATATAAAAAAACACCAACTACATTAAAACTACAGTACTTAAAGCATGATATATTAAAATCCATGTGGAGTAGTTCTATATGTATATAAATAATAAATAATAGTAGTACATGTGATATATGTCCATCAGGTGGAAGGGGGAGTCTATTTTAAGTAGTCCAAAGTCCTTGGGGGGAGAGTCCGGCTTCCACCAGACCTATAGGTGTTCAGCAGTATGATGGAGGTTTTTGTTAATGTAATGTAATCTTCTTGCACATAGGTATGTTATATAGCCTAGTACTATTCTTACTGGATTAAACGTGCATTTAAACAATTAATCTTTTGTGGAAGATCAACAACCACCCACGGAACTATGTGTTGGCGATAAGGGTTCCGCACGGACCATATTGTTGGTTACTTTCCTGTCAGCACACTAACTGTTAGCTTAACGTCAACAGAGTTTAACATTAAATAAATGTCTATCGTCGTCTTTCGACATCCCCCCTCAGACTCCTATCCTTCTCATGATAATGAATATGTAACGGAGCGTAGGCCAATCTCGCTAACGTTACTCGACCGAAATCAATTAGCAACATGATTCACTGGTACTACTAGCTAGCTGGCTAACTAGCTAACGTTAACTATCTCCCGTCAAATGTTAGCTGTAATGGATCATACATGATGTGGTGTGCTGTTAGTTATCTGAAAATAATGCTCTATACACAGGGGGTAATTAACGTGAGCTAACGTTAGCCCTTCAACGAGTGGTTTGCATGGCCACTGGACAGTAACGTTAGCTACAGCTTCCGACGTTAGCCTAGCTAACGTTAGCTACATATCTAGCAAGCGACCTAAAGACTGTACTTCACTCTTTCCACCGAAATGTGAAATGTGCCACCAGAGGGAGAAACACACTTGATCAGGTTTATACCAACATAGCCCATGCTTATAGAACCACGGTGTACCCCCACCTAGTTCTCTCAGATCATGTGTCGCTCCTCCTGCACCCTTGGTACACACCAAAAATCAGATCCAGCAGACCCGAAGCCAGGTCTGTCAGGATTTGGCCTGAGGACGCCATCCCTAAGCTCCAGGACTGCTTCAGCACCACAGACTGGGACATTTTCGGTGGCCTGGGAGTGTTGACACGTAGGTCTCTGGATATTTTCTCTCTCTCAGTGCTCGACTATATCACTTTCTGTGTAGACATATTTACATCTTGGAAGCAGATCCGTGTCTTTCCAAATGTCAAACCCTGGATGACACAGAATATAAAATCACTATTACGAGCCAGGAATGCAGCGCATAGATCAGGTGACACCAACGCATACAGTGCAGCGAGATCAGACCTGAAAAATGGAGTCAGATCTGCCAAGCTGTCATACAAGAACCGCATTGAAGCCCACTTCAACAGTGCCTCAAAAACCCCCGGCAGGTATGGGAGGGTGTCAGGGCTATATCGGACTACAAGGGAAGAACATCCCCCCCTGTCAACGGCAGCAGCCCCCTAGCGGAGGAGTTAAACACATTTTATGCACGCTTTGACAGGGACAACAAGGACCCGGTGTTGCCCCCTCTCCCCTCTGACGGCTCCACCATAGTCCTGAGCACTCATGAGGTCAGACTCAGTCTACAAAACATCAACACAAGGAAGGCGGCGGGGCCTGATGAAGTCCTGGGACGGGTGCTCAAGGACTGTGCGGCTGAACTAGCCCCAGTTCTCACCACCATCTTCAACCTGTCTCTGGGCTCATCCTGGGTTCCCGCATGTCTTAAGGCAGCAACAATAGTCCCGGTTCCAAAGAAACCTAAAGTCACAGGCCTGAACGACTACAGACCTGTGGCACTCACCCCCATCGTCGCAAAATGCTTTGAGAGACTGGTCATGAAACACATAAAAGCCTCCATACCGCCATCATTAGACCACAACCAGTTTGCCTACCGGAAGAATAGGTCAACAGAGGATGCTATTGCCATTGTGTTGCACACTTTGCTGGAACATCTAGAGCACAGGCACACATATGGTAAACTCCTTTTTGTTGACTTTAGTTCAGCCTTCAACACTATTCTACCCAACAAGCTTCACAGTATACTACACAAAATCGGACTGAACACCACACTATGCAATTGGATCTTGGACTTTCTTACAAATCGCACACAACATGTCAGGATTGGCAAGCACACATCCCCCACCCTGCCCATTAGCACCGGGGCCCCTCAGGGGTGTGTTCTCAGCCCACTTCTCTATACACTTTTCACCCACGACTGTTGTTCCTCCTCTCCATCTAATCTCATAGTCAAATTTGCAAACGACATAACAGTGCTTGGCCTCATCAGAGGGAATGATGAGACCTCATACAGGAGGGAGGTTGAGTGACTAGTGGAGTGGTGCGATGGTCATAACCTTGCTCTCAACCCCACGAAGACCAAGGAGATGATCATCGATTTCCGCAGGACTGGTGACCTCAGCCACTCTCCACTCCTCATTGGAAATGAGGAGGTGGAGAGGGTTTCAAAATGTAAGTTTCTGGGCGTGACGATGTCTGATGACCTGTCCTGGGGGATCAACATTACCTCTGCTGTGGGGAAAGCACAGCAGCGCCTATTCTATCTGAGGAAGCTTAAATGGGCTAAACTCCCACAGGGACTGATGGCCAACTTCTACCACTGCGCAGTAGAGAGTGTACTCACGTACGGACTACTGGTGTGGTTTTCCAGCTGCACCAGGGCAGAGAAGGAGGCCCTCCACAGAGTGGTCAAGGCTGCAAGGAGGATCACTGGAGCTAGCCTCCCAGATATCTCCACAGTCTTCACCTCCCGCTGCCTACGTTGTGTAAATAACATCTTACAGGACCAGTACCACCCAGCACACCATCTTTCTCAACTGCTGTCCTCTGGTCGAAGGTATAGATCCAGTCCGGAACTAGCAGACTGACCAACAGCCTCTATCCACGGGCTGTCAGGCTGCTCAACGATCAACATCAACTTGCCCCCCCCCGCAACCCCCCCCCCCCCCCCCCCCCTCGCACCCCCGTCCGCCAAACCCCGGTGACATAACTCCCACTTCTCCATTACAACAATAACTGTGAACCGGACTTGCATTGCTGCACTATACACTATTTCATCCATTGCAAGTCAACGCCCCCCCCCCCCCTCCTTCCATTAACTCACTGGACTTTCACTGAAATATTTATTTATTTGCACTAGCACTAAATGCACTTGGGACATTGATGGTATATTATTATTATTATTATTGAGGACATTGGGACATTGATACTTTATTATTATATATTATTATTATTGACATTATTATTTTGCACATGCTATATTTTATGTTTGTATGCCAGTGGTGATGTTCCAAACTAAATTTCGTTGTACCAACAATGACAATAAAGATTCTATTCTATTCTAGAAAGATTCTATTCTAAGCTATAGACAAAGAACGTTTAATGATTTTATTTTATTTTATTAGACATTTTTAAAGATACACGATTCCAGAAAAACGTCAAGGATGCTACACAAAAAAGTCAAGACTTATTTCCATTGTGTTCCTTGGTCTCAGACAGACAAGCAATACAAAACAGGACCATAAATAACAATTTGACAAACTACATAGACATGAACATTTTAAAAGCAGTACAAACGTAGCTGTAATGTAACGTAGTTATGTGACTGATCTAGTGAGCTAGAATCAGAATATTCCACCCATCAATAGCTAATGTCGAATATAAATAACGCAATGGCCATACCAACCCGTTCGTTTTGATGGAAGCTAGTTAACGTTAAGTTAGCTAGTTAGCCAGCTACTGACAGTTTGTAAACAGACAGGCAGATTCGCAACATACCGTCGGCGCCTACTGTCTGAACGTAATTTTAAAGGTTTTGACACCGCAACATTTTCAAACCGCGGTAAACCGTGAAACCGGTTACCGGGACATGCCTACAGTACAGTAGTAGTTGAACTTGAGTAGATAATAGTAGTGCACAGTAGCGATCTGATTGCAAATTGATAAATCACATTTTGAGGTTGGTGTGTAAAGTGCCACATGGTGATGGAAGAGGTCTGATTAGGGGTTAGATTTAGAGGTGGTCTAGGTTTGGTTAGGGGTTAGAGTTAGAGATGGTCTAGAGGTCTGGTTATGGCCTCTATTAACCAGACCTAGACCACCTCTGACTCTAACCAGACCTAGACCACCTCTCTGACTCTAACCCCTAACCAGACCTAGACCGTTCACCTCTCTAACTCTAACCCCTAACCAGACCCCAGGAGTATATGTTCAGCCTTATTATCTTCTGGAAATAACAAGCACTGATTGCAATGAAGGATGCAGTGAGACCCTTTTTGGACCATATGTCTAAACTAGGGATGTCCGATATTATCGGCCGATATCGGCAGTAAAATGTGATATCGGAAAATATCGGTATCGGATTTTTTTTTTTTTTTTTTTTTTTTACATTTATTTAACCTTTATTTACCCAGGCAAGCAAGTAAGAACCAATTCTTATTTTATTTATTGTCAAAAGTATGCATGTTGGTTTAATTCAACAACAAGAGATATGTAATGTTAATTTTTACTTTTTTAATTATCATATTTTGCACAGATAATGCTTACATTTAGAAAGCCTTTTGAATGCATCCAGTGAAATTATTAATTACCTGAAATTATTCAGTTTTTTTGGGGGGAAACCCTGCATATATCGGTAACGGTTGATATCGGTATCGGTATCGGTATCGAAATTAAGAGTTGGACAATATCGGAATATCGGTATCGGTAAAAAAGCCAATATCGAGCATCCCTAGTCTAAACCTAAGGTTACTTTGCGTGCCATGGACAAGCTGTGCCTGCATTTCTCTTGTTGTTCCACAATCCACATACACTTTGTCCACCAGGTTGGATACTTTAGACCTTTTTGGCACTCTGAACCTTTTATCAAATGTTCGCAACATCATTATGAAATCCTCATCTTCCACTGTACGTGCAGGGAGTGCTGAACCTTTAGAGGTGGTCTAGGTCTGGTTAGGGGTTAGAATTAGAGGTGGTCTAGGTCTGGTTATGGCCCCTATTAACCAGACCTAGACCACCTCTGACTCTAACCCCTAACCAGACCTAGACCACCTCTGACTCTAACCCCTAAGTTAGGATTGTGACTTAGAGGTGGTCTAGGTCCAGATAGGGGTTAAGAGTTGGTCTATCCCTTTACATCCATCTATCTAAATAATAATAAATTATAAGGAATGCTACAATAACAACCTAAATTTAAATGTTAAGTTTGTGTCAGTCTGTCTGTGAAACTGAACTGAAAACGTAATGAACATATTTTGACCAGTCAATGGATAAAAGCAATCTGCACCTTACTCCTCCCAAATATAATGAACATATTTTGACCAGTCAATGGATGAAAGCAATCTGAACCTTACTGTCCTGTCCGCGTGTAACTGTTCCGCAACAGTAAGTGACTTCCGGGGTAGGCCTGATTGGCCCCGACAGGCACGTGACGCGCAACTTTCTCTGCCGCGCGGCACGCTCCGCGGAGCCGAGCGGCAGAGCTTACGGAATTACGTAACCGTCCAAATACGCCATGACTCTCATTCGGCGCTATAGCTCACCTGGCAGAGCAGCGGTCCTGCGATCCTGCGGTTTGTTGTTGGTGAGTTCGAATCCCATCAAATCTTTTTTTTTTACGTGATTTTTTTTTTAACGTGTATTCTTTCGCCGGTTAAGGTTAGGCATGGTTAAGGTTAAGGTTAAGGTTAGGCATTGTTTCGGAGTTGGTTAAGGTTAGAACGGTTAAGTTTAGGCGCTGTTAAGGAGCTGGTTAAGGTTAGAGTTTGTCTTAGAGAATGGCAATATTCTTTCTATGGTTAAGGTTAGGCATGGTTAAGGTTAAGGTTAAGGTTAGGCATTGTTTCGGAGTTGGTTAAGGTTAGAACGGTTAAGTTTAGGCGCTGTTAAGGAGCTGGTTAAGGTTAGAGTTTGTGTTAGAGAATGGCAATAGACAGCCTATTTCCGCGCGACAGCTCTCAACAGCCTCGTTGCGCGTCCTGAGTTTGCCGCGTCACGTGCCTGTCGGGGCCAATCAGGCCTACCCCGGAAGTCACTTACTGTTGCGGAACAGGTACACGCGTCCTGTCCTCCTCCTCCCAAATGTCTCAAACACGAAACACCGTCTTTGATATCTGGAAAAGAAAATGTCAGCATTACCAGTAACTGGAAAGTGGTAACCATTACCGCATTCACAATTGACTATTTAGACTTGTTCTTGTTCATCTTGAGAAAAGCACTTTTTTCCAATATGTCTCTTGCTCTGTTGCGGCGGCCATTTGAGAGGTAACCAGTTACACTGAATACCTCTTTCTGTATAAAAAAATGCACCTTTAAAAAATATAGCTTTGTATCTATTCAATGTAATGTAAATTATAACAGTAACCTCACGATACGAATGAATAAAGTAACTAATAGTAATAACTTAAAGTGTAATATATGTGTTAATACTTAATGCCACACAACGTTACGTATGCCTTTGTTAATCGTAACGTTGATGCAGTAGCGTATGGCATAGTGTTGGCTGTAACGGACATTGAGAATAACAGCAGCACTACTGCACACATTGAAATTGCGATTCTAACATTTTCAAATCGATGCAGTTGAATTGTCACCTTAGGTTACTGTTAATCAATCTGTTGGTCATTAATTGTGTCCGTCTGGCTCACACAGTCACAGTACGTTAGCTAGGTGTCACGTGGTTAGCGTTAGCAAGCATCAGGGGGATAGCTAGCTAGTAGCTAGCAACAGACGGGCTAATCCACCACAAATGGCTCCATGATATACTCGTCCATACAAATTAACTCAGTCATATGGTGCTAATACATTTTTACATTTACCTGGATTTCCTTGTGGAATGTCTTCAGATGTCGTTTGAGATTAGTGGTGTTTTTTCCCTTAATTCGATGACCACATTTCTCCCCGGGCTGAGCGGGCTCTCCTCGTGTTTCACTTTTTTCAACTATACATTCTGTAGCTCCTTCGAGCTCTATATATCTAAAGTATGCCCAGAGGTCTGGTCTTCGTTTACTTCCAAGCCCACGGGATAATGGGTCATTGTTGAGACAACCCTGTTGCTGTTGGCCCGCGGCCGCCATTGTCTGACTGAGGGGGGCGGCTCAGCTCACTCAGCTGAGCTATTTGATAATGCCAGTAGGTATGCCACCTACTGGGCTTTCGTCCTCCGTGCTTGTGCTGTGTGAGGGAAAGAATGAGCCAAAGCCCACGCGCTGCTTTGGCTGCAGTCACAGCCGGAAACGGAAATACTGAAATAATAATGTGAATTATTCGAAAAGTTATAATTATTTTGTCTCGTCTTGTTTTAGTCAACAATATCAACATACATGAAGAGAAATTTCGTCCTGGTTTTTGTAAATAAAATGTTTGTGTCGTCAGTTGTGGTCAACGATATTTAATTAACTATTTAGTCACGTTAGCGTGACATGGTCTTCAATAACGTGACGTCACGTCTCGTTGTCGTCATGAAAAAAACCTTCGTTGACGAAGATCTTTCGTCCTAATTTTCGTTGACAAAATTAACACTGGTCAGCGGACACACCAAAAACATACTAGCAAATTCACACGCACATGACTCCATGAACATGAATAACCTATCTCGAACAATTCTAAAGTATAGTTTTAAGTTATAAGTTATTTCTCCGGCAGCGTGCGCTAATATGGATTCCGGCAGAGTGCACTGGCGGCACGTGCGCACGCTCAAATATGGATTCCGGCAGAGTGCACGCAGCACAGCACCGCTGTTGAATCTTTTTTCAGGGGAAACACTGAATACTAAAGGTCAATTACTTTGGGGCGCCACCTAACAGTGGGCTGTGTCCACTGTTAGGTAAAAAGTAAAAAAAAAAAAAAAAAGTATAAAAAAAAAGGATTTTTTTTTTTATTTTTTTTTTTTTTGGACCAGCCCACTTTGGTTCCGGCCCATCGGGATTCGTCCCGAACGTCCCGATGGGCCGGAACCAAAGTGGGCTGGTCCAAAAAAAAAAAAAATAAAAAAAAAAATCCTTTTTTTTTATACCTTTTTTTTTTTTTTTTTTACTTTTCTTTTTGGGCCAGTGTGTGGGCCACTAATGTGGGCCAGTGTGTGGGCCGGTGTGTGGGCCAGTGTGTGGGCCGGTGTGTGGGCCAGTGTGTGAGTCGGTGTGTGGGCCACTAATGTGGGCCAGTGTGTGGGCCGGTGTGTGGGCCAGTATGTGGGCCAGTCTGTGGGCCGGTGTGTGGGCCAGTGTGTGAGTCGGTGTGTGGGCCACTAATGTGGGCCAGTGTGTGGGCCGGTGTGTGGGCCAGTATGTGGGACGGTGTGTGGGCCGGTGTGTGGGCCGGTGTGTGGGCCGGTGTGTGGGCCAGTATGTGGGCCAGTCTGTGGGCCGGTGTGTGGGCCAGTATGTGGGCCAGTCTGTGGGCCAGTGTGTGGGCCAGTGTGTGGGCCAGTCTGTGGGCCACTAATGTGGGCCAGTGTGTGGGCCGGTGTGTGGGCCAGTATGTGGGCCGGTGTGTGGGCCAGTGTGTGAGTCGGTGTGTGGGCCACTAATGTGGGCCAGTGTGTGGGCCGGTGTGTGGGCCAGTATGTGGGCCGGTGTGTGGGCCGGTGTGTGGGCCAGTATGTGGGCCAGTCTGTGGGCCGGTGTGTGGGCCAGTATGTGGGCCGGTGTGTGGGCCAGTGTGTGAGTCGGTGTGTGGGCGGCGGGCCACTAATGTGGGCCAGTGTGTGGGCCGGTGTGTGGGCCAGTATGTGGGCCGGTGTGTGGGCCGGTGTGTGGGCCAGTATGTGGGCCAGTCTGTGGGCCGGTGTGTGGGCCGGTGTGTGAATCGGTGTGTGGGCCACTAATGTGGGCCAGTGTGTGGGCCGGTGTGTGGGCCAGTATGTGGGCCGGTGTGTGGGCCGGTGTGTGGGCCAGTATGTGGGCCAGTCTGTGGGCCGGTGTGTGGGCCGGTGTGTGAATCGGTGTGTGGGCCACTAATGTGGGCCAGTGTGTGTGCCGGTGTGTGGGCCAGTGTGTGGGCCAGTATGTGGGCCGGTGTGTGGGCCGGTGTGTGGGCCAGTGTGTGGGCCGGTGTGTGGGCCAGTGTGTGGGCCAGTGTGTGGGCCAGTGTGTGGGCCGGTGTAGTGTGTGGGCCGGTGTAGTGTGTGGGCAGGTGTAGTGTGTGGGCCAGTGTGTGGGCCGTATGTGGGCCGGTGTGTGGGCCATTATGTGGGCCGGTGTGTGGGCCAGTTTGTGGGCCGGCAATATAACAATAAACAAGTTGCATAAACTAAATCAGATTAAAAATGATCACAGTTCTGGTTTGCCTTAAGATGCAGTTTAAGATGGGTCTTGAACATGGAGTATGTAGGGCACTCTCTAATCACAACTGGTAGGCTATTCCAGTAGTTACCACTTTTAACAGAGAACACAGTTTTTGCAATGGTAGTATACCGAAAAGGCACCTTACAGTCCCCTCTACTGATGGCCCTGGTGGTAATGCCAGTGTCTGCTTTCTGTTGGATGAACTCATTCAATGGGGGACGGGCAAGTCCATGCAGAACCTTGGCAGAACCTTGTACATGAAGCAAGTATATTTGAAAACTTGGAAATTCTCGAAACTTAGCATGTTATGTTTTTCTAAAACATTACAGTGATGAAATGAAATTGGTTTCCTATCAAATACTTTTATGGCTTTTTTGTAGAGTAATTCTATTGGTGTAAGAGTAGTGACATATGAAAGAGACCAGTTGATAAAACAGTACTCGATGTGTGATAAAATCATTGAATGCAGAAACATCCTTGCAGCATTAACTGGCAGGCAGGGCCTGATCTGCCTGAAGTTTTCGATGTTAAACTTGACTGTGTTTGTCACTTTCTTCACATGACTTTTTGAAGGTCAATGTAGAGTCCAATGTGACCCCAAGATACTTGAATTAATGTACAATGTCCAGCTCCGCCTCTCCCAGAAACACATTAGAGTGAGTGACCTCTACTGGTGACTTTGTGAACATCATACACACTGTTTTCTTGGTGTTAAGTGAAAGACATGCTTTTGTTAGCCAGTCTTGAATGAGACATGAGACATCAGTGAATGAGATTCACATTTCCTCCCAACCGCGAGTAGGCCTAGAAGCGCAGAAATGGAGAATGCAAAAAAAGAAAGGGTGGAGCTGAAAAAGCTAGAATTGCTAGTAAAAGATGCACAACAATGTTCTAAAATTACAGACATGTTTAGTAGAGGAAGGGCTGGCGTTAGAGTAGCTGCTGCTGCTAATGATGATGAAGTTCAAGTGGAAGGAACCAACAGTAACATGACAGGTGCGTGCAGTAGCCTAGTGCATATTCTACTGTTGGTGTGTGCCGGTTCATGAGGGCTAGCTAGCCTATACTAGTTCTTGCAGTGATTTCAGTCATTCTATTACAAGACAATGTGCTTTCCGTATTCCTGATTCCTTACAGCACGTGGACGTAAATAGTCGTGACTCGTGACGTTTTTTCTCTGACTAAAAGTTTAGTTAGCAATGTTAGGACTAGTGCCCACCACAGCATCAGAAGCTAAAGTGCTAACCTAGAGAGCCAATCAGAACCTAGGACGGGCTGCAAATTAATTGGCTACTAATATTATAATAGTAAATACTCAAATAAAATACTATTATGTTCCCTTTAAAATTTTCATGTTGATATAATATTGGTAATCTAATTGATTGAATTGATTAGTTGCCATTTTACATGCTTAAATAAGATGTACCTTAGAATTCCCAACAGTTAGCCATGTTCTCGATTAGTCTCATCTACATGTTTGTAGATAACCACAGCTAACTAGCTTAAGCTAACAACTAGGTCAACTACTACCCCGTAGTTAAACAAATGTGATTGCATATAACAGCTAACTGCTACAGCTAAGTTGGTAGTTAGCCTATTCCATTAATGTTGAATGTATTTATGAAGGTTGTTGATGGTGGTTGGCGCTGAATAGCAGACATGATTCCGTCAGTCTGCCACAGGGAAGCTGTGTTTGCTGATGCTGCTCACGACCACCAGTAGCGTATGACTGTGTATGTATGTGTACTGTATGTGTGAGTGTGAATGCTTGATGGTTTCTGTGAAGCGCTTTGTGGAACAATGCTGATATACAGTTAAGAATGAGTAATTCGCTTTTGGTTTTTAATGGTTTGTAAAGCTATTTTTGAAAACTACAAGGGTGAATAATACTGTTTTTTTTTGCTATTTTCTTTTAGAATACTGTTTTGGAGTCTTAATTTTTAAAAATTTTTGTTAAGAATATAGGACAGGCATAGGCTATATAAGCATTGCTTCAGTCTGTACCTTCTCAGTCACTGTAAAATCAAATATTGTTAAATGATGGTGTATATTGTATTGTGTGAGATGATGACTGAATAAACTACTACTACTACTACTACTACTACTACTACTACTACTACTACTACTACTACTACTACTACTACTACTACTACTACTACTACTACTACTACTACTACTACTACTTTGGGTGTTTTCAAAAGGCTGAAAAACGCTGTATGAATTCAAGTCATTATTATTGATTGCTGATGTTCTTCTTATGCAGTTGACTCTGAGGAAAGAGAGAGCGCCCAGTCCAGCACAGCTGACCCTGAGGGGAGAGAGAGCGCCCAGTCCAGCACAGCTGACCCTGAGGGGAGAGAGAGTGCCCAGTCCAGCACAGCTGACCCTGAGGGGAGAGAGAGAGCCCAGTCCAGACAGACAGACAGACACACAGAGAGAGACAGAGAGAGAGACACAGAGAGAGACACACAGAGAGAGGGAGAGACACAGAGAGAGAGAGACACACACACACACACACACACACACACACACAGAGACACATACACAGAGAGAGAGAGAGAGATAGAGAGAGAGGAGAGAGAGAGAGAGAGAGAGAGAGAGAGAGAGAGAGAGAGAGAGAGAGAGAGAGAGAGAGAGAGAGAGAGAGAGAGAGAGAGAGAGAGAGAGAGAGAGAGAGAGAGAAAACAAGCTCTTGGAAAGGGTGTCTGGGAGGAAGTGGGGGGTCTTTCGATGTTGATTAAACGCAAGCAACTAATGTCATGAGTGCCAAATTAAAGGACAATAAATCCAATCTAACTGAAATTGTGTAGCACAGACCTTTTCTATGGATCCAAAACCTCAATATTATTATGGTGTAGTTAATACTTCATGTATCCTTAATCCCTAGGCTAATGAGGCACTAAGATGGTAGTAAAAAAAAATATATGCCAATGACAGGAAGTAACGGTATATGTATGTGTGTGTCTCTGTGTGTGTGTGTGTGTGTGTGCACTGTGCATGAGTGCACATCTAGGGGCGGTGTGTAGATTTGGTCTCCCTGATGTTGACTCCTTAGCCACAGCCTTGGGTTGTTTAATACTGGACAAGTGTTTCATAACGGCCGTTGTGTGGGCCGGTTTCGGGGCCGGTGCGTGGGCCCCGAAACCGGCCCACACAACGGCCGTTGCGTGGGCCGGTGCGTGGGCTGGTGCGTCTGAATGTCCCGGGCTGAATTTGTGTCCCAGTCCGCCACTGGCTGTGTCAGCCCTCTTTCTTCTTGTCCAAGTCTTAATCTGTTGTAATTTAATTAGGGCAGGGTGCAATATGAAGCTTTTTGAAATGAGTTTACCTACTTATGTATTATGGTTGTACGTCTATGTATTGTCATATTTGTCTGAAGTCCTTTTTACTAACTGAACGAATGAATGATTGTATATATTTTTTCTTCTTTGTTTATACTGTTATCGCAGAATGATGCAGCACTGATGTTTCAAGTACATTTTCCCCTCTGGGACAATAACATTTATTCTTATCTTATAACACCCGTCCGTTACTATGACATTATTTATCAGTACATACAATGTGTCCATGCCTGTAGCTAGATGCTGAAAAACAGGGATATTATATGTATTGTGTGTTATCTCTCCATTCCATGCTATGGTAGTGCTTGTGCCAGCACAGGAGATACGATTACAATTTATTTTTTATATACATATTTAAATCAATATCTTCCTTTTGAATAAAATAGGCTCAGGAATCAGGCTTGTTAAAGTTAATTGGCCTAATCCATGTCAAAAAGTGTAGCCTATAGTAAATGTATACACACACACACACAAGGGAGAGAGGGAGAATAGCTTATAGCAGACTTAATGATTTTACAATATTTATTAATTATTTTATAATTTAACTCCATTTCGTTTTTATAGTGTAACGTTTGGCTACTTCATTGAACGTAGAGTGAGAAAGAGGGAGAGAGAGAGAGACAGGCCCCCCCCCCCTTTCCACACTATGGAACTCCACGAAACTAATTTCTCCTGTATCTAATAATAATAATAATTAATTTAATTTATATAGCGCTTCTCAATAACCCGAAGTTGCTGACAGTAGTCGGGAGCAAGAGTACAAACAAAGAAACGAAAGCAAAGAAACAAAAACAAAGAAACAACAAAGAAACAAAAACAAAAGGAACATGAGACCATGGGGGGAACAGGGGAGACAGCATGATAGCACAAAAAAGACTGGAGACAGACATCAATCAGGTTGGAGGGGAGGGGGGAGTTTAAGGGTGGGGGGGGGTTGAAGGCAAGGGAGAACAGGTGGGTTTTGAGGCGAGCTTTGAAGGTGGAGAGTGTAGGGGAGTCTCTGATGGACTGGGGGAGGGAGTTCCAGAGTCGGGGTGCAGTGCGAGAGAAGGCCCGATCTCCGAAGTTTTTAAGCTTGGATGTCGGGACAGTGAGGGAGGCAGTGGAGGAGGACCGGAGGGAACGGGTGGGGCGGTAGGGAAGAAGGAGATCAGTCAGGTAGGGGGGGGCCAGGCTGTGGAGGGCTTTGAAGGTGAGGAGTAGTGTTTTAAAGTTTATGCTGTGTTTGATCGGGAGCCAGTGGAGGGAGTGGAGGACAGGAGTGATGTGTTCGCGAGACCGGGTGTTAGTGAGGAGGCGGGCGGCTGAATTTTGGACCATTTGCAGTTCATGGAGGGAGCGGGAGGTGATACCAGTGAGGAGGGAGTTGCCAGTAGGCGGGAGGAGATGAAGGCGTGAATGAGGGATTCAGCAGCGGGGGGGAGAGGCAGTGACGGATTTTTGCGATGTTGTGGAGGTGAAAGTAGGATATTTTTACGATGGAGCGGACGTGGGGGTCAAATGAGAGGGTGGGGTCAAGGAGGACACCAAGGTTTCGGACTAGGGGGGAGGGGGTGATGGTGGAGTCATTGATGGTGAGTGTGATGGGTCCGGATCTGGTGAGGGTGGTTTTGGTGCCAATGATGAGAAGTTCAGTCTTGTCACTGTTCACTGTTCACTGTGAGCTATTTAGCTTAGCTTAGTTAGCAGCTAACGTTAGTTAAAGGGGACATGCATTGCTATTCCTTGCACTATTTGGGCAACTTTACACAATTCCTGTGGAAGACATCTGTAAGGTTTTTTTTTCAAAAAAAAGCATTGTTTTATATTTCTAATGAAGTACTCAAAAGCATCATTTTTCAGCCTCAGGATTGCAGGCTGTTATTGGATGGGCTCCGCCCATAAGTGCTTTCAGTGACAGTCACCCACACATAGGGTTGGGCACCGAGAACCGGTTCTAATAGGAACCGGTTCCTAACTTCCGGTTCTGGAATAGTATGAAAAAAAGAAAGAATCTCCTGCGAAATAAGCTGTGACCTGTTTTGACCTGCACCTCAAAGAATCGGAATTGAGAATCGTTTAGTACAGGAATCGAAATGGAGAATCGGAACCGGAATTGTTCCAATCCAAACAATGCCCAACCCTGAGCGTGATACATATGAGAGAGAGAGCGAGAGAGAGAACAAGCAAGCGAGAGAGAGAGAGAGGATAGATGCGTCCCGACACACACGCAGTCAAGTTTGTGTGTAAATGCTCCGACGAGGGAGAGAGATGGCGCACACACATTTACACACACTTCTGCACGGTCCCGCCGGTCCCTCTCTCTCTCTCTCTCTCCCTCTCTCTCGCTCGCTCGTTCTCTGCCTCTGTCAAAACCCGTTTGAGGAAGTGTCGGGTTACACTATGCGCTACAACCATAGAGGGGGCGTTACTGCAAATCAGTACCGTATTCACGCCAGCAATACCATCAAATCAGAACAGCTTAGTTGAGTGAGGGAAGATCTCGTGAACGCGAGACTAGACTGATGAGTCAATATGATAATTAACGACACAGACCACATTGATATAATCCCCAATTGCTAGGATACAATGCTAAACACTGGAAAAGGCCATTTATAATGCATGGGACCTTTATGGTTTTTAGCGCAACGTTTATTTATTTATTAGACCCGTTGCTTGCGGAGTTTACATAGAAACAGCACGACAGCACGAGGAGTTGGCACAGGCTGTCATAGCTTTTAAAATTGAAGGTGGCGGGTATTGGGCTCAGCCCCTCCCTTCCAGCTGGAGTTGACGTGAAACATCAAATGCGAGTGAATGTGCACTGTCGAGTCCTGGCTCTAGGCAGAATCACGAATAGTCGATTAAGAGAAGCTATATATATTTCGAACGTGATTCATTGCGCACTAGTTAGATTACACGTTGTGAATGTTATGACTTTGAAAGTCTGCCATTTCCACCACAAAAGGCATACAAGTAACAACAATATGATGCTTTTTTTATTTTTATTATTATCTTTTCCCTCCTCCTTTTTCCGATTTTTCTCCCATCCCACTGTTTAGTCGTTATGCCAATTCCCAACCCCCTTCCTGGTTGTTGTGCACTCCTCCCTACTGTTGGTCCGGGAGGCCGGAGACTGTCACATGCTTTCCTCCGACGCATGTGCAGCCAGCCGGCAGCCAGCCTGGCAGCGTAGATTCTCACCGGGAGAGTGTAACGTGTGGAAGGTCACACTACCTCCCTCCAGATCCTACCCTCGCTGTGCAGGCGCCCCGACCGAACTGTAGGGGTCGCTGTCCACAATGCCCAGGACCCACCCATCAGCTTTCCCACCCCTAACACTGCCAATTGTGTTAGTGTGAACGACCAGCCAAGCTGATAGCAACGCTGGAGACGAACTCAGCGTCTCCAGCGTTGATGGCGAGCGCCTTGTCCACTACACCACCTAGCCGCCCCACAATATGATGGTCTGATCATGAATGCAAATCGATGAAACTTCATAGTCGACATGGTCGACGAATCGTGACAGCCCTAGTAAATTGTAATGAACCAAAGAAGAATATAAATTATTATAATTTTGTTTCATCTTTGACGGTGAATAACCATGCTGACAATGGCTAAAAGATGCAACTGAGCTCATTCAGCTACTTCTTAAGATCAAGTATAGTCAATATCTAAACAAATTAACAATGGACAGATCATTTACAGGGGCTTTTGTAGATGCAGTACTGGATTTTGCCATCCGGACACATGCAATATGAATGTAGAATATAAAATGCCAGGCCTATAAATGGCTTAATAGGGTCATGTGAGGAATCATTTGAAAGACCAGAATCTCCTCTATTATAATACCATAGTTAAATCTGTAACCCTCTTACATAAAAACTAAATCACCTATTCTTTCTTTCCTTCCTCTGACACTCTTCTCCATCACTATCTCCCTCCAGATAGCTGTCCTGTCAGGCCTGGGAAGAAACCAAGAGTTCTGTTCCGTTAGGGGCTCTGCTTGGCATCACACTGCACTCCCTCGCGTACGTGCACGCGCACTGAATAAATTCCACAAAAATGTACCTTTAGTACCAGTATTAGTCTGACCACACCCCTCATCAGCTTACCTTCATAAGCAGGTGTGTGGTCACCTGCTCTCCTCCTTCTCGCTTTCACCACAAGGAAGTGCCTCGGTAGTACCCCACTTGACGTGTTGTTAGTTGACGTGGAGAAAAATATTGTTTACAAGGAAGGAGATACGTTGACATCATATCTTTATTTTCTCTCTCACTATTTTCGAGAAAATACGGCGATATTGTCTTCGTACTGGAGTGTCTGGAAGATGATGATCATTCTAAAAACCCTCCACCGGTTTTCGTATTGGGAGCACGCCGCTGCATGCTTCTCAACTGCAGTTCCTTGCTGTGTTTGTTGGGGTGAAACCTGTCAGGCCACAGCTGAACTGTCGGACACGCCGCTGTTGTGAGAAGCGGTGGGTTTCAGGTTGGGTGAGTACTGTTGCTGGCGGGCTTCACTTGTATGTTAGTGCTATGGGGGCTACTTGACAATGTTTATGGAAACCGGCCCCAGGCTAGGGTCCTTTGTTCAGCCACCTAGGCGACAGAAGGCCTTGGTCTGAAGACCATTGTAGTTTTAACTAGTGGGCCGCGACCATTAACACTGGTGATCCCTGTGTGTTCTGGACGAGTGGATTCTCTCTGTCCCGTGTTAAGCCCCTTCTTTCATATCCAAATGAGAGTGTTCCTTCACGAGGAGATATGTGCATGGATGTGCGATAGCGGCAGATCCATGTTCAAGTCAGCTACACAGGCCAGTTTGGTATTGTGCTGATTCCGTCGGGTGTTGGTAAAATCACCGTTGTAAAGCAGTGTTGACATCTTGTTTCTCTTTTCTCTTAAAAAGTGAGGAGAGGTTCAGAACGGCGGCCTGTCTGGGTGAGTGTTATGTCATTGTATACATGTTCAGGTGATAGCTGCTTAGCTTACGGTTAGCCAGTCAGCTGTTAGCTGCTGCGTTAGCCTGCTGGGATCGCTGCATGGCCTACTTAGATGGGCCTACTGTTAGCCAGTCAGCTGTTAGCTGCGGCGCTAGCATGTCGTGATCACTAGGTAACGTTAGCTTGCTGCTATAGGCCATGGCCTGGCGCGGGGTAGCTTTAGCTTCTCGCGCGCCGCCGTGAGCTCGCTTCTGGTCGCGTGCGCCGTTAGCTCGGCGTCTCGCGAGCAGGGGCAGTAGCGCCCGAACGGTTGGAGCGGCCGTTAGCTTGATGCTATTCTGTTGAACGTGCTTTGATTTTAACATGTTTTACACTCTTGACTACGACGTCAGCCTTGACAGGGGATGGTTCGTCGACCCTGCCCTGAGCCAGGACGGCAAGGTTGCGTCAACAAAGAGGACTGTAGTGCGGGTTGGAGCGGCGACGCTGCCCAGTTCGAACAACACAGGAGCGGCTGTGTTCCTACGGTGTCTGTGACTGCACTTCGCTGATCTACGTTCCGGGTAGGACAAGGTTTGACCAGACCTTATAACACGTCTTCTGGTTTTACTCTTCTAAATGTCTTGTGAATAACGATGTTTTCCCAAACGTGTGTTGCTGCAATGCATTTAGGATACGACGCGAGTTATGTGTGAACTGTCTTTGTCACTGGCAGTTAGCTTCTCCGTGCAAATCGGGTTGTTGTTACAGATGTGAAAATGATCTGGTTGTTGTGTGAGAAACATCATGGTGTTTATATGTACCTGTTAAAACTATATTTAACCTTATACTGTGCTTCAATCTGCACTATAACCAGTATTCAAACAACAAGACAGAGAGGTTCGATTTTACAAGTTCTGCAGTACAGGGAGTGTCTCTGGTCAGAGCACACTAAAGACTGCTTCCTGTTTGCAGTGCTTTTATTAAGATGAGCTTACACAGAGACAAAGGAACATGTGTTACATTTCAACAGTTCATTAGAGCCGTCTGTCTGGGAGGCCCAAACTTTCAGTGACCTTCCTGACCCTCCGTTAGCGAAATACATGTCTGTCACCAAGAAGGGGAACTCAAGGTTTCTAACACGGTTCATGCACTTAGGTCAGCATTTACCAAGAGACATATTGGTTACAGAGACATAATGATTTAGTAACACAAATACATATAGAAATCACAATGATTATACTTGTTCATCTGTCATTCATTTGCAGATAACGTATACATAGAGGATAAACATATCTTTGTTTATCTTTGACATTTCCCCCCTTTTATCAAAAATTAATTACAACACTGTACTTTTGTCCTTCAGTTACCTACATCTGCTCACGCTTTTCTGTAGGAACGTCATTTGTTTTTACAGTTCATTATCATCCTTAGCACATTCTTCATCATAGTCTGGGGGCGTGTCTTCATCTAATTGTTGCAGGGCTATGTAATTCCCGACCATCCCCGAGAACATCTTTCGCATCATGCTTCTTATCAGAGGGAAAATACATGCTGTGAACACACACATGATCAACATTATGGCTATCAGGAACATAAACACTTTCAGCAATAGTACCTGCCACCCCCCTTCCATCAACCAATTGAACCAGCCCTGTCCAGTAACATGATCTTTAGCCATTACTTTTTGTAATTCCCTTAGCCTGTCCATAGCATCAGTCATGTTCTTCGAATGAACATCATCGGTTATATACGTACAACAGGTAGTTCCTATCAGTACACATGTGCCCCCTGAGGAAGCAGTGATCAAGTCAAGAGCCATCCTGTTCTCCATAACCACTGTACGAATAGCGTCTATCTCGTGGTTCTGGAGTGTGTCTACTTTAAGGGAAGAGTTAATGTACAGCCCAAGCCTGTAGTCCATGGTTTCAAGCCGTAGTATGTTTTTCAACACTCCTATGTGTGGGAAGAGGGTCAGTACTGCTTTGTTACCATCTGACCAGTGTTTAAACTCGGCCGGTACATCAGAACCCCATACAGCGTCATGAGGTTTCAAAGGCTGCTCTGCACCTCTCTTGTGTCTATTTTTAGTGACAGGCCGTTCTCCTGGCTCCAGGAAGAACGTATGATCAGTCACAGATATAGGCGTGCAGGTGCCTGTCCAATACTTTGGCAGTAAGGGGTAAGCGTTGTCTCCACACAACCACCATCCTCCCTGCACCCAATAGGTTCCGTTTGATACCCCTGAGAGGTCCACTGGAGCACCGTCTCCGTGAACCACAATTTGATCACAATTGGTGGTATTCCCCATGGGTATTTCCCCAATTGCCTGATAATAGCATATTGGGTGATTTGCACCTTTTGTATCGAGGACTACACGCTGGGGTCTCAGTTTTTCAGAGGTTTTCTTCCAATTGATCCAAAAATTACGGGCGCATGTGCCCTTGGTAATACCTGGGCTGTATGGGTGAGTGTCATTAATGATCAGGCCTTTATGCTGATACCCTATCCCACCCATACTTGCATAACACATGGCTCGTGACTTGTCCATCATTTTTCCGTAGAGGGTCACCTGGGAACTAGAATAGGGAATGCGCGAGCACACATAACACTCATTTTTATCATAGCTTTTTGCCAAAGTGTTCATATAGAAATACCATTTATTCGTCATTCTAGGTGCTTTGTGCGTTCCTGTGTTGTAGTCCCAGGTTGGATCTTTGAGATATGTCCATCTCTTGTGCAGTGAGAGGAGGGTCTCACCACCAGTGAGTCTTGGAGTCCCGGCAGTATTGGCATCGTTAGGAACCAGTGGTAGATACGGTAGGCAGAATAACACGATGCCAGTGAGTACTATTGCACATGTAACTATCAGTATAACCACAGTTATTTTCATGTTCGTCCCCATTTTCTAATGTGTAATATTTGTTGTTTTCTTCACCAGGGTTTGAGACGATTAATTCCTAATGAACTAACCCCCTTTGTAGTGCTGGACTTCCAATTACACGTCGAGATTGGGCAGGATTTCAAGCTTTTTACAGTGTGATTGATGGATCCACGAGGGTCTTCCTTCCACCTTCACTGCAGTCGGTGTGGTTAGCAGCACCTGGAATGGGCCGTCCCAGCGTGGCGTAGCCCAGTTCGCCCTTCGGAACACCTTTACCAGCACCTGGTCTCCTGGTTTGAGAATGCTGACCTGTGGGAGAGATAAGGGCTCAGGCAGATCATTTGCTTCCTTAATTGTTTTATTCTTAAGCATAACAGCCATCCATTCTGCAAGAGTTGTCTCCTCTGCACTTTTAGTGAGATCTGCCGCAATAATAGGCATTGGAAAATGGCGGCCATACAGAATTTCAAATGGCGTTAAACCTTCTGCTGTGGGTGTCACTCGCATATACATTTTTACTAAATGTAAGCAATCTGGCCATGGCCTTCCTGTTTCCTCTACACATTTTCTCAGCCTTTGTTTCAGAGTGCCATTTGTGCGTTCTACCAGTCCAGCACTTTGAGGGTGATAAGCACAGTGGTTTTTTAATTCAATACCAAGCGTTCGTGAGCAGAGCGTGATGACCTCGTTCACGAAGTGCGTTCCGTTGTCTGATCTTATTATAGCACTTATTCCGTGCGTCGGAAAAATATCTTTACACAGTATGTTTGCTACTGTAAGTGCTGTTAAATCTTTTGTTGGAAATATTTCTACCCATTTAGAAAATGCATCAATTATTACCAAACAGTATCTTAGTTTATTGTTTTGAGATAGTTCTATGAAGTCCATATGTATCACTTGAAATGGGTGTGTGGGTTTAGGGAAACTTCCTCTTTTTGGTCGGCAGCCACCCTGCGAGTTATTTTTACAACAGATCAAGCATGCTCTACAAAAAATTTTTGTATAGTTTTGGTAATTAGGAGCATAGAACACTTTCATCACTTGTGATACCATCCCACAGCTTGAGACATGGGTAACCCCATGACTCAATATAGCTGCCACCTTATACATAGCTTTAGGCAGAACCAGCTTGTCCTGTATAGTGAGAAGTCCCCTGGGGTTTCTCACAGCGCCTGCGCGCGTCCATGCCTGTTGCTCCAGTATGGGTGCAGTGTTTTGCATGTCTAGTAGGATTTCACAATCGATGGGCGTGTTTACAGACGTGTCACTTACGAAAGTGTCATGTGTCTTTGGGTTTTTTCCCACAGCTGCTAATTTCGCCATCTTGTCTGCAAAGTTGTTTCCGGTGGTAACCAATGATGTGTCTGTCTTGTGTGCGGCACATTTGCACAATGCAAGCGAATTTGGTAACGAGACCACATCTAAGAGTTGTTTTAGTAGTTCCCCATGAGTCACAGCTTTTCCTGTTGAGGTAATCATTCCTCTGCGTGCCCACAATTGTGCAAAGTGATGGACTGCAGAGAAAGCATACTGGCTGTCAGTATATAGGTTAATCTTTTTTCCCTCTGCCCATTTGCAGGCTGCAATTATGGCTGACAATTCAGCTGCTTGGGCAGATAGGTGTGATGATAATTTTTCTCCTATGAGCAGTGTATCTTCTGTTGTTACTGCGAATCCTGTATGTGTTTTGCCATACTGATCTTTTGATGATGAGCCGTCAACAAAAATGTCTATGTAGCCTTGTTGAGGTGTGTCATGCATGTCTTGTCTCGGTTTGGTAGCTTGGTCTGTCTCATGAATGCAGCAGTGGGGTGTACCATTCTCTGCTGTTGGCAAAAGTGTTGCTGGATTCAACATGGTGCATCGTTTCAATGTTATGTGAGGTTGTGACAATAGCGTGGCTGTCAAGTATAAGTGTCTGGCTGCTGTGAGGAATGTTAATTTAGCTTGTAGTAGTAACGCATCCACAGCATGTGGTACGAATACTGTCAGTGGGCTATACAACACTAACTCAGCAGTTGTGGTGACAGCCATACTCGCCGCAACGGTGGCCTGTACACAGGGTGGTAATGCTCTAGCCACTGAATCTAGTCGGCTAGAATAATATCCTACTGGGCGTCTCCTGGACCCATGTGGCTGGGTGAGTACTGCGCACATGTGCCCATCATTATTGTGTACAAACAGTTCAAACGGCAGACTGTAATCTGGAAATGCCAGAATAGCATTTGATTGTAACAACTTTTTCATTGTTACGAATGCTTCGTCAGCCTCGGGTGTCCATGTTAATTTATCTGTCAAAGCCATCTCTGTAGTGTAGATTAGCGCCTGTAAGGGTGCTGTTGTTCTAGAGTATTCTGGGATCCAAATTCTGCAATAATTACATGTTCCCAAGAAACTCATTAGATGTCTTTTAGTAAGGGGCTTGGGGGCCTCAGAGATTGCCAGCTTTCTGTTTTCGTGCAGCCGTTTACCTTGCTGTGAGATCTGGTGACCTAAGTACGTGACCTCTGGTTGCACAAATTGAAGTTTCGAAAGGGAAACTTTGTTTCCTGTTTTTGCTAAATGCTGTAGAACCTCTAATGTTGTGTCTCTGTGTTTGATCCTATGAGGATATCGTCCACATAAATCAATATTTGACTATGTTCTTTAGGGATGTATGTTGACATGCATTTCTGTATGTTTTCTGCAAATATTGAAGGGCTCTCACTGTACCCTTGTGGTAAGCGAGTGTAGGTGTATTTTACTCCTTCAAACGTGAATCCAAACCAATGCTGAGCGTCTCGGTGTAGAGGAATTGAGAAAAATGCATTACTCAAATCTATGACTGAGAAGACTTTTTTCTCTGGTTCTAAACTGTTCAGCAATGTGTGTGGGTTCGGTACGTTAGGTGCTCTTGGAATTACTGCGCTGTTGACTGTTCTCAAGTCTTGTATTAGCCTCCATTTGCCAGTGATTGCTTTTTCCACAGGGAATATGGGTGTATTACACTGCGCTTTGGGTGAGCGAATTATAATTCCTGCTTTTTCCATGTCTGCAATGACTGGTCTTATCCCATCCTGTTCTGCAGACAGTATAAGCTGTTATTACACTGTGTCTTGTTGTTATTGGGTACCGGTATTGAAAGTGCAGTTAAGGCACAGAGTGAGAATATCCTTAACAGTACCGTGTACTCACAACTAAGGTAACTAACCTATGAAGCTATGCTTGGTGACAAGTGAGTAAAAGAATGTTCTTTTCTCAGCCTGTGATGACAATGAACAGTGTGTTCACATATTAACAGGTTTTCCTGTTTTAACTGGCCGTATTGAGGGTAAAATAGGAGGATTTTGTTTCCCCCCGGTTCCCTGGGGACTTTTTCATCCTCCTATCAGACATGTTGTGCACTAATTTGTGTCTTTTGTGTGGTAGGGATGCGATGTAACCCTTAAGCTTGATTGCTGAGGTTGTGCTAAAACTGCTGGAGAAACTTTATTTTCCTAAAAGAAAAGATGGTTTGGTCGCTGTCGTGTGTGCTTAGCAAGGCCTGTGGCCGATACTAATCGAGAATTATGTATTCTCTCATTGTGAAAAACGGCGTTCCTCTGTTGAGTGTTTTTGCCATTTTTTGTAGGTGATGATGGGTTGTGTGTGTCATGTGACCTACAACTGGGTTGGACTGGCCACAGAAGCACATGTGTATGTTGGACCGGGGCTCTTAGAGCCCTCTCTATTCTGTGTTTTTTTCCTTAGTAAAAATCAGATAGCAGGTTAGCTCATGCGCTGTGTGGAGCTGTCAAACGCTTCATAGAGCTGACTATGACTGTGTCATATTCTCTTTTGTCATTACATCGTATCATGGGTGTGGGGTCGTAAAGGGGTGAACTGGTAACCTTTCTTCTTCCCCTTGTTTCTGTCGGTCAGGGGTACACCCCCTGTCCTTCAAGGTTCCCGTCACGTGGCGGTTCGGCACGTTACGGGGGGGGGGGGAGGGAGTTTCCTGGTCCCACGGCCTGGTATATTGGGCGTGTGCACCGCAGGAATTCCCCCACCATAGAGTACGTCACCGTGCGCGTCTCTGTTGGTAGGACTTCCGTGTGCTGTTCAGGTCCATGTGATGGATCTGTTTCAGGGGGGTGGTCAGGGCTCCTCCTCACCAAGCGCCTATTCGGGCCTTCTGTGAGTTCGGACTCCTTCTTCCATGTGAGGGAGCCTCCATCAGAGTACAGAGCCTTCCTCCTCAGATTGTCAAAGTGAGAGGACCCTCTAGAAGGTGTCCTATTCTATTGTATATGTATTCGATTCAATTCGATTGTTGAGTGTGTATGGGTTCAGTGCCTCTTCCCCGGAGAGCCCTAAAACCAATTTTTTACATGGCTCAAGGTGCAATATATTCTTTTCAATCTGTACAGTCTCCTTCCTATGGGAGGGTGGTGGGATGTAAAAATGTGAATTTTTTTTACCCCTGGCTGTGTAGACTGGGATACATACTGTTGATGCTTCCTTCTTTTCTATTCAAAAAGTGTTGGAGTTAGGAAGTGTCACACCCCTCTTGTCGTTCCCCTGGGCGCCTTGGGGATTCAATGACAGGTCTAAATAGCCTGTTCATTGATGGGGGTGTGTCCCGACGCACGTATAGTGCTAGCTCGCTGTAAACAGGTGACTGACTGGCACGCCTTGGTTGCTTGTGGTTGAAACGGCGTTTTTATAAAGCAACTGAGATGGGGGTTTTTCCTCTTCCGACGACCAAATCCCACGACCTGGGTTGGTTTTTCGACGGATTCTCGTTCATGTCTGGGGGATGATGACGGAATGGATCTGAACATATGTAGAGGGGTCTCACGCCCTTGGGGTGGGCCACCAGGCGCGGTTCGCCCGAACGTCTGGGTGGCGCCTTCTTTTCATGTTAAGATCGACACGCATATCTGCCCTTTCTCCTGGAGTAGGCATGTCGGCGTGGTTAGGGCACGGGACTGGTTCTGGTCACGCTGGTCCGGATCAGTTGAACCCGTTGTCCGCCGGGGATGCAGATCTGCTGTTCTGGTACCCTGAGGGACTTGGGCTTTTTTCAGGGGGGAAAATGCCAGGTCGGTCCGGGTGTCACAGGGTTAAGCGCTATGGGGACCCTGGTTGGGTACGTTTTACTCAGCACTGTCGTAATGGCTTGCGGCCATGCCAACCTGTACACGCTCGCTCTCGTCGGATCTCGGCCGCTACACAGGTTGGTCCTGGTTGGTACTTGGTTGGGAGACCGCCTGGGAAGGCCAGGTGCGGTGTGCTTAGGGGCTGGTTCTCCATTATTTTTCGCTCCTCTCTCGCGCATGGCGAAGAGGGGCCTGTTGGGGTGGTCTTTGACCTCCTCTGGTGACCCTGTGCTTCCCGTATCGCCAGGCCCGGTCCGAGGTAATGTTCGTCGACCTGTAGGCCTGGGTTAACCCTTTTTTGAAAACTGAGACACTTGTACTGCGGTATAGCCGGTGTATACCCGCAGGTGTGTTTTGGAGTTTTTTCTTGAGGGGTTATAGGAACAACCACCGCATTGGGTAACGCCAAGGTGGTTGATTCCCTGGTGTGTTGGAGCAGTGTCAACTCTCGGGTTCACCGGTTGAGGGTGCCCCTGCACGTTCATGACGTCTGCCAATCGTGTCAGCCTTCTCTGCCTCAACCCCTCTGGGTGGGGGTTTTTAAATGGAGGCTTGGTCATTCAACAACGCCAGCATACGCCCCTTCCGCCGGGGCGGCTGTGTTCAGCTGTCCCCTCTGGCGCCTGTCTCGTCCGCAGTCTCCAGGCTAGGGTTAACAGCCTGTTGCCTGGTTTTTTCCCCGGTGCGCTGCCTGCTTCCGTTGGTTAACCTTTTTTGTGTGCTTACGGCCATGCTGACTGCCTGTTCTGCAGGGTCAGTGTGCCAGGCGGTGTACTATTGGGGGGACAGGGCCCGCTCGGCTTACGGCCATACCAACCTGAACACGCCCGATCTCGTCCGATCTCGGAAGCTAAGCAGGTTCTGGCCTGGTTAGTACTTGGATGGGATACCGCCTGGGAATACCAGGTGCAGTAACTGAGGGGCCTTTGTCCGAATACGCTGGCGATGTGGGGGGCGGGGCACTACGTGCCCACCTGGTGGGGTCTTGATGCTGGCATCATGGACTTCTCCGGGCCCCCATTCCAGGGAGTCCAGTCCTTTTGGGTGGGTCTGGGTCTTCCTTCGCGCTCCGCTGCTACGGCCTTGCCACGGGGTTGGGTTTGCCCTTGACCCCGTGATTCTGGGGGCAGTAACGAGGTTGTTCCTCCGTTCGTTCCCGGGTGGCATGCGGGTTGTGCGTGTGTGTAGTCGTGGGGTCAAGCCACGGTCTGCTCACCCTGTGCGTTGAGTTGCTTGAGTGCCTCTTCGCACGGTCGGGTCCGTCGCCCTCCCGTGAAGCCCCTAATAGGGGGGATGCCCTCCATTAGGGGGGGTCGGGGGGGCTCGGCCCTCCCTGTTCTGATGGTTGTGGGGGGCTGTCAGCGGGGTGTATTTGTCAGCCAGCGGCTCCGCTTGGCCTCCCATTGTGCAGTGTGATGCCAAGCAGAGCCCCTAACGGAACAGAACGTTAGGTTATGGCTATAACCAAGTTCTGTTAGTTAGGGGTGACGCTTGGCATCAGACGGCCGCTGCAGCCCTTGACCTCACCTTGTGGTGAAAGCTTGGGAAGGAGGAGAGCAGGTGACCACACACCTGCTTATGAAGGTAAGCTGATGAGGGGTGTGGTCAGACTAATACTGGTACTAAAGGTACATTTTTGTGGAATTTATTCAGTGCGCGTGCACGTACGCGAGGGAGTGCAGTGTGATGCCAAGCGTCACCCCTAACTAACAGAACTTGGTTATAGCCATAACCTAACGTTAATGTACTATAGGCTACTCTTTTATTTAATTATTTTTTTTTACATAGATTAGGCGAATTAGCTTTAACAATCTTGATTCCTGAGCCTATTTTAATAAGGAATATTTGATTGATTTAAATATGTTTATAGCCTATATATAAAAAATGTAATCGTATCTCCTGTGCTGGCACAAGCACTACCATAGCGTGGAGTTGAGAAATAACACACAATACATATAATAACTCATGGAGATAAACTAAAAAGCTATTTATAATTTTTGGCCAGTAAAAATATATCTGGCTAGTAATTTTTTTATCTAAAGCTAAAAGGTAAATTTTGTTCCCTGAATGAAAAACACCATTTAGCTACAGTATGTATGTATGTAATGATAAATAATGTCATAGTAACGGGCCGTTGTTATATTATTTCAAAATAATAAAGTAGCTATATGAGTCAATAGATAAAAAGCAGTAATGGCATGTAGGTTACTCACCCTACTCATGTACAGTAGGAATTAGGGTTGGGTACCGTTCACATTTGAACCGGTACCTGGGAATCTATACCGGTACGTTCATTATAACTAAATGTTATTTCTGTTGTAAAACTAAACTAAAGTCTAAACTTCTCTATTTCAATAAATTATTGTTATCACACCTCACAAACTAAAACCCCTCCCTACCGCCCTCTCCCATACCATTCCTACAACAATTTATTCTAATGTTGCATGAAATACCAATTGCAAGTTATTGAAGGTCAGCGCTGGTCTGTGTCTATTAGGGCTGACCCCTATTAGTCGATTAGTCGACTAATCAGTCGAAAGGAGTCGTAGTCGACTGGCCAACCTCTTAGTCGAAAAAGACAAAATTAAAAAAAAAAAAAAATCTTTTTTTGTATCATTCCTTCCAAAAGAAAAGAGGCCTAGAAGTGTGGCTAACACTAATGGCACGCATACCAGAGGCTAACTGCCTACGAAAAGAGGCACAGAGGCACTGAAAGAGGATTTCACCCATCTAATGAACACACTAGACTAGACAAATATCAAGATGTATCCATCAGTGGACCAATTGCATGCTTTTGCAGAGGACAAGAAGCCATCAGTCGACTCCTTCAGACATTAAGCACCCCCACAGCCCAAATGGAATGATACAAAATAAAAAAATAAATGTTTAGTCGACCAATAGTCGAATAACGGCAAATTTTGGCCAATCATAGTCGACCATCCAAATCCTTAGTCGGGGACAGCCCTAGTGTCTATTATGAAATAACAATTGTGCGTCATTGGAATTCTGATTATTTTCTAACTACCCATGTGACCTAAGGATACTAGTAAAACATTTTGAAATATTAAATTGCAAATAGAATTGATTTGTTGTTTTTCTCGTCAAATAATAGTTAAGATTAATCAATAACAAAATAATCTTTAGTTGCATCCCTATAGTGTTGGTACCAGTCGTAGGTGAAGAGGTATTCAGCATAATTATGGTTCTGACATACGTTGCTTCCAAATAAAAGGAGAAAAGACAAAGTGCCTTAATTTTTATTTAGTTTACACTCATGATTATTAAAAACTAGTCATGGATTATGTGGTTATTTTGTAGACGAATGTTTCATCCAATTTACAGAAATTGTACTATATTGCGAGTTCAGAAACGTTATTTTGGTTGATTATTCCTCCCCTTTAATAATACCAATTGGTGTTGTATTTTATATCTTTGGAAAGGCTGATTAGTCACCTTTACAACAAGGTACAACTTGTAAGGATTGTGCATTCGTGGACTGAGCAACACAGCTAACCGTGTGGGTAGCGGCCCAAAATAATTTACCAAAATCCCCTGCAAGGCCCGTTTGGTATTATTGGTATTATGGTAATATTAAAGGAGAGGTATAATCAACCGAAATAACGTTTCTGAAACTTTTTTGAGGAGTTTATATTGTTACTGAGATATGAAATTTCCCATAGCGTGATATAAGGTTTGATCCATAAGGTCTTAAATCTGTCATAACCTGAGACTAAAGGGGCTTTTGTCCCGGACTAAATTTAAACCGACCTTAACCATAGCCATGATGTAACCACTCCTGCTTCAGAAACTGTTGACTAACTGGTGCTTGAAACAAAGGGGTTTAAGTCTACAACTGTAGACGACTCTGGACTACACTGAGTTCTTAAACTATGTAAAACCCAGCTACGTACCATTATAAACCTCTTACATGGAAATTAAAGCTGAATAAATCACCAAATCTCTCCTTCCTCTGACACTCTTCTCCATCCAGATAGCTGTCCTGTCAGGCCTGGGAAGAAACCAAGAGGCTTGGATGGAAGAAAAGGTCTCTGCTGTGACCAGTGTGGAAAAAGCTTCAGTTCAAAGAGCAATCTCAATAAACACCAGCGCATTCACACAAGGAGAGAAGCCCTACTCCTGTGACCAGTGTGGAAAAAGCTTCAGTTCAAAGATGAATCTCGATAAACACCAACCCTACTCCTGTGACCAGTGTGAGAAGAGCTTTAGTCAACGGTCTCATCTGAAATTACACCAGAGAATTCACACAGGAGAGAAGCCCTACTCCTGTGACCAGTGTGGGACGAGCTTTAGGCTTCAACATGGTCTGAAATCACACCAGAGTATTCACACAGGAGAGAAGCCCTACTCATGTGACCAGTGTGAGAAGAGCTTTAGGCAACTGTCTAATCTTAAATCACACCAGAGAATTCACACAGGAGAGAAGCCCTACTCCTGTGACCAGTGTGGGACGAGCTTTAGGCTTCAACATGGTCTGAAATCACACCAGAGAATTCACACAGGAGAGAAGCCCTACTCCTGTGACCAGTGTGGGAAGAGATTTAGGCAACTGAGTAGTCTGAAATTACACCAGAGAATTCACACAGGAGAGAAGCCCTACTCCTGTGACCAGTGTGAGAAGAGCTTTAGTCGACTGTTTGAGCTGAAAACACACCAGAGAATTCACACAGGAGAGAAGCCCTACTCATGTGACCAGTGTGAGAAGAGCTTTAGGCAACTGTCTCATCTGAAATCACACCAGATAATTCACACAGGATGGAAGCCCTACTTTTGTGACAAGTGTGAGAAGAGCTTTAGTTGTCAAGCTGGTCTGAAAAAACACCAGGTAATTCACACAGGATGGAAGCCTTATTTTTGTGACCAGTGTGAGAAGAGCTTTAGTCGACTGTTTGATCTGAAAACACACCAGAGAATTCACACAGGAGAGAAGCCCTACTCATGTGAGCAGTGTGAGAAGAGCTTTAGTTGTCAAGCTAGTCTTACAAAACACCAGATAATTCACACAGGATGGAAGCCCTACTTTTGTGACAAGTGTGAGAAGAGCTTTAGTCGACTGTTTGATCTGAAATCACACCAGAGAATTCACACAGGAGAGAAGCCCTACTCCTGTGACCAGTGTGAGAAGAGCTTTAGTCGACTGTCTCATCTGAAAACGCACCAGAGAATTCACACAGGAGAGAAGCCCTACTCATGTGACCAGTGTGAGAAGAGCTTTAGTCGACTGTCTCATCTGAAAACGCACCAGAGAATTCACACAGGAGAGAAGCCCTAATCCTGTGACCAGTGTGAGAAGAGCTTTAGTTGTCAAGTTGGTCTGAAAAAACACCAGGTAATTCACACAGGATGGAAGCCTTATTTTTGTGACCAGTGTGAGAAGAGCTTTAGTCGACTGTCTACTCTGAAATCACACCAGATAATTCACACAAGAGAGAAGCCACATCATTGTGGTCTGTGTGATGAGAGATTCAGTAGATTAGGATCTTTGCGAAAACATGAGAAAATTCACTTGGGAGAGAAGATTCAGCGAAATGTCAAACCTGTCTATTCACCTGCACATTAGAGGAGATGAACCCTACTGCTGGAGCCAGTGTTAGAAGAGTTCCACTCATAATGAACGTGTGGCCCAGTGTGGGAAACACTTCAGTACGTCATTACAGCTTTACAGCTTTACAGCATCAACAATCATATGAATAATAGTGGTAGTAATATTTGGTCGTTCTTTTGAAATGAAAAACTACTACCAAGAGCTTTTGACCTGCACAGAAGCCTCTGTGAGAGAAGCAGTACTAACAGACACGGTTTTCATTAACAGTTGTGTTTCTGTCGCTCTGAGGAGTGAGACAGACGGTGTGGATGTTCCTGGGACAATATGTTATTGGTATAAGAGTGAACACACATTGTTCTAGTGTTTTACATACTGAGATCATAGGAACTTTCTGACCTCAGTATGGGGTGACCAGCCAAAAGCCAAGCTAGTTAACAAACATGTGGTGTACACACTGGAGTGGAAAACTGCTTCTGGTATGGACTCATATTTTTATGTGGACACTAGTGATTTTAACTAATGGCACACATATTGTCCTGAATTTTTCACAAGATGTGTTTATTTTAGAGTAAACTAATGTTCCATGTATTGTCTTTTTCTAGATGGTTCTCCTACCATCTAACTGCTTGTGGGTTTATGGGAATTGCAGAGCAACCGGTTGCACAAGTAACTAACTATTTTGTCATTGTGTGTATATTGACGAGTAATGGCCTTACTAATGATGAAACTATCAAAACATATAGGGTTGGAATCAATTCACTTCAAATTCAATCAATTAAAATCGAAACAAATTGTTTACTTTCTGATGATAGAACATCCATTCACATTTACTTGTCATTGGGTTGGATAGTAAAACCTTTTCATGACAACTTGTAAAATACTTTAAATAAAATTGACATCTTGAATTAAAAAGTGAATTGATCCCAACTTTGAAATATTCTCATTTGAATGTATGATTAGCTAATAATATGGATGAATTATAAGCGTCAAGATAAGTGGGAAGGTGTGAATTGAGATATCAGATGTCAACTGTATTTCAAGTGAAAATTAAATATTACATTTGAACCTACTTTGTATGAAAGGCTTCATCTTCTGAATGCAACAATGATCATTTTTTGAAAATAGCGGTTCAACCTTGAATTCTGGTCCGAAGGGTCGTCTTCGAGTGAGAAATTACATTGAATCAACATTTAATAACAGCCACAGTTTAGAAAAAAGGTTATTGAACAGTGTATAAGGATTACAGTATGTTTTCAGAACTGAAATGTCAAGATATTTTATTGGAAATATATAGTATACAATTTGTTCTAAAATGTACAGCTTTTCCTTTTTTCCCCCCAGTTTTTTTTAACAAACAGTTAAACAATTAAATTAAAAAGACAACAGACAAACGGAAAGATAAACCCACCCATCCTCAGAAATGCTTTAGGTTGATTATTTACCAATGATTCCAGGATTCTTGCTAGACAGGACAGTTTGGTCCATAGTTATTTAGGTCACATCTATCTCCACCTTTATGTAATAGAGATAGATGAGCTGTATACATATTTATAAAATGTCTTCATGAACCTTTACTCTGAAACTAGAGATATGGGGCATTAAGTTAGTTTTCGGGACCCCCAATTCATTATGCTGTGGTGGGTTATGTCGTGGCCCAAATGGACATACGATCTACCAGATGGCAATCAAATAATTGGAATAATCTTTCTGGAATCCCACCGGTCACATGTAAGATAAATTTAACGTCAATTTCAGCTTGATTGTGCCTTGTTTTCATAGCTTATAAGGTTGTACTAACGAATACCGTTATTGACAATCAATTAATCAGAAACGACCCCCCCCCCCCCCCTTTGATTGTGCCTTGTTTTCATAGCCATCAGCTTATGGGGTTGTACTAACGAATGCCGTTATTGACAATCAATTAATCAGAAACGACCGGATCTCCTCACTGGTAAACAAGAATACCCTGAAGACTCTGGCAGGAGCACTCATTCAAGGGTACTACGACTATGCTTGCACCTCATGGTACCAAAGCACCTCAAAGGCGCTAAAAACAAAATTACAAACATCTCAAAACAAACTGGTCAGACTACTGCTTGACCTTACTCCTAGAACCCACCTCACCCCTGCCCACTTTGACAACCTAGGATGGCTTAGAGTAGACGACAGAGTACAGCAACTTGAAATGGGCCTGGTCTACAAGATACACTACACGACCAAGGTACCCATGTACATGTCAAAATACTTCCCAAAGGTCAGTGAATACCACGATCACAACACCAGAGGGAGCTCCACAAATCATGTTAAACCCAGATTCGGCTCAAACAAGGGACTAAACACGTTTCGCAATTATGCCACATCAATGTGGAACGCCCTACCCAAAGCTGTAAAGGAATGTGAATCACTACCCACTTTCAAAAACACTCTCAAAAAACACCTACGGGAGACTGCAATTCGAAACTTGCCCCTGTAAATGTCCTAACACAACCCCCTCCAATGTACAGTAAATTACCAAGTATGGTCTTGTCAATATTCCAATGTACAGTTTTGTTTGTACAGTTGTACAGTGTCCCCCACCCACCCCTCTCTTTTTCACATCTTGAACGATAGATACTCGATGCCAAATGGGCCATAGTATTGCATCCATAGCTATAATATAGAAACTATTCAGGGTTGTAAAGTACTTAAGTAATTGTACTTTGTTACAATACTTAAGTACTGTTTTGGGGGATTTGTACTTTACTCTTATTAGGTTTGTATACTTTGTACATTACATTTCAGAGAAAAAAAAACATACTTTTTACTCCTTACATTTAAAATGCAGACCTTCCAATGTCCTGTTTTCTCTTGCCCGTTACTTCACAGGTATGGTAGGGAGTGATCTTACGCAGTAGACACAGCAATGATGGAAGTCCAGTCGTGATTCCAGGTTTAGGGGTGTTTATTGCTGAAGTTGCAGTTGTACATTAAACAGTTGGTAAACATGCACTCAAGTGTGTAGTGAAACTGTTGTCCTGTGTGTTTCTGGTGTTTCAGTGTCACCCTTCATACTGTTGTCCTGTGTGTTTCTGGTGTTTCAGTGTCACCCTTCATACTGTTGTCCTGTGTGTTTCTGGTGTTTCAGTGTCACCCTTCATACTGTTGTCCTGTGTGTTTCTGGTGTTTCAGTGTCACCCTTCATACTGTTGTCCTGTGTGTTTCTGGTGTTTCAGTGTCACCCTTCATACTGTTGTCCTGTGTGTTTCTGGTGTTTCAGTGTCACCCTTCATACTGTTGTCCTGTGTGTTTCTGGTGTTTCAGTGTCACCCTTCATACTGTTGTCCTGTGTGTTTCTGGTGTTTCAGTGTCACCCTTCATACTGTTGTCCTGTGTGTTTCTGGTGTTTCAGTGTCACCCTTCATACCTTCTTTCAATTTACCGTTGAATGTTCAACAATGTACTCCTATCTGCATGAAGAAAAAAGTGGGGGAAAACCTCATATCTGCATGTTGCGAGGCACTAATACCTGGTCGGTATTGTTAACACATAATATAGTAATATGGTCCAAAAACTGTGTATTTTATTGGGTATCCTTAAAAAATAGCAAAATGCAAGAAAACAACACTTTCTCAAACATTTGAATATTTCAGATTGGAGGTTTTGTACTTTGGCCATGAATGGAACCAGGCAGTATGTGTCAAGGATATGTGTATTCATATGTATATTCTCAGTATAGTTTTATAAAAATAAGAATATAGAACAATATGTCATTGTATACCATATAATGCTATCGATATGTATGTTCATATTATGTATGATACATGTATAGTCATATACTGTATATGATAGCTCCAACCTCTTAAGCCCTAGCCATATTTTCTGAACATTCGCCTAAAAGTACATACCCAAGTAAATGGAAGATTGCTCCACTTCTACAAGGTCTATTTGCATGTTCTTGGTAGAAAAAAAACGCATCTCAATCTGATGAAAAATTTCTTTTTTCATTTTTCATTACAAAAAAGTAACTGCACTTACAGTAGATTTCATTCACAGTATTTGCTGCCCTGTCAGGGGCGCCTGGTGGCACTAAATCCAGATTGAACTCTGCCATTGGAAAAAGGAGATTTGGCCCGATCCATAGATTTATGACTTGGCCATAATAAGGTCATTAATAGGCCTGATATTCTATATTCATATTTAAAATTGCATGATTCAGTACTGTATCTACAAAAAAACCTGTAAATGATCTGCCCTTTATTCATTGGCTTAGATTTTGTGTACACTTGATCTCAAGAAGGTGCTGAATGCGCTCAGTGGTTTCTCGTCTGGCCAATGTTAGGTTATTCACCATCAAAGATGAAAAAAGAAATATTATAATAATAATTTATATTCTTCTTTGGTTCATTACAATTTACTCAAGCCTAATAACAGACACACTATTCCTGACACTAGGAATACATTCCCTGAGGTTCCTAGACGTCCCAAGATACCAAGAACAATAGAGAAAAGGAGCAGCGCATTCAAAAAGAGGTCCAGTGTGATCACAGCTGTAATAAATAAACACGTTATATCTTGAAACATAGATATGGCAGAACTAGTGCTCACACACCTTACTGATAACATAACATGCATTTAAGTGCCTCTCACGACATACATAAAGAAACTGAAATATTATATGACTAAATATATATTGTATATGCATGAAACATCGTAAACCCAATACAAGCAATTAACCCTATGTGGTGTTGATGTGGTACTCTATAAAAAAATACATGAGGCTTCTTGTCAAACCAAACACATGCAACGCAAGACATCTGTTAACGGCGACACACTTTAAGCTACGTAGCTTGTGTCATTAAAATAAATTGTGTGTTGAGGACTGTTGCAGAGCAGGGGGGGGGGGGGCTACAGTGTGCAGAACAGAACCTCTCTCCAGGTTTCTGTGGTGGAATTCTCCTGTGGGACACTGCGAGGGAACGTTATGAAAGCAGCGTGTTCACTGGGTGTTCACCCTTCAGGAGAGTGGGCTGGCTGGGCGATATGGCCTAAAAATAAAATCTCATATTTTTTCACACCACATCCGATTTATGATTTTAATAGTTTTTTTTCTCTCTTATAAACTAGAAACGCCAAGGAAATCATTCAAATAAGCTTTGTTTTTATTTGACACAAAGAAATGATCAAACCAAGATGAATTTCCCTATTGGGATTGAAGTGCAAACCTATAACTTTCACCAATATTCACGTAAAAAAAATATAAAAAATAATAATATATTATTATTATTATTATTATTATAAAAGGTTACTCTTGATCAAACAACGATGAATGTCCCTATAATTTGGGACTAATAGTGCAATAACTTGCTTTTTCACCAAACGTCACTTAAAACAAATAAAAGGTGCCTCTTGATCATCATTGATAATATAATTAACGCATTAATCTACATTTTTTTTTTTTACCTTTATTTACCCAGGGTAGGTTCTCGGAGCACAGATGCTCTTTTTCAGGAACGCCCTGATTCACATTCACACAGTTCCATTCACACCTGGGAGCTGCCCAGTACAACCACAGTTGACACCATTGGCCACTGAGCAACTCCACTGGAGCAGTTGATTTGCATTGGCAGGGTTTGGCGATATTATAGGCACTATAAGTAGACACCGCTACATAAAACAAGCTGGTCTGCCTGAGTGACTGCCTGGTGGAATAAGGAGAAATAGAGATTGGACTGATTGAGTCAAGCCATGTCACATAGTTCAAGTTTGAAATGCTTCTTTCTGTTTTGCTCCTGAGAGTGTGCTAGATACTGTACTGTACTGGTAATATTATTTATTTGTGTTAACTTCTGAATAAAACAACTTATTAAACACAAGTACATCTTATTGAACATTATTTTGATATTTCATTACCAATTATCATAGCAAAACAGCTTTTTCAAACAGTCTGTAATGCATTTTGGAAACAGGAGATGGGCTCATGGTGTAATGGGCCACCTGGCCTGAGAAACATAAGGAGGAAAGAAAAAGTAAGGACTTACTTCTGGTCATTATTTGGGTAGAACACACATATTTTGAATTCCTTCGGCAGGTTTTTTTCTTTTTTTTTTTAGCCATTTTAATCTCCAGGATTGCAGATAGATTAATCTAGATTAAAAAAATGTATCTATGCCCACCTCTTAACTATACACAGAAAGAACAATGAAATGCATTATATTAAATACAAAGAAACCAAAGGAATCCATTTATGTACAGAAATGTATGTTGATGTTTATGTTTATTTAGGATCCTCATTAGTCGCTGCCCTAGAAACACATTTTCATGCGGTCCACACAAAAGACACAATAAAATATAACCATCACATGATGTACATTCACACAGTTGCAATTATCAATTAAAACGATTGAAATTAAAAGTATATATATAAGAATATAGTAGAGAATATAAATGATCTCACCACAATAACATAGTTAAGCACCACAATTATAGTCAGCCATCACCTTAACGAAAGTCACATCATATGTAGTCCAAACTCATTTCTTTCTGAATAATTGCTGTTCTTAATTTCTTAAAAAAATTGATCTTACTTGTAATCTGGGTTAAATACAGTGTTAGGCTGTTCCAGTTTGACATTGCTCTATATATTAGAGTTGAAAGCATTAACACTTTCTCCGCCAGAAACGTCATACAACGGGTTTCAAGTTCATGCGAATTCTGCCAGATCACGGCATACGACGTTATTCTGATCATATTTCATATTTTCGCCATGGTATTCATATTTCACTCACTCACAGAGCCTTGTCAGATGCTGTCTGAGCCAGCAAAACTCTGCAACGCTTCAATACTGCCACCTGGTGGCTGATCGGCGAGTTGCCAAACCGGATATGCTCGTTGGAGCTCGGTCCGTCCCCTAAATCCGTCCGGCCACTCGTTTATCGTCGCGGGACTCAAGACACACACCGTGGATATGGATAGTTTCCATAACTCAATAATCAACATGATTTGGGCGTATATTAGTATTATACAAACCGGAAATAGATCGCCTCGATCCCCATCACATAACTGGGATCTGTTTGCTCCAGTATCATCCCCCATTGCTAAGAGGAAGCTGCTGTGAGTTTCAGCGTTTTTGATTATTATTATCCATACAAACTGCTCTGATCTATATATCACCCATACTACATGAAGCATTTAACGACGATCACGGAATTATAAACGACCCCCCCCGCGCATGATCAGTCATAACGTTTAGGACCATGTACAGTTGACATTTTTTATATAGCGTCGAACGGTATCAAACGGCATTTGATAATCTAATATATGCAGAAAACGATAAAAACATATTTATACTCTAGACGGTATTTTCATATGAATGTGTGAATGAAAAAGTAAAACGTTCCTACATCCTGAACGATAGATAATCGATGTTGAATGGGCCATAGTAATGTCAATTTAGCAATACAATTAAAACAGTTATAGCCCTGCAAAGAAGGTGAACATCTCCATAGACTTACAGTGCTGGCAGTGATCAAACATCGATGGATATAAGCGTGGCAGTTAATGTGTTAACGACCTGTGTATCGTTTGGCGTGGACTGTAAACAGCCTGAGTGTTAGGGAACATGCTGCCTCTAACGGCCAAACGCTATATTTATTTTTCACAATATATCAGGGGAGAGCGCGAACGCAGTCCCCCACTACCAGAAATTATGCAATCGAGATTTCTACATTTGAGAAATTCGCATAGGTCAGCACAGCCGGAGTGCAATGGCTGAGCCTCACCATGGGTGAACCACCTTCATGATCATGGTATCTCCCTTGCCAGGTAAGTATGAGTTGTACACGTCGGGGAGAGGATAGTCCTTATTAACCCAGTCCTAGAATAACCACCCTCCCCCCCCCCCTATAACCAACTCTAGATCAAATTATTTTCGTATCTTCTTAAGACATAACATTACCAAACATTACTAGTTGCTTTAACATGACATTTACCCATCATGCATTGCGATATTAGAATAGACCCATGTGACTATCATTTTTGTAAATCGCTAGTGCATTTAGGATATTTATGCATTTAATCTTTGATAATACACCCACTTTGATGCATTTACATTTAGCTGGCGCTTTTATCCAAAGCGATTTATAAGTTCTGTACGACAAGTCAGCAGGAAGGGTACAAGTCTTACAGCTGAGTAACAATGTTCATCAAACAGTGCTGAAACTTGGGTGCTGCAGTGTTGAGTGAATAGTAGTAGAGACATAGTATACAGTAATAATAGTGCATGATAGTATAAGACAGTAAGAAGGTTATTGTTAAAAAATTATACAATAATGCTGTATACGTATATCTTTAGATACTATATTGATTGATTGATTGAAAACTTTATTAACAGATTGCAGAATGGGTACAGTACAGTACAGCTCAATACATACAATTGTTAAGGGGATGCAGACCAGAGAAAGACTTTCGTCTTGTTTACATCAGGGTCCCCCATTTTCAATTAATCGTAACATATATGACATACATGACATACAGATAGACAGTACTGCTACATCTATACATTTATGACATACCAGATTTGCAAATACAGTACTGTTTGTGATACAAAAAGAGTCCAGAAAAAAAAGAGTATATACATTTGACGTAGAAACTGTACATTGGATTGGGTAGGTGGGGGGGGGTGGGGGGGACTGTACATTGGAGGTGGTTGGGTAGGAGGGGTGGGTGGGGGACACTGTACAACTGTACAAACAAAACTGTACATTGGAATATTGACAAGACCAAACTTGGTAATTTACTGTACATTGGAGGGGGTTGTGTTCGGACATTTACAGGGGCCAGTTTCGAGTTGCAGTCTCCCTTAGGTGTTTTTTGAGAGTGTTTTTGAAAGTGGGTAGTGATTCACATTCCTTTACAGCTTTGGGTAGGGCGTTCCACATTGATGTGGCATAATTGCGAAACGTGTTTAGTCCCTTGTTTGAGCCGAATCTGGGTTTTACACTCCACTCAGGGCATTATGGGGTAGAACACATAGTAGCATACTACAAGATTTGTCAGATTTCACAACACATGTCACAAACCCCATTGAATGTGGCAAGTCCAATGTTTATCACCTGCCAACGTTTTACAGAATAAAATAGCCTACTTTTTGTACAATAAAACTGAGGTTCTCTCTCTCTTTCTTTTGAAATACCTTTTTCAAAATTTGAGACTAAAACATTTTAGACTAACATTTGAGAGCCACACCATAGTCACCAAAGAGCTGCATTGTTTGTGAAGTACCACTGCATGCTTAAGTGTTTGATATAACGTTAACCGTTAATTTTTTTTTTTTGTATTTTATTTTTTTATTATTTTTTAAACACACATATAAACAAACATGACAACACACGATAAGATACACAAGCATTAATACACAGTGTATATCCAATGAAATTACCATTTATACCAATGTCTTATACAGGATATACCCCTAATACCTGTTATCTAAAAACCTACACACATATGCTCCAGCTCGTACCCCCCCCTCCCGGACACCCCCATTGGATAATCCATCCATTTTCCCTCGCTCCTAACCAGACATTACCATTATATGCTAGCTTTTATTTTCTCCACCACTTCTAACCACAATGTCATTTTGGATTCATTGAGACCCAAAATTCTTGCTGTAGATATTTCTTGATAGATCACATCGAGATATGTAATAATCCAGACCTTTCGGCAAATTTTTTCCGGTTGGAACCATCGTGATGCTATCAGCTTTTTAGCCACTGTGATACCCGATAAAACCAATCTCTTTAGCTGTGGATGTACTGCACACTCAAAAACATCATTCAGCAGTAATACAGATGGGTGTACAGGTATATTCCAAGTTACGAGATTTGATAAATGCTGGGTCACCTCTTTCCAGAATATCTTAACTGGTGGGCAGTCCCAGTACATGTGCATAAATGTCCCCTCGTCCCCATTTGTACATAAAGAGCATTTGGAGTCTTGTATAAGACCCATTTTTTTCAGTCTTATAGGAGTCAAGTATGTCCTGTGAATATAGTTAAGATTGATTTGTTGATGGTCCGGGTTCCTTGATGTGAGTCGAACATTTGCCCAGGCTTCTTGCCAATCAAAATCACTTTCCAGGTCTGGTATATCCCTCCTCCAGACAGAGTCTAGGTGGAGGGTTTCATATGAGGACGTTAGTAATTGATGATAAAAATCTGAAACAAAACCTCTTGATGTCTCTCTTTCATAGAAGAATTTGTGGTATCTGTGGTGTTCAATTGGTTTCGTTAATGGAACACCTTGAGTCTTCAAACATAACAATAACTGTAAGTAAAAAAGATGTGTGGACTTGGTGAGATTACATTTCTTCTGTATTTCTTCATAACTACAGAAACCCTGTTTGTTAAAAACATCCCCTAATGAGTGTATGCCTTGCTTTTTCCCATATAGGGAATCTTATAGGTTTTTTTCCAATCAAGAGTGCATTGTTATTGAATAAGGGAGTATGATTGTGCCATTTATGTGGGTTAGGATATTTTTTTTGTGTTTCACGCCATATCCGGATCGCATGAGTAATTATGGGGCCAAATTTCCGTTCACAATGCTTGATTGGTAGTTTAGTGTATGCTATGTCCTTCAGTCTATGTGGGGCTACTATGTTTTCTTCTAATTTTCTCCAGGATACTAATGCTTGGGGATCAAACCATGTTGTCAATGGTCTTAATGTGTACGCCTTAAAATAGTGGAAAAAATCTGGAAATGCCATGCCACCGTCTGCTTTATTTCTCTGTGCGGTGGATCTTTTTATACATGGTGGTTTGTTATTCCAAATAAATTTGTATGTGGAGGAGTGTAATCTTTTCCAGTAACCCTCTGGAGGGGGTAACGGTAGCATTGAACTGAAGAAGTTGATTCTAGGTAGTACGTCCATCTTAACTATTGATATCCGTGCCTGTACTGAGTTTTTAACTTTTGCCCACCTATCAAGGTCGTCTTTGATTTTGTTTTGGATTTTTGTGTAATTGTGCTTCACCGTTTGTCTTATGGTGGGGAATATTTCCACTCCCAAGCATCTAAAATGTTTTACCATAGGTATCTCTCCTGGGAGGGTTATATCTTTTTTTGCAGGGGTGTTAAGTGGAAGGAAAGCCGACTTTGGCCAATTTATCTTGAATCCCGATAAATCTCCAAAGTTCTCAATCAACTTGAGCAGATGAGGCAGTGTGGTGTTGGGGTTTTGCATGAACAGTATTACGTCGTCCGCATATAAACTAATTTTATGTTGTGTGCCCTTGATTACGATTGGTTGTATGGATTGGGATTGTCTTATATATTGTGCTAAAGGTTCTAATGATAGATCGAATAGTCCGGGACTAAGAGGGCAACCCTGTCTAGCTGAGCGTGATACCGGAAATATTCCGGAGGTGATTATACCTGTAGTAATCATGGCCGATGGGTCTTCTTCCACCAGGCCATCAGAGTCCTGAACAATGAACATTGAGTACCACTGTAACACTTTAGCATGAGCGGGCACACACTCAGGCCGCACGCACCCTCACTTATTGCCAAAAGGAAAGGCCACTTTAAATTAGTATTAGCAACAGTAACAGTGTATTGCACTACTATTACTACTACTGTTAACTGTCAACTGTTACCTGTCATTGCACAAATTTATTGTTACCTACTACCTGTTATTGCACAATTTTATTGCAAATTTTTTTTGTATTGGATTCTATTATATGTTATATGTTGTACCAATTGCACATCGTTGCGGGCAAGACCACCCGCATTTCATTGTATATCCGTATGCCGTGACAAATAAAACTCTTGACTTGACTTGACTTGACTTTGTATACTACTTTAATCATATCAATGAAACCTTTACCTAACCCCATCTTCTCTAATACTGCCCATAGATACGACCATTCCAGCCTGTCAAAAGCTTTCATTGCATCCAGGGACAGCATCGCCTTAGGTATGGTGTCGTCCTTGTCGGCATCTAGTACGTGCAGTATTCGTCTTATGTTATCAGTGATCAGGCAGCCTCTTATGAAGCCAGTTTGGTCCGGATGAACTAAAGACGTCATATGCTTTTGTAATCTGATGGCTAATACCTTAGAGTACAGTTTGATATCGGTTCCGAGGAGGCTTAAGGGTCTGTAACTACCGCACTCGGTGGGGTCTGTCTTTTTTTTTGAGAAGGACTGATATGAGTGCAATATTGTCGTTTTTATGGAAGTTCCCCTCCTTGACTGAGTATAAGATCATATTTAGTAATAAGGGTCCAATTATGTCCCAACAAGAAAGGTACATTTCTGGTGGGATACCGTCTCTTCCAGGAGCCTTACCACTTTGCATTTAGGATATGGCCTTCTTGAGTTCCTCTAGTGTGATCGGTGTTTCTAACTGTTTAGCGTCATCCTCTGAAAGTTTAGGGAGAATAATTTGATTAAGATATGTGTCCATTTTGTTTTGATCGAAGGTCGTTTCTGATTTATATAAGTCGGAGTAGAATTCTTTGAATCCTATTTGCATCACCCCTCAGTGGAAGCCCCTGGCGCCCGAGGAATCGTATGTAGCTGAACTGCAGCTCTAGCATTTTCCTCGCTGTCATTTGTTTTTTGCAATCGTTTCGGAAAGCAGTGCATTAATTGGCTTACTTTTCAGCGCTGGCATTTTTTACTCGCATCTGAATGAATGCGAGATTTCTCATGGTCCCGTAATTTCTCCATTGCTTTCCTCCAATTGGAAAAGCCTGTCTCCTTTACAAAGGCGCTCTCGCTCTTGGACACCAACTTTTTCACAATCGCTGACCTACACACACCGCACACAACAGACTCAGTTAACTCTTCAATACCTGATGCTGAGGCTGAACCTGTCGTCTCTGTCTCTCTGACGTTTATCAGAATTAGTGGGACTGTCACTGGGACCGGCGGGACGTTTAAAAAATAAATCTGATATTTTTCTTTTCTGTGAGTGAGACATACTGTGCTAGCAAAGTCTGACTACTAGCTAAAATCTACTGACTGCGCAAGCACTGTATCACAGTAGCTCAGTGGTTCGTGGGAAGGGCGGGAGACGGGAGGTGAATACAATTAGTTGTTTCACCTGTCATTCAATCAGTCTGTGACAGTCTGTCATCACTCGAAAATCTACTCTGCTGCAATCTTGTCGGTTTTACACGTATGATTGTGTACGTACAGTAGTGTAATGAATGAATGAAAACTTTATTTAACAGATTGGAGAATGGCTACAATACAGTACGGCTCAATACACACAATATTAAAATGGTGAAGTGATTTGAGCAGGATAAACTTATAATATACAGTGTTACAGTTATACAGTTACAGTATATAATATAAAAATATATAAATAATGTCATAAAAAAAATAAAATTATAAAAACAAATTAAAAAAATATATATATATTTTTTAAATTCTTTGCAATAACTGCCGCACTCCCCCCCCCCCCCCCTTCCAACGTGCCTGCCCATGTACATGTCAAAATACTTCCCAAAGGTCAGTGAATACCACGATCACAACACCAGAGGGAGCTCCACAAATCATGTTAAACTCAGATTCGGCTCAAACAAGGGACTAAACATGTTTAGCAATTATGCCACATCAATGTGGAACGCCCTACCCAAAGCTGTAAAGGAATGTGAATCACTACCCACTTTCAAAAACACTCAAAGAACACCTACGGGAGACTGCAATTCGAAACTGGCCCCTGTAAATGTCCTAACCCAACCCCCTCCAATGTACAGTAAATGACCAAGTATGGTTGTCAATATTCCAATGTACACTTTTGCTTGTACAGTTGTACAGTGTCCCCCACCCAACCCACCCCCACCCAACTCCAATGTACAGTCCCCCCCCACCCCACCTACCCAACCTCCTCCAATGTACAGTTTCTACGTCAAATGTATATACTCTCTTTTCTGGACTCTTTTTGTATCACAAACAGTACTGTATTTGCAAATCTGGTATGTCATAAATGTATAGATGTAGCAGTACTGTCTATCTGTATGTCATGTATGTCATATGATGAATTGAAAATGGGGGACCCTGATGTAAACAAGACGAAAGACTTTCTCTGGTCTGCATCCCCTTAAGTATTGAGCTGTACTGTACCCATTCTGCAATCTGTTAATAAAGTTTTCAATCAATCAATCAGTCCTGGACTATGGTGATAATAGGCATGCTGCGGCCTAAACCCTTACTTAAGTTACAGTACATCCTTGGACTCAGTCTATCACTCTGCCCTCAGATGCATCACTAATGATAGATACAACACTCATCACCGTGTCCTTTATGAGAAGGTTGGTTGGTCCTCGCTGATGGAGAGGCGCAACACACACTGGTATTTGTTCATCTTTAAGGCCCTTTTTGGTAAGATACCTAATTATACTACATCATTATTGGAATGGAATTTTGGAACCCGTTCTAGGTCCCTCGAGTTTGCTCAGAACAGGGTAAATCTATACAAACGGCAAAGAAGACACAGATGCAAGAACAGGGAATCAAACTCACCATTCGTCAGGATCTGCCAAAAGAAGTACGGATCAAACGCAGAGAATTCGACGAAGTGATCAAAATACTCATCCAAAAGAATATCTTCTGAGGATTTGCATCCAAATCGACTGCGCGTCCGTCACGAGGACAACATCATCCTCATCCTCTTCATAGCGGCACGGTGGTGTAGTGGTTAACACCGTCGCCTAGAACACGCCCTCTTTTTGACAGGTCGGTTTGAATTTGACAGCGCGCGGAAGCTTTGAGTTTGATAGTGAGATAGTTGGTTAAAGTGAGTATAGAGTAAGTAGTAGAGTGTTATATTGTTTTTTGTATAGTGTATTTTCCCCCAACGGCTTTTAGCTGTTTGGGGGAAATTGACGTTTGTCTCGAGGCTCGGACGGGAAATCATGGCAACAAACATTTCGAACGGTGGGCGGATTCCGAGACAGACGGATGAAATGAATGAACGAAAATATGAGTTAAGATTAACAGTTGAGGTGGACATTGAGGGGCCTGATAGAGTCACAATGATGGAGCTTTTGAGGGCGATAAAGTCGGAGTGTGGGACTGTCATTGGATGTCGATACAAGACGCCCAAGAAGTATGAAATCATGTTGATGGATGAGAAGGTGAAGGAGAAACTAATGGACGGATTTAAAATCAAGGACAGTAGAATAATGGCAACAGAACTGTTGAACGATGAGGTTGTCGTCTCTTTTTTGGGTCTGCCTTTATACATAACGGATGAGGACATTCTCGAGAAACTGAAGCTATGGGGAGTGGCGGCGGTAACGCAGATCAAGAGAAGGACGTGGCCTGGAACGGACATTATAGACGGCACAAGGTTCGTAAAAGTGAAGTTCACTGAGTATGTCAAATTCCTGCCGTATTCGACCCGGTTTGAGACTCAACAGGGGATGGAACATTTTCGAGTGATCCATAATAGGCAGGTGCGAGTTTGTAGGCTGTGTCTTCAGCCTGGTCACGTCCTGAGAGATTGCCCGGACTTCAAATGTCACAAATGTGCCCAGCAAGGTCACTACGCTCAAGAGTGTGATACTGAACGAAAGTGCAGGGGATGTGATGAAAAGTATGAGCAGTGTACATGCACGCCCTGGAAGCGCTACGAGGAGCAGGGTACGAGAGGTGAGACCGGTGGGGCTGCCAAGAAGAGTGGAAACGACGGAGGAGAGGCCACTGAGACGGAGAAAACAGGTGGAGAGGACGAGGGTGAGGCAGAAGCAGATGATGAAGACGAAGGAGAGGAAGAAGACGAAGAAGACGAAGGAGATGATGAAGCGGAGGAGGATGAGGAAGAGGAGGAGATCACGCAGACCCCAGATGGAGATCAAGTGGAGACGGTGACAGGGGAGAGCGCAGAGCTGAGTGCGCGTCAGAGTGAACAGGAGAGTGACGGCCCGAGCACACAGCACACAGATGACGAGGAGAAGGAGCTGACAGCGCGGCAGAGAGAGAGAGAGAGGACACCGCAGGCCTAAATGAAAACATAGATGGTTTTGATTCGGGACTGCTGAGGTGACTGAAGTCCGTGGAGAGACAGCTGGGATCCGGAGCATCTACAGGCGAAACAAGAGCTACTGGGTCTGGGCCGCGGACCCGGGGAGGCAGCGCTGGCGGGCGAGGAGGCGGCAGAGCGCATCTAGAGGCGCGCAACGAAAGGGACGCGGCAGAGGGAACGTCTACATGCGCGGAGGAGAGGAAGAAGAGGGAAGGGTCTATAGGAGACTCAGAGGGGTTGCCAGGGACCAGGGAAGAGGTGGGGGCTACATCAGAGGACTCTGAGGAGATGGACACCAGCCCATCTGCTATCAACCTACTGAAAAGAAAATCAAGAGAGGAGAGAGGTGCTAAAGGGTGGTGTGTTAAGAAGGTATGATAAGGTATGATATATAGGATAATCAATTTATTTTTCGTCGTGTGTGCTGCCATCACTGTAACATCGCTTAATGTGAATGGACTGAGGAACAAAACTAAAATTGAGCAGGTGATCGACTTTTAATACAGATATAGTGATGCTGCAGGAAACGTGGTGGACGGAAAATATGATGAATGATGTGAAAAGAAAATGGACTGATGTATTATATGTAAATCATGGTACAGAGCGATCATGTGGTGTAGCAGTATTATTTAAAAAAGACGTAGTGGAAAATATAAAGGTAATATATGAGGATGCAGAAGGGAGGGTGATTATATTAGAATTTGAACATCAGGGAGTTTTGTTTAGATTAGGGAATATATATGCGCCCAATGTAGAGAAAAGTAGAAAGGTTTTTTTTGAAGGGCTAAAGGTGCACATGAAGGGGAATTGTTTGTTTGTCTGTGACTTTAACACTTTGCGAAGTAGGTTAGATACTACGAGCAAGATTTTCAAGTGTGACACAGCTAGAAATACACTAACAGAAATAATGTCTGGTGTGGATCTAGTGGATATGTGGAGAGAGGAGAATTCTGGGAAAAGAGGGTTTACAAGGAAACAAGTAGTGGCGGGCTGCTTAAGGCAAAGCCGGATTGATTTATGTCTGGTTAAATGGGAAATACGGAATTACATTAATAATATAGAACAGAAGTTTAATTTTTTTAGTGACCATGCGGCTGTGTGTTTTGATTTAGGAATAGAAATACAAGGGAGAGGTGGGGGTGTGTGGTGTTTAAATACAAGTGTACTGAGTGAGGAGAAATATAAAAAAATATATATATGGGTATGTGAAAGCTGAAATGGAAAACCCAATGTTTAATGAAAATGTGGGTATGTGGTGGGAACAAGTTAAAATTAATGTAAAAAAGATAAGTATAAGATATACAAAGGCCAGAAATTATAAAAACAAAAGAGAAGAATGGGAATTAAAAGGGTTGCTAGCGGAAGAAGAGGAAAAATTCAAAGAAAATCCAGAACACAGTGCAGAGAAGTATACAGAGCTAGAGGCAAAGTGGGCAGAGAATGAAAGAAGAAAGTGCATGGGAGCAATAATGAGGAGCAAGGCGAAATATGCCCTTGAAGGAGAAAGGAGCACCTCGTTTTTTCTAGGCCTAGAAAAAAGTAAACAGAGAAGGACATACATAAGAGAGCTAGAAAACGAAAAAGGGGAAAAAGTGAATGACTTAGTTGGAATATTGGATACAGTGGAATCTTTTTATAAAAAACTGTATAAGAGTGAAGGAGTGGATTTTGAATGTGTAAACAATGTACTGGAAACTGTGAAAATGAGATTAGATGAAGGGGATAGAGTGATGTGTGATGGTGAAATCACTGAAAAAGAAGTGAGGGAAGCGATTCAGGGCTTGCAGACTAACAAAAGTCCTGGGCCCTCATTCATCAACGTGTTCTACGCACAGATCTGTGCTTACCCTGTGCGTACGATCATTTCTAAGCAAAGAGTGGGATTCATCAATTTCGATTTGAACTTGACTCCGTGCTTACATCTACGCACAGGTCAGACCAGGCGTACCTGGCGCCCAGTGGTAGAATATATTATTACAACAAGGAAATGAGCTTCTGTGCATAATAACACTGGCATGTTCTGTACGAACCGTAGTTCATTATAGTTCATTGTAAAATAGCAACAGTAGTGTAATTATGGTCAAAACCCTATAAATAGCATTTGGAATAATAGATCTTTCTCTCAGAATGAATGCAGCATGGTTTATATAGCGTTATCGGAATATACGGGGTGTAGGCTACTGACTGACTGCGCTCCGCGTAGCTTGATTGATTGATTGATTGAAAAGTTTATTAACAGATTGCAGAATGGGTACAGTACAGTACAGCTCAGTACATACAATTGTTAATTGGGGATGCAGACCAACTTTCGTCTTGTTTACATCAGGGTCCCCCATTTTCAATTCATCATAAATCATAAAGCTCAACTCGTTATTATTTTGCGCAGACCGCAGAAACACGGGAACGTTTTGATTATATTTAAAAGGCTTTACGTTAAACGAAACAAGTGGAATTTCGAAGCTGTAAGCAGAATACAAGTCATATGAATATAGTGTTCTTCCCCCTTTCTACTGTATAAGAAAGAATAGAAAACGCATTGCAATGACACTATAGTGGACAGACTATGTATATGATGGGATTCAAGTTCGCGTTTTTGTTGATCATAGGCATGCTGTCAGAGTATGATATCTTCAAACATTCTAGAACATTTGTCGTCACAGATCATGTCCTAATAGAACATAGGCTATGGCATGGATCGTGATATTGTGTGGACTGTAATTATTACTGTACCGGTACCACCCATTGTGACAACAGCCTTGTGAGTCCCGCACACAAACATGATGGAATTCAAGTTCATGTATTGAAAGGCAGGCTACATCATACATGCAGTGAGATTCATTGTTCTTGTATATGCTCTCTATTATTGTTTATATAGGCTACCCAATACTGACATCAAAATAGATTGTAGTATGCCTCTAGAAATCATATGCAGCAGGTAGAAAATTGACGGGAGATCCATCGCGATTTGGAATAAAATTGAGGAGAACTTTAATCCCTGGGTATTAATCAAACAACACGGGAAAAGGCAGTCATATTCCAGCGCGGTCTTTATTAGCCGACAACAAAATAGATGCCTCTAAAAATCATATAGCCAATCGAACACAACTAATAAAGGCATTCATATTACAGCACGGTTATAATGACACACAACCAACGCCAAACAGTGGTCAACGAACGGTCTTTATTAGTATTTTGAGCTGTCCAGGCAGAATTGCAGCAATGGTCTTAGGGAGCCGTTGATATCTGACATCACAAGTCCGCATTTTATTTATCCCATAATACGCGATAGTGTCTTCTTGGTTCGACAGCAGTGAACAATCTTCGTGGAGTTTCTCAGAGATCCGCTCGGGTCAGTCCATTATTTCACATCCCATGGGGGGTGTTTCCTCATTTTCATGACCATATATGGATAATCATGCACGAGCATTGACGGTAGAACAAAGTGGTATTCATCAACACGGAGGAGCATAGAGCCTGCGTACGCACCGTGTGATGAATCCCGACTTCCCTGTGCGTACACTAGTTCTACATTCCGTGCTTACGTGTGGAAGTAGGTCAAGTTCTACGCACACATTGATGAATGAGGGCCCTGGGCTTGATGGTTTGTCAGGAGAATTTTACAGGGCTTTTGTTGGTCTGCTAGCACCTATTTTGTTGAAAGTGTACAGAGAAATAGAGAGGAATGGTGAGTGTAATGAAGCAATGACCACTGGTGTCTTGACAATTTTATTTAAAAACAAAGGGTGTAAAACAAAGTTAGAAGGATATAGGCCTATAAGTTTGTTGAATTCTGATTATAAGGTGCTTACCAAAATTCTGGCCAACAGGGTCAAGAAAGTAATTGGGAGCATAGTGGCGCCAACCCAGGCCTACAGTGTTCCGGGTAGGGACATCACAGAAACTGTAAGAACGATTAAGGATGTAGTAAATTATGTAAATTATAATAATGAAGATTGTGCAGTACTCAGTGTGGACTTTAACAAGGCTTTTGACCGGGTTGAGCATTTTTTCCTAATCAGGGTCATGGAGGTTTTTGGTTTTGGGGAGAGGATGGTCAACTGGGTACGTGTTTTGTATAAAGATGCAAAAAGCTGGGGAGCTCCAGTAGCTCACCGCGTATCTCGGCGCTATTTCGGCGTCGGGGACAACCGTGCGCGTCACGGATCTGGGGTACACAAGTTCGACTCCCGGACTCGCCGTATTTTCTCAGAGTGTCTTTCCCCGATCTATATCCCATTCAACCTGTTTCTGTCGGTCATGCTTGACCAGAAAAAGCGATAAACGCTGAAAAGAACCAGCTGACTGGTCAAAGTAAAAAAAAAAAAAAAAGATGCAAAAAGCTGTGTGAAATGTAACGGGTGTATTACAGATGTGTTTAGGGTGGAGCGGTCTGTTAGGCAAGGGTGTCCTCTTTCAGCTTTGCTCTATGCGATTTCCGCAGAGCCTATGGCCACATACATAAAAAGTTAAAAGGAAATAATTGGAATAGGAATACCCTACGGGGAGCAGAGTTTGATCCACCAATATGCGGACGACACTACCTTTACGGTGAGAGACATGAAGAGCATAAATAGAATTATGGAGTGCTTAGAGGTATATGGTAAGGCATCTGGAGCCAAAATTAATGTTGATAAAACTGAGTTATTGTGTGTAGGTAAAGTAAAAATGAGTGATTGTGTGGTTCCGCTGAAAAAAGCAGAGGGGCACATAAAGATATTGGGTGTGTGGATAGGGATAGAGGAGAAAGAGGAGAGGGATTTAACGTGGGTAGGTATAATTAATAAGATTAAACAGGTGCTCCAATTTTGGAAACAACGCACACTAAAATTGAAGGGTAAGGTTTTGGTGATAAATAGCTTATTGATGTCTAAACTGACATATGTGTTAGGTGCCTTGGATATGCCAGAGGCAATAGAAAATGAGATTAATAGGGTTGTGGCGGATTTTCTGTGGTGGGGGAAGTCACCAAAAATCGCCAACAAAGTCTTAATAGGTAAGTGTAATGAGGGTGGTTTGAATTTAATAGACATAAAGGTAAGGAAGAAAACTGTAAGATTGAAATGTGTACAGAAATATATTTACGATGAGACCAAATACGGATGGAAGTGTTTCTTTAAAGAGAGCCTAGAGAAGGTAGGTAGGTGTGGTGACACTAGCTTATTTATGGGCTTTAAGCCTTTAATGACGGAAAATATACCGGAGATGTATAGGGAGGTATTACAGGCATGGGCAGAGTACCTGCCTAACATTGTATATGATTGTGTGGGACTGGATATGGTTTTAAATCAGCCAGTATTCCTGAACCCCAGGATACGCCACAATGACAATGTATTGTATAGTAAAATCTTCCTGAGAGCAGGGATGACACAGATAAAGGATTTTGTATATGAGTATGTGCCAGGTTTTCTCCCGGTGCAGGCCATTTATGACAATGTAATCGAGGTAGATGATGAATATCGGTTTGCAACTGTCGTGTCAAATTTTGAAAAAATTTAAACTGGATTGCCGAAGGAATGGAGAGAGATAATAGAGAGAGAGTGTGTAGGGAATAGGAGCTGTAGTCTTCCAGAATTAAGGGTAGGAAAGGGGGATGAGCAGAAGGGTTTGGGAAGTGTGAGGAGTAAAGATATTTATAGATTTTTTGTAACAAAAGAAAGAAGGGTGCCAGCATCGGAACAGGTGTGGGAGAAAGTGTTTCCGGGGTTGGTGGGAGGATCAATATGGGAAAATGTGAATATAAAGTTTAATAATATCGAATGTGATCATAATGATTTCATGGTAAGACAGAATAGGGTCTATACAAAAACAGTGTTACACAGATAAGTAGAACATGCGATGTGTGCAAATTAAAAGATGAAAGTTTTATGCACATGTTCATTGAGTGTGAAGGCCTGCAGGGCTTCCATGCAGAGCTGAAAGAGGGCATGAGGGCGAGCTGGGGAATAATCAAATATACTGATTGGAAGAGATATTTTTTGTTTGGTGCATTAGATGGAAAGAAGGAGGAGAGAAATCTCATCAATTATGTATTGAGTCATGCCAGGTATGCGGTTGTCTTGAGAAGGCGAATTGCTTTTTCTGAGCAGAGAAAAGTGGAAGTATGGCAAATCTTTTTGAATTTAATGAAAAGGGATGTTATGTTGACAGAGAAATTGCTGAGTAAGGAGATATTTAAGAGATGGTTCATTAACAGTGGTAAATGTGTTAAGTTTGGAAAAGGTAAAGTAGAGTTTGGTTTTGGATAGGTTTTTTTTGTGGGTTTGTTTGGGTGGGATAGGGGAGGTTTTTGGTTATGCTTGATTTGTTGTATAGGAAATAAGTATATATAACACTGTTTTCTTTGTGGCTTGTTCTGTTTTTGTTGGTTGATTTAGGGAAGCGCAAAAGAAGGGGGTGGGCTATGCCTGGGAAATGTGAGTAAGACATTTAAATAATATAGTGTGTATATATATATAGAAAATGCATCAAATGTAAACTGATTATTTTTATAATAAAAAGATTAAAAAAAAACACTGTCGCCTCACAGCAAGAAGGTCCAGGGTTCGATTCCCGCTTGGGGACCAGGTTTCCATGATGCCAGGTACCCAGGTGGGTGATCTCCCTGTGTGGAGTTTGCATGTTCTCCCCGTGCTCGCAAGGGTTTCCCCCCCGATAAGATGAACCCAATGGAAAAACATGCACAACAACAGATCGCTAACGCTGTGGCGTCCTTGACGAAGACGGGCAGGAGCACTTGGATTGGTCCCCGGGGCGCAGCTCACGTTGACGCCCTATCTGCTCCCGGCTGCCCATGGGGGGAAGGACAACGGGATGGGTCAAGTGCAGAGACTCAATCGCATCGGCGACTGAGAAAAAGACAATGCATGTGTGTGTGTGTGTGTGTATCCCGGTGTGTGTGTGCCGCTCCAATTGCATGTCCAGTTCGTTGCATGCCGAATAAAGACCCCCTAAAGAGGTCCTGCATTATTATTATTATTATTAACAACCCAAAGGCGGTGAAAGAGTTTCTCGAGACAATAAGTTTCACATTAACTCTGCATTCTGCCACCAAGAGTGGAGGTAAGACGTTGTTAAATCCCCTCCTCGTGAAAATCGTGTAGTAGAAATATCCATCTACGAAAAGCTGGTGTGTGTTGATTGTTTAGTTTAGATCCGTTTTAATCTGTTTTGTATACATCGTTCTGCAGTCACGTTTGCGCTCATACTTCCTGCAACAAAGAGTGACGTCACACGGACTGTACCATTTGAAAGGGGTTTACCCCACGATAGACGTCAACACTTGTAAGCTATAATACTATTGCAATGACTGCTTCTCTCAACTCTACACAATGAAGCATGGATGAAATTGAAGAACTATTTTCACGATGGAAGTGGGGGGGGGGGGGGGGGGGGTAAAATAAATGAGGGTAGGAGCTCCGGGCACCACACCATTTATGAAAACGTTAGTATTCTTTAGTTTTTATTTCTCTACTGTTTTCTTTCTCTGGCCTACTAAAAGTGAAGCCAATACAATGTTGTGGGTCTGGGAACCACAACAAGGGTGGGTATTTGTATGTTATTGTCTTTTTCTTTCTTGTTTTTTCTTTTCTTTTCTAAATATCTCAATGCATACAGTGACAATATATGCTTTCGAACAACTTGACACATTCATAAGTAATATTAATAAGATTTTGCAACCATTATGTCAGATTTGATAATAAACTCATGGAATGTCAAAGGTTTGGGTAATCCCATTATAAGGGCAAACAAATAATCTGTTCTAAAAGATAAGAAGGTACATATAGCTTTCCTGCAAGAAACATTCTTATCAGAAATTGAACATCTAAAGCTACAAAAGGATTGGGTGGGACAAGTGTATTTTTCTTCATACAAAAGTCACAATAGGGGAACTGCTATTCTAATCAATAGAACCACACCATTTAAATTAGAGAAAAAAATCACTGACCCAAATGGGCGCTATGTTTTGATTTCAGGTTATATTAATGGAATATCTACCACTTTCCGTTATCTACCACTTTGAATGCCCATCACGAGAATATTAGTTTTATTTTTTTTATTAGCGATCTGAATTCATATTTCATCAACCGAGTCTACCGTTGGTAAGCCTGCCCCGCCAGGCGCTCAGATGTGAAAAAAGCGCCCCCTATCGTCTCCCAGATGGCAATGCACCCCCCTGGACTGAACCCAATGAAAATGGACGAGAAAAAAAAACTCTGGAATCCACACCCTACTTCTCACGCATGTAACCGGAGCCGATCAGACCCATCCCGGACCACCAGCACAGCGTGTAACATGCGCTCCACAGTACACGCGGTGGATCAATAAAAGGATTGATTTTTGGAATGGCGATCAGGAATTGGAATAATCCATTTGGATACCATCTGATCTCAGGTAAGGAATCTATTTTACCAGTCTTAGGATAATCAGACCCGTTTTCACGGAGATATAAGCTTTCCCCCTATATGTGATATGGCTGTTTTGACTGTGCGAGTGATCAGGAAATAAGATAATCGATTTACAGCTTGCGGCACCAGCGTGCATGCGTACACGATAATCTAGCGTTTATTTGAAAACGATTCATAAATAGGCCGAAAAATGACAACGTTCTAGAATATTACAGTACATCAGCGTTTATCAGGGATTTTTTTTCTTCTTCTTGAAAACGAGGGCTTTTCAAAATGCTATAAAACGGAAATGAACCGATAAAAAAACAATCCGCTTCGACAATGTTGACTGGAAAATGAGTCATTGATAAGCGACGGGCAGATTAGACACATAGCCATAATTTAAAACATAGATTAGGCGATATTAACGCTACCATTGGAGTGGTTGCTGGGCATTCAAGGGGGTAAAAAGGAAAACACAGCCGGCTCTGAAAGTGCACCCTTTACCGAACAGGAAATACTAGCAACAATTAATTCAATGCCTATAGACAAAAGTCCAGGACGAGATGGCTTCCCGGCGCAGCTATATAAAGAGTACTGGAATGACTTGAAACTAGGGATACTCGATATTGGCTTTTTTACCGATACCGATATACCGATATTGTCCAACTCTTAATTTCCGATACCGATATCAACCGATCACATTTTAATGCCGATATCGGCCGATAATATCAGACATCATTTCTATAGAAATGTAAAAAAAATAATAATAATAATTTGAAAACCGATAGATATTTTCCGAAATCACATTTTAATGCCGATATCGGCCGATAATATCGGACATCCCTACTTGAAACCCATTTTTATGGGAATGATTAACAACTTTGGACGCAATAAGGCACTTCCTCAAACAATGAGCTTGGCAAACATCACGGTACTGCATAAAAGTGGTAAGGATCCATTAGACTGTTCATCATACAGACCCATAAGTCTTTTAGATCATGATTATAAGACTATCACCAAAGCATTAGCGAAAAGACTTGAAACCATCACGCCGAAATTGGTAAACCCAGATCAGGTTGGATTTGTTAAGGGAAGATATGCTACCAATAATATCAGAAGGTTATTAAATATAACCAATCATTTGAATCTAAAACATAGGCCCTCTCTACTCCTATCTCTGGATGCAGAGAAGGCTTTTGACAGAGTCGAGTGGAACTTTCTTTTCAACGTGTTGCATAAACTTAATATAGGGTCAAATTTTATCCAGTGGATTAAAGCAATTTATCAAACTCCAAAAGCAGCAGTTATTACTAATGGCAATACATCTGATCCGTTTCTCTTAATGAGAGGAACAAGACAGGGGTGCCCAATGTCAAGCTCATTATTCGCAATAATAATAGAAATTTTGGCTGCATCTGTACGAGACAACATTAACATAAAAGGAGTGTATATCTATATATATATGTATATATAAGGTTGAACATAAAATATCTTTATATGCTGACGACATTGTTCTATACATTGAGCAACCAGAAAGCTCCTTATTACATCTGTATAACACAATCGAACAATTTGGAAAGTATTCAGGATACAAGATAAACTATAATAAATCTAATGCATGTCTCCTACACATGAAACCAACAAAAGAAATGCAGAAATCCTACCCATTTCGATGGTCACCAGGAGGCTTCAAATACTTGGGAGTACACTTTACACCGCAATTAAATGATTTATTTGAAAAAAATTACACTTCTCTTACAATTGAGATGAACACAGATCTAGGTAGATGGGACAAACTACCCCTATCCCTTCTAGGAAGGATAAACATCATCAGGATGAATATCCTTCCGAGATTGAACTTTCTTTTTCAAACTGTACCCTGCTACCCATCTATAACATATTTTAACATATTGAATAACCGTATCTCAAAATTTATTTGGTCCAATAAAAAACCAAGGATTAAATTACTGACTCTTATGAAACCTGAGTCCATGGGTGGTCTAGGTCTTCCCAATCTCCAACACTACTACTGGTCAGCCCAACTTCGAACTATAGTATCATGGTCATTGGGAGGACCAGACTCACACTGGATACAGATAGAAGTGAGACAGGTTGATCCTTTACCTCTAAACTCTCTTATTTTTATAAAGAATTTTGATCAAATAGAAAATATAAAGCAATATTTCACAGTTGTGAATACCCTATCTGCATGGAAAGATTGCTAAAAAAAAGTTTGGCATAACTAAATGCATCTCTGTTTATTCACCTATTCATCAAAACCCTGACCTAAAAAAATATTTTCATTCAACTAATAAAAAACAAGTGGAGACACTTGGGGGTAACTCAACTTAAAGACCTTTTTCACAAAAACTGGAAATTAAAAGCATTTCAGGAGCTAAGAGAAGAATATAACATTCCTAACTCAAGACTTCCTAAAATATATGCAAATACAAAGCACTTTAAGTTCACTTACTAAAGAAAACAAGTTAAGCTTTGAAATGACCGAATTGGAAGAAAAACTAACTACCTCATCCACAATTAAAGGTAAAATCAGTGAACTATATGAAATTCTAACTAATGAATGCCAAACAGTCTTCCCAGCTCTATTAAGATGCTGGGAGACAGACCTGGCAACGAAATTTGAAGAAAACAATTGGCAAGATATCTGTGATCGAACTTTCTTTCCCTTTACAAGCAATAAGATCAAAGAAAGTAATTTCAAATGTATTCATAAATTCTACCTTACTTGTAAAAATGCACAAAATCTCGAAAGAAAACACCAAATTGCCCAAGATGTAAAATGAAAGAAGGGACATTTCTGCATATGTTCTGGCAATGTAGCAAATTGAAGAATTTCTGGAACAAGATTCACTTATTTACTAAATCTGTCATGGAGCTGGAATTTGAGTTATCACCATGTGTCTATCTATTAAATAATATAACAAACTGCCACTTAGACCAAAATAAATGCAGACTGTTGGTATACATAACATATTTTGCAAAGAAATGTATACTTCTTTTATGGAAAAATGTCACCAACATTCAATATGTTCATAGAACAAATATCTCAGTTTCTTCCCTTAGAAAAGATAACGCTTGAAAAGCACAACCAGGGTCACTTATTTCAAGAACTTTGGAATCCACTCTATACTCAACTGGAAACTCATAATGTAGTCATATAAATGTGTCATATCTAATATAACAGACATGGAGTTTTAACAGATTAGATTAGCTGATCTGTTGAGGCTCTTTGTTTGCGTGTAAGTGCCTGGTTGCCTGCGCATGGCTGTCAAACCCTGCCCCCACGGGGTCGGGTCTGGGAACGGGAGCTGAACACGCAGCGGCCCGGACCCTTCCCTGTCGGAGTGGCCATCGATAAGCGGGTGTGAGCAACTGGGTGCTTGATTGATTGAAAACTTTATTAACAGATTGCAGAATGGGTACAATACAGTACAGCTCAATACACACAATTGTTAAGGGGATGACCCTCCATGCATGTGTGTGCCGGATTATGTTGAGGACACGATGGACACCAATACTGGAAATCGCGATCAGACAATTGGAATATTATTTTTGGGATACTTCCTAGTAAAGGTAGGGACTATATGACATAAATTTCAAATTTCAGCTTGATCCTACAATGTTTTCATATCGATCCAGCCGATCAACGTGTGTGGTGTTCAAAACGAATGCCGTTACTGGCGATCAAAGTATCAAAAAACGACCCCCCTCCCCCTTTCATGCATTCATGATGAAACATAATACCTATTATATACCTTTGAATTGGAAATAGTAGCGTGTACAGGCGAGCAACGCCAACGCTATTAGCATTAGGTATAACACGTGAACGTATGCATGAAAACATTTATTCTTTGTCACATGTTGAACGATAGATAGTTGATGTCAAATGAGCCATAGTATTGTCTCTATAGCTATAATATAGACTGTCCCTTTATTTTATTTTATTATTATTTTCTTTTTTGTTTTGTTTTTTGTTTGTTTATTTGTTTATTTGTGTGTGTGTGCCTATACGTGTGCGTGTGTATGTGTGTGTGTATGTCTGTATGCGCGTGTACGTGTGTGTATGTCCCAGTGTGTGTAAGTGTGAGTGAGAGATGGGAGAATAGATTGAGTGGGGAGCACAAGGAAAATTGTTCATGAGAGTGACACTGAACATTCTGTAGATCTGTCGATTGAATGTGAAACCTCATGAAAAATAAAAAGATTTAAAACAGAACAGGGTAAATCTGCATTTTACTATGATGCCCCCTAGCTCATGGAATGAACTCCAACAGTCCAGCTTGAGATTCTCCCCTCTGTTGCAGAGTTTAAAACCTTGATCTCCAACCATTGTCAATCAAGTTGTAGGCCTACATGTTTTAATTGTTGTTCTATTTCATTCTGGCCTCCGCTCAGCGTCAGTCTGCACTAACCTCACTTCGTGCCTAGCACTGAATAAAAAAATCCACAATGTACCTGTACATACCGACATCCGTCTGGCCACACCCCTATCCGCTTACCTTCATAAGCAGGTGTGTGGTCACCTACTCGCCTCCTTCTTCACTTTCACCACAAGGAAGTGCCTCGGTAGATACCCACACTTGACGAGGTTGTTTAGTTGAAGAAAGTTGGAAAACAAAAGAACGGGAAGATACGTTGACATCATATCTTTATTTTCTCTCACTATTTTCGAGAAAATACGGCGATATTGTCTTCGTCACTGGAGTGTGTGGAAGATGATGATCATTCTGACCTCCACCGGCTTTTTCGTATTAGGGGCTCGCGCCGCTGATATACTCCCCGACTGCAGTCCTCCTTGCTGCGGCTGGATGGGTATTGGCCCTCCGGTCATACAGCTGGACTGTGGGAAGCACCGGCTGTTGTGAGAAATCGGTTGCTTCCGGGTGGGGTGAGTATTGTTTTGCTTGCGAGCACTGGTTGTCTGTTTATGCTATGGGGGTTAGCTGACAATTTTACGAACGCCGACCCCGGACTGGGGTCCTCTGCTCGGCTTCTTAAGCAGCGGACGGAGGATCTTGGTCCGACGCCCATGATGGTCAACCTAGTGGGCCGCGACCAAGACCTGGTTAAAACCCGGGATTCTCTGGACGAGCGGATGCTTCTCTGTCCCGTGCAGGCCCCATCTTTAACATAAATGTGGAAGTACACCCTAACGAGGAAATGTGGGCATAGGATCTTCATTATCGGGAGTTCCATGCTCAAGTCGGCTGCAGCCCGGATGGGAATTGTGCCGGCTCCGCTGTATGTCTGGTAAATCACAGTTGAAAACTGTGTTTGACATTTCTTTTTCTCCTCCCTCTTAGGATGGGGAGGGACTTGGACAGCGGCCTGTCTGAAGTGTGGCTTGTTATGTCGTTGTGTACAGTTCAGGTGATAGCTGCTTAGCTGGCGTGCTAGTTGTGGCCTACTGTTGTTAGCCAGTCAGCTGTTAGCTGCGGCGCTAGCTCGTTGTGTTCACTAGGCTAGTAAACGTTAGCTTGTTGCTATCAGTCGGACGGCTGTTAGCTTAATGCTACACTGTTGAAACGTTAGTGACTATAACATGCCTTTAACACTCTGACTACGACGTCATCTTTGACAGAGGATGTTAGTCGACCCTACACCCGGGTGCCAGTGCCAGCGAGGACTTCGTCAACATGGAGAACGGCGGCTGGGTGGCGTAGCGGACATACCCTCGTCACCAACGCAGGAGATGCTGGGTTCAACTCGGTGTCCCGTTAACCAGTGTTGCTGTTCTCTCTGCCTGCGCTCAGGGTGAAGGTAGGAGTCCTGACCGGACTTTAAACACTTCTTCTTTTCTTCCCTTCTAAATGTTTTGTAATAACGATGTTTCCAAAACATGTGTTGCTGCAATACATTGAGGATACGACGCGTGTTGTGTGTGAATTGTCTTGTCACTGGTATAGCTTTTCTCTCTGTAGTAAATCGGCGTTGTTTTTTACATGTGTAAAAATGAACTGGTTTGGTTGTGATGAGAACATGTGTGTTCATGTAACGTTGTAACGTGGGTGAACTCACAACTAAGAGGGTTAATTAAACCTGTAAAGCTATGCTTAGTGACATGTGATTGAGGAATGAATCTTTTTTCTCAGCCTGTGATGACAATGAACAGCATGTTCACACATTAACAGAGGTGCCTGTTCGCCTTGGTCGTATCAAGGGTAAGATAGGAGGGGTGACCCCCCGGTTTCCCTGGGGCTTCCCCCCCTCCTCTCAGACATGTTTGGTTACAATATATTGTGTCACTGTGTTTGTGGGGATACGATGTAACCCTCAGCTTAATTGCTGGGGTTGTGCTTTCCGCTTGAGAAACTATTTTTTCCTAAAGAAAAGGTTGTTTGGTCACTTATCATGTGTGCTTAGCAAGGTCTGTGGCCATTACATAATCGAGGACTTCTGTCTTCTCTCGTTATGAAAAACGCCGTTCCTCTGTTTTTTTGCCATTTTTTTTGTTGTGATGAAGGGTTGTGTGTGTCTTTGTGATCTACAACTGGGTTAGGTTTGGCCCACAGAAGCACATGTGTAAGTCTGGACCGGGGCTCTTAAAGGGGCCCTCTCTGTTCTGTGTTTTTCCTTAGTAAAACTCAGGTAGCAGGTTAGCACATGAGCTATGTGAGGCTGTTAGATGCTTCATGTAGCATGCTATGACTGTGTCATGCTCTACTTGTCATTACATCGTATCATGGGTGAGGGGTGGTAAAGGGGTGAACTGGTAATCCTTTCCTCCCCTTTTCTGATTGGTCAGGGGTTAAAACCCCCTTCAAGGTTCCTGTCACGTTGCTGTTCGGCACGTTACAGGGTAAGGGGGGGAGGGGGGGGGGGGGGGGAGTTTCCTGGTCCCACGCCCTGAAATATTGGGCGTGTGCACCGCGGAAATTCCCCCGCCATAGAGTACGTCACTGAGTGCGTCTTTATTGGTAAGACTTCCGTGGGTTGTTCAGGTCCATGTTATGGCTCTGTTTCAGGGAGTTGTCAGAGCTCCTCCTCACGAAGCTCCTCCTCAGGGAGAAGTGCCTTCTGTGAGTTCGGACTCTCCTTCCCAGTGAGGGAGCCTCCTCAGAGTTCAGAGCCTCCTCCTCAGATTATCAAGGTGAGTAGAACTTCAAAAAAGGAGTTCTGCTCTATTGTGTGTGTATTCGATTCAATTCGATTATTGAGTGTGTATTGGTTCAGTGCCTCCTCCTCGGAGAGCCCTAACCCAAGTGTTACATAGCTCAATGTTGCAATATATTCTTTTCAATCTATACAGCTCGCGTGGGAAGTCTCTCTGGGGATTTCCGTCTCCTCCCTGTGGCGAGGGTGGCGGGATGTAAAAATGTTAAAAGAATTTACCCTCAGCTGCGTCACGTGGGATTCATGTCAGTCTGTGTTTCTTTCTTTTTTAAATAAAAAGAGGAAAGAACATGAAGCACGACGGCTCCGTGTCGTTCTCCCAGGCGACTTGGAGGAACAATGTCTGGTGTCTTGCTAGACTATCCATTGATGTGTCTGGGTCTCGACGCGTACATAGTGCTGGCTCGGGGTGTTTCTGTTAAGAATCACGCAGGGGGCTAAGTACGCCTTGGTTGCTCGTTATTAAAACAGCGTTTTTATAGGGCAACTGGGATGGAGTTTCGTCTCTTCCGAGCGCCAGTTTACTAGGTTGTCTCGATGAATTCTCGTTCATATCTGGGGGATGTTAACGGAATAGATCAGAACATAGGGGTCTCACGCCCTTGGGGTGGGCCACTGAGCGCGGTACAAATGGGACCGTCTGGGTGGCGCCCTCTTTTCATGTTTTAGATCGACACGCATACCTGCCCCCTCTTCTGGAGTGGGCATGTCGGCGTGGTTAGGGCACGGGACTGGTTCTGGTCACGCTGGTCCAGGTCAGTTAACCCGTTGGCCGCCGGGGACGCAGATCTGCTGTTCTGGTACCCTGAGGGACTTGTGCTTTTTTCGGGGGGAAAAATGCCGGGTCGGCCCGGGTGTCACAGGGTTAGGCGTTATGGAGACCCTTTGTTGGGTACACGTTGTACCTGACACTATCATAAGGGGCTGGTTCTCCTTTCTTTCGCTCCTCTCTCACGCATGGCGAAGAGGGGGCTGGACCTCCTCTGGTAACCCTGTGTGCTTCCCGAGCCGCCGGGCCCGGTCCGAAATAATGTTTCGTTGAAACCGTAGGCCTGGGATAACCCTTTTTTGGAAACTGAAACACTAGTACTGCGGTATAGCTGGTGTATACCCGCAGGTGTGTTTGAGTTTTTCTTGAGGGGTTATAGGAACAACCACCGTATGTGGTACCAAGAGGGTGGTTGATTCCCTGGTGTGTTGGAGCAGAGTCGACTCCCGGGTTACCCGGTTGAGTGTGCCCCTGCACGTTCATGGCGTCTGCCAATCGTGTCAGCCTTCTCTGCCTCGACCCCTCTGGGTGGGTTTTTTTTTTTATGGAGGCTTTGTCATGGTGCGCAACAATGCCAGCATACGCCCCTTCCGCCGGGGTGCTGTTTCAGTTGACCCCTTTGGCGCCTGTCTCGTCCGCAGTGCTCCAAGCTCGGGTCTACAGCCTGCTGCCTGGTTTTCCCCGGTGCGCTGCCTGCTTCCGTTGGTTAACCTTTCGAGTGCTTTACGGCCATGCTGCCTGCCTGTGTTGCAGGCGGCGTACTAATGGGGGGAAAGGGCCCGCTCTTGGAGGGGCCCTGTCCGAAAACGCTGGCGATGTGGGGGGCGGTGTCACTAAGTGACCGCCTGGTGGGGTCTTGATGCCTGGCGTCATTGACCTCTCCGGGCTCCCTTTTTCCAGGGGATCCAGTCCCTTCAGTGGGTCTGGGTCTTCCTTCGCGTTCCGCTGCTACGGCCTTGCCACGGGGTTGAGTTTGCTCTTGACCCCGTGATTTTGGGGGCAGTAACGAGGGTTGTTCCTTCCGTTCGTTCCCTGGTGGCATGAGGGTTGTGCGTGTGCGTAGTCGTGGGGTCAAGCCACGGTCTGCTCACCCTGTGCGTTGAGTTGCTTGAGTTCCTCTTCGCACGGTCGGATCCGTCTCCAATAGGGAGGGTATCCCTCCATTAGGGAGGGTCGGGGGGCTCGGTCCTCCCCGGTCTGATGGTTGTGGGGGGCCTCAGCGGGGTACATTTGTCGAGCTTCTGGCTTCCGCTCAGCTCCTCGTGCAGACTGACGCTGAGCGGAGGCCAGAATGAAATAGAACGTAAGGTTATGTATATAACCAAGTTCTATGAATTCTGGTGACGTTCAGCGTCAGGACGCCACTGCGGCCCTTGATCTCGCCTTGTGGTGAAAGTTTGGGAAGGAGGCGAGTAGGTGACCACACACCTGCTTATGAAGTTAAGCGGATAGGGGTGTGGTCAGACGGATGTCGGTATGTACAGGTACATTGTGGAGTTTTTTTATTCAGTGCTAGGCACAAAGTGAGGTTAGTGCAGACTGACGCTGAGCGTCACCAGAATTCATAGAACTTGGTTATATACATAACCTTACGTTATCCTTACTTGTCTTATTGTTATGATTTTATATTCTGTGTGACTGTCTTTTTGCGCTTAACTCTGTGTGTACACTCAACGTGACTGTAAATGGGGGAAACCTCAGTTGCCTTTCGAGTTTAAATACAGGTTTGAAATTAAATGTATTAAGCTCACCGGACTTGGTAAAACAAGATTTCCACAACAAACGACATTACTACTGTACTTTGATTGAAAAAAAAATTGAGACACAGATTGCAGAATGGGTACAATACAGTACAGCTCAATACACACAATTGTTAATGTGATGCAGACCAGAGACAGACTTTCGTCTTGTTTACATCAGGGTCCCCCATTTTCAATTAATCTTAACATATATGACATACAGATAGAGACAGTACTGCTACATCTAGACATTTATGACATACCAGATCTACAAATACAGTACCGTTTGTGATACAAAAAAGAGAGTATACAGTATACATTTGACGAAGAAACTACATTGGACGAGGTTGGGTAGGTGGGGTGGGGAATCGTCTGTGTAAAAAACACTCTTACCGACTCTTTGAATTGACGGACAGCTTGCTCTGCCCTCAGCAGGGTCGCTGCCCTTCGGTCTCTTGCTTTCAGAATAGTCCTTCTTGCCCGTTGTCCTCCAAGCCATTTGAGCAGCAGGACCAGGGCTCCTACCCCACATGCTGTAGCGGTCAGACACGTCGTCCAACTCGGCTCGGCTCCCAAAACAAGTTGCTTTGCCCTTTCCATCCGAAAGCTCTCCCCTCACGCTAGCGCTCCACCAGACACACGGACCAGTAAGCTATTAGCTAAGTAGGCTAACGTTAATAGGACCAGCAAGAGCTCCTTCAATCGTCTAGTCGTTAACCCGAAACGTAATGTTTAAACAGATACAAGGTGTGTCGATACAAGCACAAGCTTTATATGGATATTAGTGATGCACGATATATCGGCCGCCGATATAATATCGGCCGGTATGGTAATTATTTTACACATCGGTACTATCGGTCCGCTATCTAGATAGGGCCGATATTAAAAAAAGAAAAGGAAAAAATGTATTATAATTTTTTTTTACATGTTTTGGTCTTAAATAGTTTCAAAATATCAGTAATTTCTGAAAATAAGTTACAAAAGTTAAAAAAAAAAAAACGTTTTGGAAAATAGCTCTTTATTTGATTATCATAAAAAAGTGTTTTCTATGCAGAGATATCAACATCGGTAAATATCGGTGCATCACTAATATAATCCTTTTTACATAATGTAGATACTATATATATATCTATCTGTACATATCACTTACCTACTCTTGCTAGTTACACTGCTGGCCAGTATGACTTACTGATTAGCACCATTACTCAGTAGTACTAATTCATTTTTATATCCAGTTTAATCACCTGTACATTGTATATTACTACTGCACTTTACTGTTACATTTGCACTCTGGTTGTATACCAAACCTATTTATATCATACTGTAGGCCTACTTGTGCTGTATGATGACAATACATTTGAATCTAATCTAATGTTGTGTTGTTTGTCTCCTGCAGGAAGGAGCTTCTTAACACATTAATGGCCAGACCTGAGATTTCTCGGGTTTTGGTCGTTATTTCTTTTATTCAATATTTTTATTCATTTCAGGCACACGGACCTCGGGGTTACCATAGGGAAGCATTCTGAGATCGCCAGAGTGCAATACCGGCCGCATCATGCTAGGTGGCAGTATCGCCCACCCTTTGAAACCCTCCTTCACACCGGGTGCTTAAATCCCTCCGGGCGCTATATTTTGGGTCAGGCGAGTCTAGTGGTTCACCCGATCACATTGAAACACGTCCAATGACCCTCCATGCATGTGTGTGCCGGATTATGTTGAGGACACGATGGACACCAATACTGGAAATCGCGATCAGACAATTGGAATATTATTTTTGGGATACTTCCTAGTAAAGGTAAGGACTATATGACATCAATTTCAAATTTCAGCTTGATCCTACAATGTTTTCATATCGATCCAGCCGATCATCGCGTGTGGCGATCAAAGTATCAAAAAAACGACCCCCCCCCCCCCCCCCCTTTCATGCATTCATGATGAAACATAATACCTATTATATACCTTTGATTGAATTGGAAATAGTAGCGTGTACAGGCGAGCAACGCGATTAGCATTAGGTATAACACGCGAACGTATGCATGAACAAATTTATTCTTTGTCACATGTTGAACGATATAGTTGATGTCAAATGAGCCATAGTATTGTCTCCATAGCTATAATATAGAATATAGATATAGCCCTGCAAACACTGAAGTGAAAATCCCTATACTTAACAGCGCTGGCCAACTAAGTACAAAGATGGGGAAACAGCGTGGCAGTCAAAGTGTTAACGTGTCATTCACAGCAGCAGGACAAATTGTTTGACAACTTACCGTTGTTCTGGTAAATCCCTGCAACAGCAGATCTGTCCATTAAAACTGTAAAGCAGCCTGTTACCTGGTTTGTTTTTCCAGCCCGACACAGGTTTGTGAGTGGGTGAGTGTACTGCCCTCTGCTGGATAAAAAAAGTATATAATGTAAATTCAGGTTATACATGGTGACAGTCTGCCCTCTAGTGGTAAATGTGCAGAACACATCTGGAGGGCCAGGGCGTCAACATTGAACAGAAGAGCTGTGTTCAGCCATATAGTTATGATGAGGACGGATAGAGTGGGACCTTTCAGCTCGCTATAAGGTTTTCATTTGGATTTAAAGGGGAACTATCTTATAAATGGCCTTTTTGAGTGTTTAGCATTGTTTCCTAGCTATGTGAACTTATATTAATATGATCTATGTCTCAAAATTCTCATATTGGCGCATTCTTCCAATTCTCCTCTCACAATATTCACCCTCACTGAACTGAGTCATTTGAAAATGTGCCTATATGTGATGTCATATAGTCACTGCTGCATGTTAATGTTCAGGGGGGCCGGCACGGTGCCGTGGTTTAGGAGCCCAGGCTCAAAACAGCTCGAGATCTTGAGGTAGAAAAATGCTGTTTGAGGACTTGATTAGAAATACAAAACAATGAATAAAAAAAATATATATATTACAGAGGTGTTCCATAGACTCACAGGAATTGTGTAAAAGTGCCCAAATAGTGAAAGAAATAGTAAAATAGTTCCCCTTTAAGATGTCCCACCACGGCCTAAAGGTCTACTCACATGGAGCAACATTAAACGTTATGCTTTCATTTCTCTTGCAGCAGGGAGCACCCCTAAGAGTAGAACCACCTCACAAAGAATAACTATTACCATTTATTCTGCATTATAATAAATGGTTAAACTAATGACATGGGTGATTCGGTCTGGCATTACTTTGGTACGGTCTGGTTCCCACCTCCCTGAAACAAGCCAGAGTCACACCGCTCATAAAAAAAACAATCATGAACCCCACCATCATGGATAACTATCACCCTGTCTCTCTTCTCTCCTTCCTTTCTAAATCACTTGAACGCGCTGTATCCAACCAACTTTCTGATTATCTCTTACCTCCTAGACCAGGCGTCAGCATCTCTTACAGAATGACCTCCTAGACCATGGGTCAGATGATCTCTTAAAGAATGACCTCCTAGACCAGGGATCAGATGATCTCTTACAGAATGACCTCCTAGACCAGGGGTCAGATGACCTCTTACAGAATGACCTCCTAGACCAGGGGTCAGATGATCTCTTACAGACCAGGGGTCAGCAATTATGTTTTGCCTCGGGCCAGATTATGGCAGGCCAGAAACATAAACAATGGCTAATTTAATATATTGATAGTGAAAACATTTTAACTCTGTGACAGACCACCGTATAACTAAGACATACATTTGTGGCATAATAAACTGTAAACACACATTTGCACTGAAAATTATACCTTTGTCTATTTGCCATTTTATTATAAAACCAGAGACAAGCGTCTCTCTCTTATCGGTCTATCTTACATTAGAGTTCACATTTGAAAATTAGGGATGTCCGATATTATCGGCCGATATTGGCATTCAAATGTGATATCGGTATCGGAAATAGTTTGACAATATCGGTATATCAGATATCGGTAACAAAGCCAATATCGAACATCCCTATTGAAAATGTGTTTAAATAGAGGCCTTGTACTGAATGTTTGTGTAGTTCTTTGTCTTCCAACATGGCTGCCTGTAACTTAGCGGCCATTGTTTTGAACATGGCAATGGAAGGGACAACTGTTGCTATGTGCAAAACGATGGTTGCTATGTGTAGATATTTGAGAATTATATCAACAGAAAAAGCCAGTGGAACAGTAATATCGCTGCTGTCGGGACAAAACCTCATAACTCCAAAAACCCAACTTTTCAGCAGATGAAAAAAACGAACACAGATTTGAGGGTGAATAGAGTTAGGAGGTTTAGACAGATGATCGGTTTAATGCTTTCCCATTGTTTAAACTTTGTAAAACCCACACACACATATGGAGGATGATCTACGGAGTTGATTTATATAATAAAAAAAAAATTCAAAAAATGGAGTTATGAGGTTTTGTCCCGACAGCAGCGAATTATGCTTTTCCAATGTTTCACATCTCAACCTTGGCGCTCAACCAAAAATAAAGGGCACATCAAAGCCTCTCTCTCTCTGATTGCTTAAAACAATCAATAACGCACAACACCAACACTTCACAAACACTGGTCTTATAATGTATGAGGGTGCAGGCTATGACAAAATACGGTATGCAATGTAAACACACTAAAGACCCTTTCACATGTAAAATCTTGTTTTTTGCTTATTTCACTGTATTGAATACCATTGATTAACCCTAATTCATTTAATTTCAAACCTTTATTTTAAATAGAAAAAAGTTCAGATTGCCCTCATTTGCAGCGGTATAACAAGAAATATTTGTAATAGATATTTAAATGATGATCTTCATACACAGGAGGAGATATTGTCTCTTCCTGCCCTGCTCTGCCTAGGAGCCACCCCTCCTAAACCACGGGCAGTATTTCCTACTGAGTCCTGTTGCAAAGCTTACAGATGTCAAAGAATAGTTGGGAGGGACGCAATCTTTCAAAACTTTCAAATGCATTGTTGCATCTATATTTAGCACATATGATAGAATTTCAATAGATTTTTTTTTAATTAAATAACAGTACTCAGTATTCAGTATAACAGTACTCAGTATAGCAGTACTCAGTATAACATAAATAACAGTACTCAGTATAACAGTACTCAGTATAGCAGTATAACAGTACTCAGTATAGCAGTATAACAGTACTCACTATAGCAGTATAACAGTACTCAGTATAGCAGTATAACAGTACTCAGTATAACAGTATAACATGCAAATGAAATACCATTACCACCAGACAGAAAAGGGCATTGCTTGACTCTGAGGGGAAAAGGGCAGATGCTGCAGCACCCCTTGGGTCCTATGTGTGTGAAGAAAGACAACTATTGGAAGAGAGGACTAGAGAGAAAGGCTCTATTTAAACCATGCAACTGGTGTTTGAAGATGAGTGTCAGAAGTTCTTCTGATGCAGATCACATTAGTTGGATTGCTGTCCAGGATGAATGTGTTGTTAAAGGGGAACTCCACTTTTTTTGGAAATTAGCTTATTTAACATCTTCCCTGGAGTTAGACAAGAAGATACATACCTTTTTTGTCTCTGTGCGTGCATTTTAGCTTTGGGAATAGACGCTCCGTTAGCATAGCTTAGCTTCATCACTGGAAGTGAGGCAGGACAGTAGCCTTACAGTGCCTTACAGTGTATTGCAAGGTCTGACATTGACCAAACTTGATATGCATGACCTTGGTGGGCTCTAGGTCAACTCCTGAAAAGGGGGTCAATGTCAGACTTTGCAATCAAAAGTTAGGGGGCTAATAACCCTTGCCATAATTTCAGTGCGCCCCTAACTTTTGATTGCAAGGTCTGACATTGACCCCCTTTTCAGGAGTTGACCTAGAGCCCACCAAGGTCATGCATATCAAGTTTGGTCAATGTCAGACCTTGCAATACACTGTAAGGCACTGTAAGGCTACTGTCCTGCCTCACTTCCAGTGATGAAGCTAAGCTATGCTAACGGAGCGTCTATTCCCAAAGCTAAAATGCACGCACAGAGACAAAAAAGGTATACATCTTCTTGTCTAACTCCAGGGAAGATGTTAAATAAGTTCCCCTTTAAGTATGTTGAGTTTTTAAGCAGATTTCTACACAATTTTAGGGTTTGACACCTGAATAAATATACTGGAATATATAGATGCTTCTTTAAATCTTGAGATTTAAATGGGATGAAGCTCATCCCATGCTGGTCACAGTGGTAGGGTTTCTCTCCTGTATGAATTCACTGGTGAAAGTTTCTCTCCTGTATGAATGTGCTGGTGTGTCTTTGAATTGAATGATCGAATGAAATGTTTCCTCCACTGTGTTTAAGGCTTCTCTCCTGTATGAATGCGCTGGTGAACCTTTAAGTTGTCACATCTACTGAAGCTCTTCTCACACTGGTGACAGTAGTAACACTTTTCTCCTGTATGAATACGCTGGTGTCTCTCTAAGTCTCCAGAGGTCCTGAAGCTCTTCTCACACTGGTCACAGTTATAGGGCTTCTCTCCTGTATGAATGAGATGGTGTTTCTTCAAGTGTCCAGAGGTCCTGAAGCTCTTCTCACACTGGTCACAGTGGTGGGGCTTCTCTCCTGTATGAATGAGATGGTGTGTCTTTAAGTCTCTAGAGGTACTGAAGCTCTTCTCACACTGGTCACAGTGATGGGGCTTCTCTCCTGTATGAATGAGATGGTGTTTCTTCAAGTGTCCAGAGGTCCTGAAGCTCTTCTCACACTGGTCACAGTGGTGGGGCTTCTCTCCTGTATGAATGAGATGGTGTCTCTTCAAGTCTCCAGAGGTACTGAAGCTCTTCTCACACTGGTCACAGTGGTGGGGCTTCTCTCCTGTATGGATACGCTGGTGGCTCTTTAAGTCTCCAGAGGTCCTGAAGCTCTTCTCACACTGGTCACAATTATAGGGCTTCTCTCCTGTATGAATGAGATAGTGTTTCTTCAAGTGTCCAGAGGTCCTGAAGCTCTTCTCACACTGGTCACAGTGGTGGGGCTTCTCTCCTGTATGAATGAGATGGTGTCTCTTCAAGTCTCCAGAGGTACTGAAGCTCTTCTCACACTGGTCACAATTATAGGGCTTCTCTCCTGTATGAATGAGATGGTGTCTCTTCAAGTCTCCAGAGGTACTGAAGCTCTTCTCACACTGGTCACAGTGGTGGGGCTTCTCTCCTGTATGGATATGCTGGTGTATCTTTAATTCTCCAGAGGTCCTGAAGCTCTTCTCACACTGGTCACAATTATAGGGCTTCTCTCCTGTATGGATACGCTTGTGGCTTGATAAGTTTCGAGAGGTCATGAAGCTCTTCTCACACTGGTCACAGTGGTGGGGCTTCTCTCCTGTATGAATGCGCTGATGTGTCTTTAAGTTTCCAGAGGTACTGAAGCTCTTCTCACACTGGTCACAGTAGTAACACTTCTCTCCTGTATGAATGCGCTGATGTGTCTTTAAGTCTCCAGACTGACTGAATCGTGTTCCACATTGGTCACAGTAGTAAGGCTTCTCTCCTGTATGAATGCGCTGGTGTCTCTTTAAGCCTCCAGAGGTACTGAATCGTGTTCCACATTGGTCACAGTAGTAAGGCTTCTCTCCTGTATGAATGCGCTGGTGTGTCTTTAATTCTCCAGAGGTACTGAAGCTCTTCTCACACTGGTCACAGTTATAAGGCTTCTCTCCTGTATGAATGCGCTGATGTGTCTTTAAGTTTCCAGAGGTACTGAAGCGTGTTCCACACTGGTCACAGCAGTGAGGCCTTGACTCGTTCATATTTCTGCTTGTTGTTGGGGAGCAATGCAGCAATTGTACCTGGAGAAGAGAGAAGTACACCAATGAAGAGTTCAGATTGTGTGAGATTCAGGGTTTCAGTTAGAAAAAATTGTTGCTGGCCTCAGTGTCCGGTAGAAATGAGAGAAATTCCGGTCAGAGTTTATTGAGCTTAAAAACAATTGATAGGCAAAAGAATGACAACAAAACAAAAGAATGACATCAAGGCATGTAGATTTATAATATTTTTACTTAAAACTAGGCTACTTGTGTATAGTCATTATATTCCAAATAAAATAAGTCCCGAGACTCCGTGCTGCTGCCGACTTTAAATCAAATAGGTGTCTGTGGGCAGTCGCCCGACATTAATAAACAGCAGTCTGTTATAATCACATTTTTATGAGCTAACGAATTCCGTTATATTGGACATTTGTATTAATTATATCAAGCGAAGAACTGAGAAATTTGGCAGAGAGAGACGGCAACATTATCGTGAGTTTGCGTGACGACTCTCGCTCTCTCCACCTCCCAATGACTTATTTGCGAGAGTATGTCGATGCAGAGCAGCAGATTCAGCTGTTTTCTGGCTCTTTTCTGGCTCTATCTGGGGACCGCTCAGCAGCGCCCCCCACCCAACAGCTGAATTGCCAATGGCTGAATTGGAGTACTGCACTGTGCCGCTGCTACTCCGGCTCTGCAGCTGCACATGCATTCGCAAACCCAGCACTAGCTCTCGCTGACAACGTCGTTGTCATTATTAGAAGCGACGATGAAACAAATGTAATGATTGTTTCGTTCATCGCATAGGCTATTTAATTTTAGACTATTTTAATACAATTCAAATAATCAAATTGTGCTTAGAGGGAATTATTTTCACCGGACATTAAGACCGGAGAGATTAAATATGTCGGACTTCAACAGATTTTGCCGGTCAAATACCGGTAATTACCGGCTAACGGAAACGCTGGTGAGATTACCTCGGATACCACAAAATATTATTATCTGGTGTCAGCCCTGGGAAGTTCGACAGCCAGCAGAGTGGTGAGCCTCCTCAAGAACCCTCCGACTCAGGATAAATATCGCACGATCAAGTCTCATCTATTAAAGACATTCGAACTTTCCGATACCGAGCGGGCCAGCCGGTTGTTTACTTTGCAAGGGCTTGGTGATAGCAAGCCATCGGAGCTCATGGATAGGATGCTGGATTTATTGGGGGAGCACAAGCCTGATTTCCTTTTCATGCAACGTTTCCTGCGGTAGCTGCCTTCTCCGGTTCGGGCCGCTCTGGCCAACACCACTATTATAGACGATTGCCGCGCTCTGGCCGAGGAGGCTGATACGTTTTCTTTGGCTGGTCAACAGCACTGTGCAGCGGCAGTTTTCCCAACCCAAGCCTTTCTTTCACCGCCGGGAGACTGGAATATCACCGCCGCAGCGACAGCCCCTCGCCAGCAGCGTGACGCAGGGCTGTGTTTTTTCTGTCGACTGGTCTGCAGAGAGAGACAAAGCATTTCTGGATGCCAAAGCTGCTCTAGCCAACACCACCATGCTGGCACATCCTTCCTTTAAGGCCCCGATCTCCATCACCACCGACGCCTCAGCTTTTGGCGCAGTGTTTGAACAGTGGGTAGGTAGGCGGGGCTTGGCAGCCGCTAGCTTTTTTTAGCCGCGAGTTGAGCCCCAGCGAGCGGAGGTATAGCACCTTCGATCGGGAGCTCCTCGGCCTCTACCTTGCCATCCGCCATTTTCGTTTCCTGCTGTTGGCCCACCAGTTCACTGCCTTCGTGGATCACAAGCCGCTGACGTTCGCCATGGCCAAGGTGTCTGAGCCATGGTCCGCCTGTCAACAGCGACAGCTCTCATATGTCTCAAGAGTTCACCACTGACATTCAACATGTGGCAGGTAAAGCAAACCTTGTCGCAGACTGCCTCTCCCGGGCTGTAGCGGGCGCCATCCACTTGGGGCTGGATTACACCGGTATGGCGGCGGACCAGGCTACCGACCCTGAAGTGCGAGATTTCAGGTCAGCCACCTCAAGCCTGCGGTTAGAGGATGTGGTTTTTGACAGCGCTGGCACCACACTCCTGTGTGATGTCTCTATGGGGCAGCCCCGCCCCATCGTTCCCACAGGGTGGAGGCGGTGTGTTTATGACGCTGTCCACGGCCTCTCCCACCCGGGAAAGAAACCTACGCAGAGACTAGTGTCCGCCAAGTTTGTCTGGCCTGGGCTTAGGAAAGATGTGAGAGACTGGGTTGACTCCTGTGTGGAGTGCCAGCGCGCTAAAGTGTACGTCACACCAAGGCCTCCCTGCAGCACTTCCATGTACCTGAAAGGAGGTTCGACCACGTTGACCTAGTGGGCCCCCTGCCCCCCTCACATGGCTTCAGTTACCTCTTTACTATGGTAGACAGGACTACCCGTTGGCCAGAGGCAGTTCCACTGTCAGCCACGACGTCCCCTGAGGTGGCCAGGGCCTTTATTGGAACCTGGGTCGCCCGGTTTGGCACTCCAGCCGACCTCTCTTCAGACCGGGGCCCACAGTTCACGTCCGAGCTCTGGAACACAGTCGCCAAGAGCCTGAAGCTACACCGGACTACGTCATACCACCCGCAGGCCAATGGGTTATGCGAGCGCTTTCACCGCTCAATCAGGGACCGAAACTAAAGCCCGCCGCCCGCCAGGGGCGCTCAGTTTTTACCTTTGGCGCTTGACACTTAGAGGGCTGCCCGCCGTGTGGCGTGTAATCAATCAAGTTCATAACGATACTCTTATTTTGAAAATCTGTGCGGGTCTCATTTCCGCCCCAAGCGCATCTCCAGTCATAATATCGATGGCTCCGGCAGTTAGCAACATTAGGTTCGTATGATACTCTTATTTTGAAAGAAACCGTGGCAACGAGTCATATCCGCCCAGCCCTGCAGCGGGATACTATTGGCTAAGGGCTTCTGCTCGCAGTGCTCGTGTCAACACAGAGGCAGTCTGCTCTAGTCTAGAAGAGCGGACCTCCATGAGCTACCGTTACTGTTTAAACAATGACCCAGTCAACTATTCACTTTTAGTTTAATACATGACGAGGCATTGTCTAACGGTATCTAGCTGGCTAGCTACTGATAGCTGCTGATATCAACAAATGCTCCAGCAATAGTCGACTCGAGTGCATAATACCTCCGTTCCCTCGTTAGCTAGCTCACGTTAGCTAGCTCACGTTAGATCTATCTGTCCCAGTAAACTAAATTGTCTTAACGTTATCTACCGGGCTAGCAGTAGCTACAGATAGCTCCTGATATCAATGTCTTATAACATTGATTGAATGCGTATTCTAGCTGAGGGCATGTTGAAAGTGATTTGACAAAAGATCCGTAACGTTATACCAATAGGGTCCAGCTGCATCGCCGGAGAATCCTTGCATGCTGAATGTAGGGTCTAGCTGAATATAGGGTCTAGCTGCAGGGCCGGAGAATCCTTGCTGGAGCTGGAGGCTACTCAAGTATACACACAGACAGTGGAGCTGTTTGCAGATAGCGAGCATTTTGACTTATTGCGTGGTGGCGATGTCTCGCAGATAATACAACTACAAGTATGATTATATAATATATATTTTATTTAAAAAAAAAAATTTATATAATATATATATATTATTTTTTAATCAAAAAAAATGTGGCAGGTAAGAAATATGCTTGGCGGGTAGATTCTTCCCATCTACCCGCCACTGGCCGGTGAGTCAAAACGTTAATTTCGCTCCCTGAAGCAGCACTTCGGGCCAGCCTTACTAACATCGGCTGGGTCGACCGGCTCCCGTGGGTCATGCTTGGTCTCAGGACGGCCCCCAAGGAAGACCTTCAGACCTCCTCTGCCGAGCTGGTTTACGGTCAGCCTCTGCGGGTGCCAGGGGATTTCATCCCTAACATTACTGCCCCCTGGTCTGCAGCCCAGCAGCGGACGGCACTTCTGGAGAAGGCTAAGGTATTCACACCGGTCCCCACCTCACAGCATGGCCTCCCCCGGTCGCACGTCCCTACAAGTCTGCGGTCAGCGGAATATGTTTTCATCAGTCACGATGCCCATCGGGACCCCTTGCAACCTCCATACGACGGTCCGTTCCGTGTACAGGAGGCGGGAGACAAGTACTTTGTCATGGACATGGGCTGGAAGCTGGAACACATTTCCACCTTAAACCGACTCACGTGGACTTGAGCAAACCTGTTGGATTGGCCCAGCCCCCACGGCGGGGACGACCCCCTACCTTGCCCCGACTTCCGAGTAAGGCCCATGAGACCCCCTCGCCACCTATCCAGTGCCCGGGTGGCCGTAGGGCCCCTAAGGTTTTCCCTACAGAGGCGCCGGCCTCTACAGGGGTCAGGCGGAGCCGTTATGACAGGGTTGTCCCCCCTCCTGTTCATTGACTTCTTTTGTTATGATGAATTCTGGGGGGACGTATGTAGTGGGTTCTATAGACATAATTCACCATTGTATCGTTTTGATGTGTTGATGGTGCACTGTCACTTTAAGGAGGTTGGTTTTGGGGTTGGGCTGATAAAATTGATAAAATGTTTGGTTACTACGAGCTGTCAGAGGCTAGCACGGCATAGTTCTGACAGCTGTCACTTGTACTATAAATTAAATAAATGACACACGGCTTTGTGTTGTTGCATGATAGAAATTGTGCGTTTCTCCTTTCCGACGATTTCTACATTGTGGTTGTATCTGTCCTTGTAACAATATCATTGTTGATCTTAGTTTGTTTGTTCTGGGGAGCAATTAACTCATTGGCCGCCAATCACGAGTATACTCGTTATTGGCCGCCAAGGCTTGACCGCCAATAATGAGTATAGGGCTGACCTTCAAAGCTTTTTTTGGCAATCGAAGCTTGGAGGCCGAGCTTCGATTTTAATTCGAAGCTTAAAAAAAAATTTATAAAAAATTTAAATAAAGTAATTATAATTTTTTATTTTTTTTTATCTTATGTTGTGGGACTTGTACAGCACTTTGGTAAACTTTGTTGTTTTTAAATGTGCTCTATAAATAAAGTGGAGCCCCTTTCGTGACTGACGCAGCCAACAAGGTTTCACTCGGCTGCGCTGCCTGGGTGCAGTGGGGCTGCTCTCACAGCCAACGACATGACATTACATAATTATGTTGCAACCTTCGTCTATCAAGCAAACAATTATATTATATTTAATTTATAATTATATCAGACAATGCACCTACAAAAGCAGATGATTACAATTAAATTAGCCAACTTGGTAACACATTAGTCATAGCAGCATAGGCATAGCCTTATTAATGTTTTGTGTGGCGTCGCCGTCGTGTACAACGATACTTACGTTTTTTAGGTGATTTGACAAAGTTGTTGTAGAGTTGTGATATGCTATTTTCTTCTGGCATATCTGGCACTCGGCTTTTTGGGCATTGTCTTTGCATATTTTAAAGTGTAACCACACGTCTGACGACTTCTTCGTCGACATGTCTGCTGCACATGTCCTTGTTGTTTTCAACACAGATAATCTCCACGTGGTTGTTGTAGAGAGGTGGAGTCGAGGCGCCGCTTACTTTCGTTTCATTGGAATGGAAGTGCAAGATTTTTTTTTTTTACTTCGATTTTTTTTTATGTTCGAAGCTTGTGCCATCGAACGAAGCTTCGAACCTTCAAAGTATTTAAGACAGCCCTAAATGAGTATACTCGTTATTAGATCGTTTGATCTTTTTCCTTTCATCATATGTTGGAATTGCAATGCCGATCGAATCTCACCAGATGGCAGTATCATCTACCTTTTGAACTCAGATAGAAAGGGATTAGGACAGACAATGAATTAACTGGACTATCAAGACTCGCTCTGAGGGGGAGGAGCTCTTGCAAAGCAATCGCAAGCAGATCTGCTCGCCTCAGAACCTATACTGTCCTGTAAACACGTGTAATAAACGAGTAATCGCGATCACCGATGGGATCATTGGAATTCTTCTTTTTAGATTACCTTCTGGCTAAAGTAAGAACCGCCTATGTCTATTTTACCGAACCTGAAACATCTTTCTGTAATAATCACAGTTTCTTACTTTGCCGAACATAAACCAAGCGTTTTATAACGATCACATTTTCTGGGGTAAGACTATCCCCCCCCCACCCCCTTGATAATTTTGTGAAGGCACATGTGTATATACCTTTGATTTGAGAGTATTTGGGGTTACATGGGATCAACCAGAACTAGTGATGCACGATATATCGGCCGCCGATATAATATCGGCCGATATGGCAGTTTTTTTACACATAGGTATCGGTCCGATATCAAGATAGGGCCGATAGAAAAAATAAATATTTAAATATATATTTTTTTAGGGGCGCCCCAGTGGCGAACCACATGTGGCGACACGGCCAACCCGGGTTCGATTCCCGAACCCGTTGTTATTTGCCGAATGTCTTCCCCCCACTCTGTCTCCCATTCCTCCTCTGTCTCTCTCTACTGGACTGCCCAGTAGCAATAAAGCGATAAAACGCAAAAAAAATTAAATCTTAAAAGAAAATATATATATATATTTTTTTTTACATGTTTGCCGAAAACGTAGAACTACGTTTCTGTTGCCAATCGTTAAGTGCCGGAAACGTAGATCTAAGTTTTTCTCACAGTATTTCTTTTATTCGCTATTGCCATTCATAATTCAGCAGGGCACCTTGTGCATACTGTTCTGAGTGTGTCTGAGCTGGCAGACGGTCTTATACCGCCCTCTAACGCCTTCGGCCATTATTGCACCCCGTTAGAAACGGGTTAGTTTCTTTTCGCTACCGAGCTGCGGCGTAGGGGCGGGTCCTAAACACTCTGCAAAACACATGCTTGTAGGGATGGTTTGGACTACTGACCCCGCCCGCCCGTTGAAGTGCAATGCCCAACAACGTCGGAGACAGGATCGCTGTGGATAACTGGAATGGCGATGAGATAATTGGATTCTTTTTTTTGCATTACATCAGATACCAGGTAAGGACACTATATATGAAAGCTTGCGTTGATCTGATATGTATTTCTACCGCGATTGAAGCTATCTGTGTTTTATGTGTGTGGCTGTCTGCAGTTGGGTTGCAGGAGGGGGGGGGGGGGGGGGGGGGGAGCGCCGCGCTCCAGGGCACATTTCATGTATTCACGAGGAAGGATAATAATGATAATCTAGCGTTGATTTCAGGAAGATCTGGTAATCAGGCGAAAAATTTCAGTTTATTGAATTACACAAAACGCAGTTTTCACGTATTTTCCCTGGAATTACTCAGAAGCATCCAAACTATATTCATATTCAAAACGCTATAAAATGGGAATGTACGGATGAAAAAATAATCTGTTTTTTGCACGTTGACCAGAAGCAACTCACTGAGACTCGACGGCGTTATTAGACCCATAGCTATACTATCAAATAATGGTTTAGCTCTACAAACTACAACTACGTTTACATGGGGTTAATGGACGGCAATGAAGGGGTCACTTCCCGGAAGGGGCGTGGCACTCAATGTGTTAAATAGTTTCAAAATATCAGTAATTTCTGAAAATAAGTTACAAAAGTAAAAAAATATAAATGTGTTTTGGAAAATAGCTCTTTATTTGATTATCATAAAAAAGTGTTTTCTATACAGAGATATCGACATCGGTAAATATCGGTATCGGCCAGAATAGCAATATTAATTATTATCGGTATCGGCCACAATTTTCACATCGGTGCATCACTAATTATTATTAGTGATTATTGCAGCAATTTGCAGGTCTACTGCTTCATCGCTACGATGTTAATGTGATGACTGTGCAGGGCAGCAGACAGTCAAAGTGAAAAGTGTTGGCTCTGCGCTGTGATTCCCAAAGTGGGGGTCGCCAGATGATTTCCTAAAAAAATTAAAATTAAAAAAAATGTATGCAGTCAGGCCACTGAACTTAGAAGCAGGCCAGGCCAGTGTTTCTAGTTGCAGCTGTGCAATAGTTAGATAACCTAGGTGGGGAACAACCAGGAGATCACTGCAACTCACACAAGTTGGAGAACTATCTCTCTCTCTCTCGCACACACACACACAGAGGCGGGACCCTTACAAAAAAATTTAAATCCATCAAAATCAGTGTTGTTGCTAATCATTGACACATGCTAGCCTGTAATAATCCCCCCCAGAAAAATCTACTTTGCATTTGATATATTGCAAATATATGCCATCACACACACTGGAATTTAAAGGGTTAGAATTATAAAATGAATATGTGTTGTTATGATCAGGGCTGAAGTTGAATAAAATAGTATTATTTTCAATCTGACATTAAAAGAAAATCCATCAAAATCTGTGTTGTTACTAATCATACCATCATACCATGGATGGGTGCACCAGATTTAGCAAGAAGATATCATTTCCATCTAGTCCTATGTACTGTAACGTTACATAGCTATTTAATCACAATAGTGTCAGTGATTAGCCTCGCCCTCTAGCTGTATCATCGTTAGAGAGCTGGTGTGTTTTGGCTTTTCTTGTATCCTACCTCACCACCCGGACACAGTTTATCACCATCGGCGATACCAGTTCCACCCCGGCCCCAGTCAACCAAGGCGTCCCCCAAGGCTCTGTACTTGGCCCAATTCTGTTCACCATCTACATGCTCCCCCTCGGTCAGATCATCCGCCGCCATGGCCTCAGCTTCCACTCCTATGCTGACAACACACAACTCTACCTCTCCACCAAACCATCCACCCATCTCCCCCACACTCCCTTATCAACTGCCTTCACGAAATAAAAACCTGGATGTCATCTAATCTTCTCAAACTCAACAACAATAAAACTGAGCTCATGGTTGTGGCACCCAAGGCCCTGCTCCGGAAGGTTGGGGATCTCACCCTCAACATAGACGGCTGCTCCATCTGCCCATCCCCAAAGGTCCGCAACCTGGGCGTTATCTGGACTCCACCCTTTCCTACCAAGCCAATGTCAGTTCCATCACCAAATCCGCCTTCTTCCACCTCAGAAACATATCCAGACTCCGACCATCACTTTCAGACTCCACAGCTGAGACCCTCATCCATGCCTTTGTAACCTCCCGCCTGGACTACTGCAACGGGGTCCTGTCCGGGGTCCCAAGCAAAACCCTGGACAGGCTCCAGTATTCAAAATTCAGCTGCCAGGGTTCTAACCCGCACCAAACCCTGGCAGCACATCACCCCCACCCTCATCCACCTCCACTGGCTCCCCATCCAATCCTGCATTACCTACAAAGCCCTCCTGCTCACCTACAAATCCCTTCACGCTCTGGCACCTCAGTACCTCACTGACCTCCTCCACCCCTACACTCAGTCACGGTCCCTACAACCCACGGACACTGGTCAGCTCTCCATCCCCCGAACCAGACTGCGGACCGTCGGGGACAGAGCTTTCAGTGTGGCAGCTCCCACCCTCTGGAACTCCCTCCCTGCAGAACTCTGCACCGCCCCAACTCTGGACTCATTCAAAAAACTGCTCAAAACCCACCTCTTCAACTTGGCCTTTAACCCCTAATCTCACTTTAGTCAAGACAAGTCAAGTCAAGAGTTTTATTTGTCACGGCATACAAGTATACAATGAAATGCGGGTGGTCTTGCCCGCAACAATGTGCAATAACATATAATAGAATCCAATAGAACAACATTGTGCAATAAACAAGTAACATTGTGCAATAAACAAGTAACATATTAGGGCTAGTGCTGTCAGGCGATTAAAAAAATTAATCTAATTAATTACAGGATTTGTAATTAATTAATCGCATTTTAATCGCATAACCATTTTATGCCTGATATTCTATAATCATATTTCAAATTGCATGTGTCCGGATGGCAGAATTCAGTACTGTATCTACAAAACCTTCTGTTTAATCATCTTCCATCTATTAATTTGCTTAGATTTTTCAGGTCTGGTCAATTTTAGCATAGTGTTATTCACAGTCAAAGATAATTTTATTGATATTCTCATTTGGTTCATTACAATTTACTCAAGCCTAGTAACGGACACAGTATTTCTGACACAGGGAATACATTCCCTGAGATCCATAGATGTCCCTAGAATCAGATACCAAGAACATGCAAATGGACCATATAAAAAAAAAGTCTGTAAATGTGTATTCTACGTTCTTATGGAATGAATGAGAGAAAAAAGTTTAAAAAAAAAGAAACATCATTTTTTTTAATTAATTGAGTTAATTTTCATAACGCAATAATTTGCTATGTAATTAATTAATCTAATTAACGCGATAAACTGACAGCCCTAATTAGGGCATATCAGTATATGTACATAAGTTATTTACAGAGCATGGAGGACATGCTAGGTCCCTTGGTAGTGTCTTTCTGTACATGCTAAATTATACAATCTCCGGTTATACTATACTATTTTTAAAGTGACCTTTCCTTAGTGGCCATAAGTGTGGGCGTGTGCAGCATGAGTGTGTGCTTGCTCATGTTAAAGTGGCTGCTAGTGTGTGAGCGTGTACAGTGTGTGTGTCGTGTGTGTGCTCATGTGTGCTTGTGTGTGGAGAGTTCAGTGTTCAAGGCTCTGATGGCCTGGGGGAAGAAGCTGAGCCGAAGTCTCTCTGTCCTAGTAGCTGGTGTTGGAGGTCTGACCCCCCACCCTGACCGCCTGGGGCCTTTCACTCAGAAAGTCCAGTATCCAGGCGCTCAGAGCGGAGCTCAGACCCAGCTCGATCAGCTTGTCCACCAGTCTGGTGGGGACTATGGTGTTGAACGCTGAGCTGTAGTCAATGAACAACAGTCTCACATAGCCCCCCTTCTGACGGTCCAGGTGAGAGAGGGTGCTGTGCAGTACTTGGGAGACCGCATCGTCAGTGGACCCGTTTGGCCTGTATGCGAATTGCATAGGGTCCATATCACTGGGGAGGGAGGCACAAATGTGATCCTTGACCAGCCTCTCGAAACATTTCATGGCCACAGAGGTGAGTGCCACCGGTCTGTAGTCATTGAGACCTGCTGGGGAGGGTTTCTTTAGTACCGGGATAATGGTGGACATCTTGAAGCAGGCAGGGACCACTGACTCCTTCAGGGATCGATTAAATATGGTGGTGAACACAGGGGCTAGCTGGTTAGCACAGGACTTAAGTATGCGTCCTGTTATTCCGTCTGGGCAACCTTTTTGGTGTTCACCTGCATAAATGCTCTTCTCACACTGTGTACCGTCAATGAGAGAACGTCCCCGCCGCCCCGCGGATGCCCGCCCCCCTCCACAACAGCCGGCGCGCCAGTGACGTCACTAGCCGTTGAGCTAGCGGCGCCGCTGTTTGCACCAAACTGCGCGTAGAAGGTGTTGAGCTGGTCCGCGAGGGAGGCGTCGTCGCTCCCCATTGAGGGGGCGCTGACTTTGTAGTCAGTTATCGTCCTCAGTCCCTGCCATAAGCCTCTTGTGTCATTCTGTGCCATTTGTGCCTCCATCTTGTCGGCATACGTCTTTTTCGCAAGTTTAACAGCCTTGCGCAGAGTATAGACTGTTGTCTTGTACTCTTCCATGTTTCCTGACTCTCTGCCAAGGTTGTAGGCAGTGGTTCGAGAGTTCAGAGCTGCTCTGATAGTACTGTCCACCCATGGTTTCTGGTTCGGGAACACCCTCGCCTTCTTTGTGGGGACAATACTATCAGAAAGTGTTGTTATGAAGGACACCACAGTGTCTGTGAACTCGCTGACGTCACTGGCGCTTCCCTCAAACATTCCCCAGTCGACGTCATCGAGTGCGTCCTGAAGCATGGCCTCTGATTGGTCGGTCCATCTTTTTACCTCACGTGACACGACGGCGTCACGTGATCTTTGTTTGTAAGCCGGCACCAGGATAATGGCGTCATGATCCGACGTGCTCGTCGTTCCCGCTAATGGAGGAGCCGGTACAGCCTTGTATCCGGCTCTGAACGGGGGGTAGCAGTGATCGAGTGTATTTCCTCCTCTGGTGGAGCAGACGATGTGTTGAAAGAAAGACGGCATAACTTTCTTCAAATTCGCCTGATTGAAATCCCTGGCTACGATCATGGCCGCGTCTGGATGTTTGATCTGATGTGTGTTTAGATGATTGTGTATCTCCGCCACCGCCCTGGCGGCATTCGCTTGGGGAGGGATGTATACTGCAGTCATGATTACCGCAGTAAACTCACGTGGAAGATGGAAGGGGCGACATTGGATGGAGAGATGTTCCATGTCCGGGGAGCATGAGCTGGAGAGTACCTTGATCTCCCTGGGGTTTACCCAGCCGTTGTTGGTCATAAGACAGACACCGATGCTCTTCCCGGAGGCCTCTGTGCGGTCCGCTCTATAGACTGTTAAGGAGTCCGAGGGAGAGACGCTGTGGTCCGGAGTCGCTGGTTTAAACCAGGTCTCCGTGAAACACAGGATATTGCAGTCCTTCATCTCTCGCTGGAATCGGACCCGTGCTCGTAAATCATCCATCTTACTCTCTAGCAAACGTGCATTCGCCAGGAAGATAGATGGAATAGCTGGACGGTAAGCAGATCTTTTTAGTCTTAATCTGATTCCGCTCCTCTTTCCTCTGTGTTTCTTCTTTGTCCTGCCGCCTGTCCTGCCGCTTTTGTCCCCCTCGTTGTCTTTGTCCCGCCTGATCTCCGTTGGCCAGTCTTGGCATAAAGTGTCTCTAAACTCCTCTTTGAGTCCGGAGTTTAGGTCAATAAGTGACTGGCGGTCGTATGACGTCCCCGCCAGTGATGTTTCGATAAAAAAAGTACTAAAAACAAACATAACTAAAAGTGTGCACATTCGTTGCTGAGCAAAACCCACGGCGACTGACCTGGGTCGCGCCATAGGTTTAGTTTTTTTTTTATATGTTGCGTCTGTCCACTGTCAGTTACTTTGTTATCCCCCCCCCCCCCCCTATGTAAAGCGACCTTGGGTCCCTTGAAAGGCGCTATATGAAATGAAGTTATTATTATTATTATTATTATCTGGCAGACGGTACCTCAGTCTCAGATCCACCTCCAAAAGAACTCTAAACAGCTACTTCCACCAGGCCAACAGGCTACTGACAGAGACTCTGAACCATCATGGTCATGTACAAAATGTCTCGTTAACCCTTGTGCGCTGCTTATTTATTTATCTTATTTTGGTGTTAACAAAAACTCTGGGTCCGAATGCACCCGGTGTGTAACCAACCACCCCAAAAAATAAGGATTATTATCCAGTTTTGTTTTGTACTTCATTACTAACTTATTAGCTCATCATAACCAGTACCCATATCAAACATTATTTTATATGGCCCCCATATGGCCCCAAGACACAATATACATATTTTTCAATTGAAAATAGGATTATATTCACTCATGCTGTTCCCCATATTGAAGAAAATGGGTAAATATTTATGCAATCTGACTATAACAGGCTAATATGAAGACACTTTGAGTAAACTGCTTTGTGGGTGTATTATGGAAATAAATCAAGGAACAAAACAACTCCACCTCCCTATCACTCTCGTCCTCCATATCGCTCTCTTCCTCCTCTCCCTTTCCATCTCCCTATCACTCTCTTCCTCCTTTCCCTCTCCACCTCCCTATCGCTCTCTTCCTCCTCTCCACCTCCCTATCACTCTCTTCCTCCTCCCTCTCCACCTCCCTATCACTCTGTTCCTCTTCCTCTCCATCTCCCCATCACTCTCATCCTCCATATCGCTCTCTTCCTCCTCTCCCTCTCCACCTCCATATCACTCTGTTCATCCTCTCCCTCTATCACTCTGTTCCACCTCTCCCTCTCTACCTCCCTATCACTCTGTTCCACCTCTCCACCTCCCTATCGCTCTGTCCCTCCTCTCCCTCTCCACCTCCCTATCACTCTGTTCCTCATCTCCCTCTCTACCTCCCTATCACTCTGTCCCTCCTCTCCCTCTCCACCTCCCTATCACTCTGTTCCTCCTCTCCCTCTCTACCTCCCTATCACTCTGTTCCTCCTCTCCCTATCGCTGTCCCTCCTCTCCCTCTCCCTATCACTCTGTTCCTCATCTCCCTCTCTACCTCCCTATCACTCTGTTCCTCCTCTCCCTCTCCAACTCCCTATCACTCTGTTCCACCTCTCCCTCTCCCTATCACTCTGTTCCTCCTCTCCCTATCACTCTGTTCCTCCTCTCCCTCTCCACCTCCCTATCACTCCTCTCCCTCTCCACCTCCCTCTCTCGCTCCTGCCCTTGTTCCCATGAAGGGGGGGGGGGGTGAAGTGTCTAGTCAAAAATGAACCTTGATTGAGCCACATGTGATCCACAGAGCTAGCTGTAGCATTTCTATGAAGCCATGATGTCTATAGCCATTTATCTATATCAGGTCCGTTTGGACCCGAACACCACAGATGTAAAAAAAAAAAAAAAAAAAAACGTTCTAGAAGAGATTCAGAATTAGCTACATTTACATTTACATTTAGTCATTTAGCTGACGCTTTTATCCAAAGCGACTTACAAGTTCTGTGCGACAAGACAGCAAGAAGGGTATAACTCTATCAGCTGAGTAACAATGTTCATCAAAGTGTTGCGTGTTACAGTGTAGGTTAGTTTATTAGGACAAGTGCATGACATTAAGGTTAGCCGGGTTTTTTTTTTCTTTTTTTTTTTTTTTTTTTTTATCATTTCAGATAATGGTTGAAGAAGTGAGTCTTTAGTCGACGGCGAAAGATTGGACGGGATTCGGCTGTCCTAACTGGGATGGGTAGTTCATTCCACCATTGTGGGGCAAGGACTGAGAATAGGCGGCTTCTCTTTGATGACCCTCCGGGAGCTTGGATAGGAGTAGATCTGAGGCGGCCAGAAGACGCAGAGCGTAGGGGTCTTGAGGGTGTGTAGTTAGAGACCATTGACCGGAGGTAGGCGGGAGCGGTTCCCTTTGCCGCACGGTATGCTAGGTCGAGGGCCTTGAAGCGGATACGTGCAGCAATGGGGAGCCAGTGCAGGTCCCTAAGAAGTGGGGTGACATGGGCTGACTTCGGTAGGTTTGAGATCAGGCGGGCCGCTGCATTTTGAATGAGTTGAAGAGGCTTGGTGGCAGTGGCCGGGAGGCCAGCTAGCAGTGCGTTGCAGTAGTCGAGGCGGGAGATGACTGTTGATTGGACGAGGAGTTGGGTGGCTTCTTTTGTCAGGAAGGGGCGTATCCTTCTGACGTTGCTCAGGAGGAATCTGCAGGTTCTGGTTGTCGCTGCGATGTGAGCAGAGAAGTTCAACTGGTCGTCGAGGACAACACCAAGGTTCTTGGCGGTCGGCGACGCGGTCACAGCTGCATTCTCGACTGTGATGGAGAGGTCGGTCAGGGGGGAGGATTTGGCCGGCAGGTGGAGCAATTCTGTTTTGCTTAGGTTCAGTTTGAGGTGGTTGGTCGTCATCCAGGCGGAGATGTCGGACAGACAGGCCGAGATCCGCTCAGAGACGTGGATATCTGAGGGAGGGAAGGAGAGGAAGAGTTGAGTATCATCGGCATAACAATGATATGAGAAGCCATGAGATGTGATAATGTTACCCAGTGATTTAGTGTAGAGGGAGAAGAGAAGGGGTCCTAGGACCGAGCCCTGGGGGACACCCGTCCGGAGGGGGCGGGTGGCCGACAGAGTCCCTCTCCATGACACTTGGTAGGAGCGGTCATTGAGGTATGATGTCAGCCATGTCAGCGCAGATCCAGCCACTCCCATTCCTGCGAGGGCCGCGAGGAGGATCTGATGGTTGACTGTGTCGAAGGCTGCAGATAGATCTAGGAGAATCAGGACAGAGGAGAGGCCTTTCGCTTTTGCTAAGTGAAGTGCCTCTGTGACCGCAATGAGGGCCGTTTCTGTGGAGTGGCCAGTCCGGAAGCCAGACTGATTGGGGTCTAGGAGGTCATTCTGTAAGAGATAAGCAGTAAGTTGGTTGGATACAGCACGTTCAAGTGTTTTAGAAAGGAAGGAGAGAAGAGAGACAGGGCGATAGTTGGCTATGACGGTGGGATTCAGGGTTGGTTTTTTTATGAGGGGCGTGACTCTGGCTTGTTTTAGGGAGGTGGGGACCACCCCCGAGTTGAGTGAGGAGTTGATGGTTGCAGTTAGGAATGGGAGGATGTCCGGTGCTATGGTCTGGAGGAGTGGGGAGGGTAGCTGGTCCAGCTGGCATGTAGTCGGACGGTTCGACGTTACCAGTGTCAGGGTCTCGGCTTCTGTAATGGGAGAGAAAGATGACAGAGTGAAGGATGAGGTTCTCGATTCAGCGTTTGGAATGGGTGGGGGTTGGGAGAAGGAGCTGCGGATGTTCTCCACTTTTTCCTCAAAGAAGATCGCAAAGTCTTCGGCAGAAAAAGATGAGGGAGGAGGAGGTGGGGGGGGAGTGAGGAGGGAGGACATGGTAGCATGCAGTTTGCGAAGATTCTTGGCAGAGGCCTCGATCCTATGGTGAAAGAAAGAAGCTTTGGCATTAGTAATGGTTTTGGAGAATGTTAACAAGTGGTTGTGATATGTGTCGATGTCAGCAGTGAGGCGTGACTTTCTATACTTCCTCTCAGCCGCTCTCAGGACCTGCCTTTGTTCTCTCACTGCATCCGTCAGCCATGGACTGGGTGGGGAACGGCGGGCAGGTTTCTCAACGAGGGGACAGAGCTTGTCGAAGGAGGTTGCAAGGGCTGAGAGGAGGGTGGAGGTTGCCATCTCTGTGGGGAGAGCAGAGAAGGTGTCCCTCAAAGGTAGAGCGGATATTATGTCAGAGGAGAGGGTGGAGGGGGATAGGGAGGGCAGGTTGCGTCTGAGTGAGACGGTTTGAGTTGGGGTGAAGACTTTTCGGTTAAGCATGAGAGTTAGTGAGAAGGATATGAAGGAATGGTCAGATACATGTAGGGGAGTTACCATGGTGTTAATGATGCTGGAGTTACGGGAAAATATGAGATCCAAGGAGTTGCCTGCTTTGTGGGTGGGAGGCATGGCAGTGGGAGTCAGGTCAAATTGTTGTAGGAGGGAGACCACTGGGACCGACTGAGATGAGTCAGGCAGGTTGAAGTCGCCCAATAGAAGGAGCGGGGTACCATCTTCCGGTAAGGAGCTTAGAAGCATGTCCAGCTCATCTGTGAAGTGATCGAGGGGACCTGGAGGGCGATAGAGTGTAACAATGGTGAGATTGAAAGGATTAGAGACAGATACTGCATGATATTCGAGGGAGGAGAGTGACAGTTCTGGGAGTTGCGTTAGGTTTGTAGCCCATGAAGGAGATGTCATGAGGCCAGTGCCTCCACCCCGTCTGGAGGGTCGAGGTGTGTGAGTGAAGTTATAGTTTGTAGATAATGCTGCAGGTGTTGACGAGTTATTGGGGGTTATCCAGGTCTCAGTTAGAGCCAGGAGCTGCAGATTTAGACTATGGGCGTAGGCAGTAATGAAGTCAGCTTTCTTGACTGCTGATTGACAATTCCATAAGCCTCCCTGTACTGTGACAGGTGTATTAGTGGCTGTAGGAGGGTAGGAGAGATTAGCCGGGTTGCTAGCAAACTGGCGTGGATGGGTTGATTCTGTTCTTGAGGAGCAGATTGTGGATATAGGTATGAGGCACATTGTGGTGTCAAGAGTGGTAGGAGGAGGTTGAAGGGGCTAGGGAGGAAGCGAGATAGTAGGGAAATAGCAGAGTGGGACGGGAATATGGGATTATGGTGTACTTAGCACTGGGTGGATCGGTGGATCCCTCTGCGGTGAACTCCAGGAAAACTCCTCCTCTTTGTCCCTCTTCGTTTCTCGACGCTTCGCTGACGCTATGCCAGCAAGTCTTTAAATCACTATCACTAATTACTGATGAGTGACACCTGCAGCAAAAGGCCACACCTCCAGTTTCTGTCAGCTGGGTGAAACTAATTACAAACAATTTCCACAACACAATTTAGTCACACACTTCAAAATGATGTACACAGTATTCAGTTAAAAGATCCTACCCTCTCTGCTGTTGTCCTCAGAATGAATCCAACAGAGAAAAAGCTGGTATTTAAGCAGAAAAACTGTCACAAGTGCCCACTTAACTACATGCACAAAGGCCACACCTCCAGTTTCTGTCAGCTGGGTGAAACTAATTACAAACAATTTCCACAACACAATTTAGTCACACACTTCAAAATGATGTACACAGTATTCAGTTAAAAGATCCTACCCTCTCTGCTGTTGTCCTCAGAATGAATCCAACAGAGAAAAAGCTGGTATTTAAGCAGAAAAACTGTCACAAGTGCCCACTTAACTACATGCACAAAGGCCACACCTCCAGTTTCTGTCAGCTGGGTGAAACTAATTACAAACAATTTCCACAACACAATTTAGTCACACACTTCAAAATGATGTACACAGTATTCAGTTAAAAGAGCCTACCCTCTCTGCTGTTGTCCTCAGAATGTTGTCCTCAGAATAGCTAAAATGGTAAACATGAGTGTTTGTGTTTAAAGGAAATCTCCAACAACAAGAAATAAAAAATAATTGATTTAGACAATTGCGTTTTATAAGCAAATATACTCGGAATTTTTTTTAACTTTAGGTTAGTTGTAACGTTAGTTTAGGTTCGTGTTAACGTTCGATAATGTACAAAATAAACATTTTCCGCTGCTATAAACATCGCACTTTTATTTTGAAACCCCCAGAAAGGAAGTCATTATATATGCTTTACCATCCTGTTCTGTGTTAGCTCCGGTTAGCTCAGAGCGTCCAGTAGTTAGTAGTATATTATCAATACCAGCCATTGGATTACTGTTTTCTAAATTGGGGAGGCTTTTAATCGTCAAGGTAAGAGGATTTTAAGTCATGGTATCCATAAACTTCAATCGGTTCGGATCCTTTGAATGAATGAGAATGTCAACAATCACGACGACACGTTGAAATCACTGACTGCGCTCAGAGAGGATTGGTTAGGCAAAAAAAAATGTCAAGTATATTTGCTTATAAAACGTAATTGTCTAATTCAATTATTTTTTATTTCTCCACGTGGTGAATACACAGGTCACAACATGTTTACATGAACGTTTTGGAGTTGTATTTGGAGTGTATTTCGTGACTGTATACAGTGTAAGGGAACGTCAGGCTCCGGATCTCCCCCACTTCCAGTGATGAAGCTCCGGATCTCCCCCACTTCCAGTGATGAAGCTAAGCTACGCTAACGGAGCGACTGTTCCCAAAGCTAAATGCACGCACAGAGACAAAAAAGGTATGTATCTTCTTGTCTAACTCCAGGGAAGATGTTAAATAAGCTAATTTCCCAAAATGTTGGAGTTTTCCTTTAAATAGCATACTCAAAGCCTTGTTCCGGGAAAAATAATTTAGATGGCAATTATTACATTTTAGATTCTTGAAACGGGTCAGTTCGGACCAAAGTAATATTGTATAGTATAGGATTATTTTAAGTATATTTGTTGTATTACAATGTATTGTATTTGTATATTATTTATTTAATGTATGTGCACACTACTACGGTTGAGGAGACAAGGAAAACAAGAATCTCACGTTTTCGGAATGTATACATTCTAAAAGCTGTGACAATAAAACCTATCTACCTACACAAATTGTTTTTGTGCGGTCCATTGAGCATGCACCTTCACGTGATAGGCACATTAACTGTAGGTCAAACTCCCCAAACAAACAAGCACACCATTGATTTAATTGCCATATAAATCACATACAAAGATCTAGGGCTGTCTTAAATACTTCGAAGCCTCGTTCGATGGGCATGGGATTCGAATATGAAAATAAAATTTGATTATTGAAAGAATATATATATATGATTTTTTTTTTTGTGCAAAATCAACTTGCCTCTCTTTGTTAACTACAACAAGCAATGCTGTTTTGTTATTTAAGATGAGGTCGGACTCTGCACTGACAGATTTGTGTTCATTGTGCTGCTAAATTATAAAGCCTCAAATGACGGCTTACAATATTTCATGAAAGCAAAGTGTTTTGTTTGTCTAAGATTTAAAAAGGTTTAAACTTTACAGCACTGACAAAGTGCTGTACAAGTCCCACAACATAAAAAAAGAATGATAATAATAATATTTAAAAGAAAATAGTAATATTATTATTATTTTTTTTTATCTCGAAGCCTCAAATTAAAATTGAATTTCAGCCCGAAGCTTCGAATTCCAAAAAAATCATTCGAAGGTCAGCCCTACAAAGATCTAACTATTACTCCTCTCTGAACATGAATATAAAACAAAAAGGTGATCTATTAACTCTGTAAACCTTATGATTCATCATTGATATTTGAATACTTGAAATCTGTATGAACTGAGTAGTTAGTATCAAATTAAATAAGATGGAACAGCTCCATGGATTAATTGAATAAACAATTATTTACGAGTATGGTATTGTTTAAATTGTACAGCTTTTTGCACATCTTTGTCAGGGAATTCTAACAATTCTGGACCTGAATGTACCAGTTAATTGTAATCCTCTCTCTCTCTCCTTATGTCTAGTCAAGCCAGGTTGTGGAGGAGAGAGACAGGGATGAACAGGCTATAGACTACTTTGCCCATCCTGAGCCTGCTATGATTGCAGGTGTTTTTACATCACCACCCGAAACAAGATTAAGCCAAGAGCGAGTGAGTACACTGGTCCACATGCACTGGTACACTTGTCCATGGCACTTACTACCCAGGTTTGTAGTGGTTTGGGGGAATAGTACAGTAGGTACACATATTTAAGGGGACCACAAGGATGGTGTACTGGTGGGTGGTGTCTGACCAATTATGGTGGGCCGGTCTGGGCCTAAAATGCCAGGGCCGATTTTTGGTCCCAGTCCAGCCCTGCCTAGGAGCAAGCACTCCATACCTTCAGGAGGTGATAACCACTAATAAGTTACACAACTAAAAGGTCTATCATATCAAAACAATCTAGGGATGTACTAGGTATAATAAAAATCACATCTAGATGTAGACACGTGAATGTGTCCGTTAAAGACTCCGGTATTTAATATAGACATTGGAATATGTTCAATAAGACTTTCAGATATGTTCCCTTAGGAGGACGAACACTAGGGGGAGCTGCGGACAGTCAGGCTGGTGGTCAGAAGAACGGCGACAGGTGTGCTGCGGAACACACGAAGAAGGGAGGTGCACGCCCCTTCCTGCGACAACCACGGACGGGAGAAGGCGCGTGCGAGATAGCTCTGCCTGAACAATGGGCTCCAGGCTAATAACGTGACCTAGTAATTACCGTAAGTATAAAGCTGAGTATTTACGTGTTATAAGAACAAGTATAGTATCGAGACGTCGTGCTACCGAAGAAGACGGTCAACCGACCAACGTGAGAAAACGACAGAGATTTTGCGTGTTTAGCAGTTAGGTCGGGAGCTATTATAGCCGCACCGGCTATTAGGTCATTCAAGTATTGTGAGTTAGCCACTTAGCTTAGCTCGTCGCGCCCAGCATGCTACAAGAGGAAGAAGGACGTTTCGCCCCAAGACTTCTACTGGACATCTCGTGCATTCGCCCAGACCACCAACTGACTGCCCGCACTATCCCAGCCGGGGTGTATTAGGTGACGGTCTACATAGACCACTTTATCGTTGAATAAGCACAGACATTATGGAACATTAGGGGTGGGAATCACCAGTTTCATCACGATACGATATCGATTCTTTGGACAACGATACGATATTTTCCGATATCACAAAGTCTGCAACGATACGATACGATTCGATTCAGGTGCCTGCTATCGATATGAGACGATATTATATGCCCATTTAACACAATCAGTACAAAAAGGCAATGGAAATATCATGACATTTTTATTTTTGAGCTCTTCCAGACATTTAAATGAAAAACAATCTATTGTTTTTAATACAAATAGACCTCCTGTTCACTGTAAAATGCCACGTTTTGATATATTTAGCTTTAAACTTTAAGTAATTTTTTTTGGAACTCACAACACGCAACCTAAAACCCCTTCCTATCCCAAACCATTCCTGCAATTGTTTTATGTTGCATGATGATCATGAATACATTTAATATGTATTGTATTTTTTATGTTTAAATATCAACATTATCTGTCCATCCTCAGTACATTTACTATAAATATACTAACCGTATACTTCATCTGGTCTTTCCAAACGCACACACACACAGAGAAAGGGAGCATGGCTGGCCCCCCTCCCCTCCTTCCCAGTCCCCACTTCTCTGCCTATGGCTCTGGGTTAGCTTGTTGTTAGCTTACGCTAACGTAACGGTAATTTCGATCTTTTAGCGCGACGTGGGCATAAAGGAATGGCGAGGATTGCAAAGCAGGTTAGATGCATTTGACCCGTTGCGGAATAAAACAGCAGGGACTTGATTTGGGTCGCAGAATAGGCACACTAGCCTTGCTCTAGTGACGCTCTAGTCTAGACGCTACTACTGTGTGCTGTTGATCCGAGCGGATATGACACTCCATGGGATTTTCAAAATAAGAGTATCGCAATATGAATCAATCTTTTTACGTTGCATCGATCCTATTTGATCATTGATAATAGATCGATATATCGATCTGGATCGATGTATCGTCCCACCCCTATGAAACATGCATGCTAAAGCCAGCCACGGCTAGACTGTTTAACGTGACTCAGACATTGGTGTATGCGAGACCCCAGCGCCGTGGCTGTGGACTTTGATATGCGAGCGTGTTCGTAAAGGTACACCCGGTGCTTTAGTTGCCGTTGGATTAAAATCTTTTATTTGTTCATGCTCTCCAGGAGAGTGAAAGGGCCATAATGTTTGAGGCCACTACGTCCCCAAGCTACGACTCGGCGCTACAACGGGGGATTTTACCTATTCTTTTGGGGTTACTTTAAGGTGCCGGCTTAGCATAGGTAAATTGCATTGCACAGGTGTGGGCCCACGCAGGTTGTGTATACGTTCCAGGTTACCCACGGGGTTGAACCGTGTATCGTATAATAGTTGCGTGTTGCGTTATTGCCGTGCCGCCACCGGGCGGAGGTTTATCGATAGCGTAACCTTGTTATACATTGTGCTACTGCAGCAACGCCTTTAAAGGGAACGTCCACCATTTTGTTAACATTGTGGAGTATTGCTTTCTTTTCATGCCGAGTGGGAAGGGAATGTGTGTTAAGAAGGTAAGCCTGTGATATATTGTTTCCATTCATACTAGATAAAATAGACTGCTTACTAGGGAAGTAGTATTGTGATGCACTGTTTAGTGTCTGTGTCACCCTGTCGTTTACAGTAAGGTTTGATTGAATTGATTGAAAAGTTTATTAACAGATTGCAGAATGGGTACAGTACAGTACAGCTCAATACATACAATTGTTAAGGGGATGCAGACCAGAGAAAGACTTTCGTCTTGTTTACATCAGGGTCCCCCATTTTCAATTCATCATATGACACACACGACATACAGATAGACAGTACTGCTACATCTATACATTTATGACATACCAGATTTGCAAATACAGTACTGTTTGTGATACAAAAAGTGTCCAGAAAAAGAGTTATATACATTTCAGATTCAGATTCCTTTATTCGCCATTTCATACAGGTACAAAATGGAACGTGTTTTGGCATTACAGTGCATACTTTTTTCACAATTAAGAACAATACAACAGTAAATAAATAATTTTAAGTAAAGTGCAAGACAGGACATAACAGTGAGACAACAATAAGACTGTGAAAGTGCGGTGGTTGGGGACATGGATACAGTGCAACACAAAGTTCAAGTCCATTGTACATTGGAGGAGGTTGGGTAGGTGGGGTGGGGTTTGGTGGGTAGGGCTGTACATTGGAGGTGGGGGGGGGGGGGGGCACTGTACACTATACATTGGAATACTGACAAAGCCATACTTGGTCTTTACTGTACAACTGGGTTAGGACATTTGTAGGGGCCAGTTTCGAATTGCAGTCTCTCGTAGGTGTTCTTTGAGAGTGTTTTTGAAAGTGGGTAGTGATTCACATTCCTTTACAGCTTTGGGTAGGGTGTTCCACATTGATGTGGCATAATTGTGAAACGTGTTTAGTCCCTTGTTTGAGCCGAATCTGGGTTTAACATGATTTGTGGAGCTCCCTCTGGTGTTGTGATCGTGGTATTCACTGACCTTTGGGAAGTATTTTGACATGTACATGGGTACCTTGGTCGTGTAGTGTATCTTGTAGACCAGGCCCATTGCAAGTTGCTGTACTCTGTCGTCTACTCTAAGCCATCCTAGGTTGGCAAAGTGGGCAGGGGTGAGGTGGGTTCTAGGAGTCAGGTCAAGCAGTAGTCTGACTAGTTTGTTTTGAGATGTTTGTAATTAGGTTTTTAGTGCCTTTGCGGTGCTATGGTACCATGAGGAGCATAGTCGTAGTCGTAGTATCCTTGAATGAGTGCCCCTGCCAGAGTCTTCAGGGTATTCTTGTTTACCAGAGAGGAGATCCGGTACAAGAATCGAGTTTGTTGGTTGACTATTTTTATTACATTGGATGCCATTTTGTCACAGGAAAGATTAGCCTCTAGGATGGAGCCCAGGTAGGTAATTTCATCTTTCCTTGTGACAATATTGTCACCCACTGTAACTGAGAAGCCGTCGGTCTTGCTGAGTTTGTTATTTGAATCGAAGAGAATGGGTAAATTGTGATAATGTGTTTATGTGACTGTTCATTTGCAATTTACAGTAAACAGGACTGTGATAATTGGATCCACTGTGTGTGTGTGTGTTTCAGCATAGCTGTCAATGTGTACGGTTTGACCGGGATTCTCCTGTTTTTCGACCCTCTGCACGGGCCGTTTACGGCGTACGGATTGGTACGTATTTTGTGCTTATTATTATTATTTTATTTTTTACAAAATGGGTGCAATTCTCCTCCGTGACGACAGGTGGCAGCAGTGTAGATTAGACCGTTATCACAGGAAGTCAGACCGGAAAAACCGGAAGACGGTTGCGACATGAAGAAGAATACCAACAGCGTCCGGATAAAGGAGGGATTTAGCGCAAATGTATTAGTACATTCTACGATGGACTTGAGAGGATTGTGCGCTTCCACCAGCTAAGAAAGCCAAGAGGAGCGGCTGCAAATATCTCACCAGGTGGGAGGACTCTTTCCCGTACCTCACGAAGAGCAACATTTCAACACTCCATGCTTTTTGTAAAGTATGTCGAGCTGATTTCACTATCTCACACGGAGGAAAACACGACGTCAGTCAGCATGACAAATCAGCGAAACACAAGCGAGGCATAGAAGGTATGACAAATGCCCGTGTTATGACTACGTTCGTGACGAGAAATACAACAGAGGCTGATCTAGTCACCAGAGCTGAAGTTATAATGGCCATGACTATTGCGCAAACGAACAGTTCCTTCACTTTCAGCGACGTGTTCAACCGGCGCGTATCAGATATGTTTCCCAAAGGTTATGACATTCCTCAGAAGTACTCGGCTGGGAAAACGAAAATTACCCAACTCATCAAAGGTAAGATAATGAATGAAAAACTTTATTTAACAGATAATTGTATTAACAGATTGCAGAATGGGTACAATACAGTACAGCTCAACACACAATTGTTAAGGGGATGCAGGCCAGAGATACTCGTCTTGTTTACATGAGGCTCCCCTCCCCCATTGTGTGGCTTTCATTGCTAGCCACAGACTAGCTAGCAGCTAACGTTACTAATGAATAGACAATATACTACTAGCCTAGGTTTACCCTGCGTTCTGTTAAATGGCTGCTGTGAAAAGGATCTATAAATAATACTGTTTGCTAATATAAAGGACAATCAAATCTAATCAATGGACTCTTTTGCTCAACAGGTGCCATAGCTGTGGAGTGTGATGACGACGTTACAACCATATGTAAAGCTCAGCCTTTTTCATTGTTGTGCGACGAATCGAACAACAGAAAAAACGACAAAGAATTTGTTATTCTTGCAAGAATCTACGATGAGTCCAATCTGGAGGTGATGACGAAGTTCCTAGACATGCCCATATGCAATGTGGGTAATGCTGAGAACTTGTATCAGAAGATATCCCAAGTATTGAGGTAAGATAATTTCACTGTCTACCTAGTTTGCATTTAATTGTAACAGCTAATATTAGAGCATAGCAGCTTTTGTCAGGTTGTTTTATGGGCATATCTTTATTTTTTTCCAATAGCAAAAGAGGAATTCCATGGGAGAACCTTGTTGCCTTCAACTCCGACAACGCCAGTGTCATGAAAGGCCGGTACAATTCTGTTATTAGCAGAATAAGGGGAAGCCAGCCTAATGTCCAGGACCTGGGCTGCATTTGCCACCTTGCCCAGCTTGCCACTGGTTGTGGAATCACAGCAGCTAAAGTTCCAGTGGCAAGCATTTTGGCCGGCATACACAACCACTTTGACGCAAGGTAAAAACTACAATTTCTCTCCTCTTGCCTGTACCCCCATCTCTCCCTTATGCCCCCCCCCCACACACTCATAACTAATCTCATATTAGTAGCCTACACCATGAGCAGACCTACAAAAATAAACTAGAACAAGGAGGGCTGCAGCGTTCTTGTAGTGTGAATCCAGTGTTTAGATGAAGAGTGTATATATATGAAGAGTGCCTGGAACTTCTTTGTTTTTACCTACAAAATATGTTCTTGTTTTCAGTGCAAAGAGGGGTGAGATCTACCAGGAGTTTCAGGAGTTTACAGAGTCCGATAACCTGAAGCTGCTAAAGTACTGCGTTATCAGATGGCTCAGTCTGCACACATGCATACTGAGAGTACTCAACCAGTGGGAGGCTTTGAAGGTAAGATTGTAATACTAAACTCCACTCCGCCGATATCTCTATGTATTATGGTATGTTTCCATTGATTATTTTCTCCATATATTCCCCATATAGGCATACTTCAACAGCAATGAGGACGTGGAAAGTAACCCCAAAGTTCGTTTCCTGGCAAACCATTTTGGAGATCTGGTTACGAGAACATACTTTATGTTCTTAAGTTATGCTCTTAAGCCTTTGGCTGATTTCAACGCAGCCTTTCAGGTGGGTGTCATGACTTGTGATAATGTAAGGATTACCATATAAATATCATTATGATGATAATGCTTATCATTTCACTGTTGTCTGTCTACAGTCGGAGGGAGTCCAGATTCACAGACTCGAACGTGATATGTGTCAGCTGATCGTGCGGTTCTTGGGCTTCCTCATACCACCCAGGTCCATCGTGGGTGTGCCTCTCAAGGAGGTGCAATATGGAGAGGGACATCAGCTGGCAGATGAAGAGCTCTGCATTGGAGAAGAGACACGTGCATTCATCGAACAGGCAGACATCCCTGTCTCAGCCAGGAAGAAAATCTTTCAGTGAGTATATTATTATTGTAGTTATGATCTCAACTTGAGAAGTCTGTTGTGTGCCCTGAAATGACACTAATGAATATGATTTGTTTTAGAACTGTAAGAGCCTTCTATGAAGCAACTATACGAAAGATGATCGCCTGCTTTCCAATCGACTCTCAACTCCTGAAGGACCTGGCAGTGCTAGACCCTGCATTGCGGCTTGACATAACTCAAATGACAGGTATAGAAATAGTTTAAGATAACTTCTGTGGCTCCTCACAACATGCATTGAGCTGTGCATAGTCTGGTAGATGGTGCCATCTAGTGGCGATCAAAATGCTTGATTGTGATTGGTCAATAGCGCTCCGTTACCCGTATCAGCTGTCATTATTGCGCGTTGCCCATGCCAGCGGTCAGTTATCGAGAAATAATTGGCCGCTGCTATGGGCAACCGAGCGCTATTGACCAATCACAATCAAGCATTTTGGCGAATGTGAAAACGCCATGTAATAACCCTTTTTTAAAGACGAGTAGATATTAGCAACAGTTTCCAGTTAGAATAGAATTATAATTTCCAGTTGAAGACAGCAAGATACTTTGACTGTATTGTATAGTTTTGTTTTACAGTGAGAAGGCTAGGAGCCCTGTTCCCTCAGTTGAGTTTCGATCTGAATCTGCTGTCACAGGAACTCGCCCTATACCGGACGGTCGAGCAGCTCCCCCAAGAAGACAGAATCAACAGATTTTGGGGCCTTCTAGGCAAGGACTTGAAGTTCAGTGAGCTGGCGAGACTTATGAAGGCTCTGTTATGCATTCCACACAGCAATGCCAGCTCTGAAAGGGTATTCAGTATGGTGAAGAAGATTGTCACAGAAAACAGACTGGCATTGGACAACAGTACTGTTTGTGCTCTACTGTCATGCAAGATCAATCACCCTGGTCCAGCTGAAAAATACACTCCTTCTCAGAAGGTGTTGAAAAATGCGAAGTCTGCAACGTATATCTACAACAGGTCCCTGGCCGAAGCAAGAGCCCCCCGCGCATGAAGTATCAGTCTAATTAGATTAGATTAAAATGTATTGTCATTATACAGTACAACGAAGACATTTGGCATCCAACCAGAGTGCAAATGTAACAGTAAAGTGCAATAGTAATATACAATACATCAGATGTATGTACAGTACAGATCACTTTAAAGGAAGGAGGTATTGTATAGTTTAGATACAGTTACAATTGTATATTGTAGTGTACATAGGATCCAGTTTTTCATGAACATGGCATGTCTTTTTTTTATCATGCATATCCTGTTAGCTATATTTTTTGCATTTTGCACAATCAATGCGGGCGTGACCACCTGCATTTCACTATGTGACAAATAAACCTCTTGATTCTTCTTGAGTTGTCGTATTAATATTAATATGTGCAATACACAATTGTTAAGGGGATGCAGACCAGAGGACTTCTTCCCCCATTTTCAATTCATAACATTTATGTATGAATTGTAAGATTTCAATAAATATGTTAATGCTACTACTAAAACTGAATTTATACTGAATTTGTCTTACACTTAATGCAGGGATGTTCACAGCATTTCACTTTCAACCAGGTATCTGATTAATTTAATGTAGCAACTAGTTCACCCAGTCCTTGTTGGACTGAGTGATAAGTGGTTGCCTAGTGGAGATTTAGGATTCACTGACTGGAGACTGTAAGAAAAAAAGCTGCAAGAAAACTAAATGTCTGGCATCTATGGTTTCCAAATACTGTCAAATTACAGTAAAATCAAATGCATTTACAGATTACAACCTTTATTTAATGGTTATTTTGATAAAAGGTAATTTACTGTATTTTTATAGCATTTACACTCTACACAGTAGGAAAACAAAATAATACCGGTTTTGACCAGCAGATGGCAGCGACGAGGCAGCTCCATTGGGAGGGGGCGGGGCCGGGTGGGAGGGGGCGGGCTGAGGGGGCGGGGCCAGGAGAAGGGGCGTGGCTAAAATCTGTACAGATTTTGAAATCCCAATGTTGACAGCTATGGTGTTGATTGATTGATTGATTGAAAACTTTATTAACAGATTGCAGAATGGGTACAATACAGTACAGCTCAATACACACAATTGTTAAGGGGATGCAGACCAGAGAAAGACTTTCGTCTTGTTTACATCAGGGTCCCCCATTTTCAATTCATCCGGACATATATGACATACATGACATACAGATAGTCAGTACTGCTACATCTATACATTTATGACATACCAGATTTGCAAATACAGTACTGTTTGTGATACAGAAGGAGTCAAGAAAAGGGAGTATATACATTTGACGTAGAAACTGTACATTGGAGGAGGTTGGGTGGGGGGGGGGTTGGGTACATTGGGATATTGACAACCATACTGGGTAATTTACATTGGAGGTGGTTGGGGGGGGGGGGGCACACTGTATAAACAAGTAAAACTGTACATTGAGGGGGGGGGGGGAGGAGACACTGTACAAACAAACAAAATTTTACATTGGACTATTGACAAAACCATACTAGGTAAATGACTGTACATTGGAGGGGGTTGGGTTAGGATATTTACAGGGGCCAGTGTTGAATTGCTTTCAGTGTTTCAGTGAAGTGTCAAGGTATAACCTGTCTCTGAGTCCTAACATTAACGGGGTAATACACTGATTTCAGGTCTTCAACGGCAAAAAGATAGGTACTATTTTGGGGGAGACTGTATTGATCACTACTTTCACCGGGTGTGAGGCGGTACGCCGCTTATTAGACAGGACGCAGTTGTTAAAGGGGTTTACAGGGTACTGGTGCGTATTTGTCATTATAAAATCCTGCATGACTACTGTACCTGTTCCTAGGTTAGTAAATCCTAAGGCCCTGCCTACTGCATCCCTACCCCAAGGCTTACGTCTAACAACGCGGCCACTACAGCTGGGGGTTCGGTGGGACTTAGCTCCTCCGTGTCCCTGCTATCCGGTGTTCGTATAATCTCACCCTCACTAAACGGAGGTTGTCCACCTGCTACATAGAATTTGCCCAGATGGTACCAAATTGTCCAATTTGCGGCTTGGGCCCGAACTGGTCACGTGATGCCTGTATGCTCGCTAGCTAACATCGATAGCTGTTGATATTATCCAACCAGGCAACTCGCGTTTACATTGAACTTAGCATGTCATTGGCACTTTCACAAACAGTGCAAAATGTACAAAGTAATAATAGTAGCAACCAAACGAAAACACAATTGTTCACATTCTTACCTGCATAGGAGGAACTTAGTGAAGAATCAAACACAAGACGCTGATGCTCTCGTTCGTGTTATGAATGTAATGAGAAGCTTCTTCTTCTTCTGGCTTTCCAGCAGTCTAGACGCCCGTCGGCGTATTGCTGCCTCACACTGTTTGTGTTAGGTACTGCACAATACTGTGGCCTTACATATTGATTGAAAACTGTATTACCAGATTGCAGAATGGGTACAATACAGTACAGCTAAATACAAACAACTGCTAAGAGGATGAAGAACAGAAAAAGACGTTGTCTTGTTTACATAAGGGTCCTCCATTTTCAATTCATCAAGATATTTATGACATACAAGACATACAAATATACGGTACTGTGTAAGAAAGAGAGAACATCATAAAGAAATATATATCCGAAGGGGAAGAAACTGTACATTAGAGGGGGTTGGGTGGGTGGGGGGGGGATTTTGACATTTACAGGGGCCAGTTTCTAATTGCAGCCACCCGTAGGTGCTCTTTCAGAGCGGTTTTGAAGGAGGGTAGGGATTCAAATTCCTTTACGGCTGTGGCTAGGGCATTCCACATTATTGTGGCATAATTGCGAAACGTGTTTAGTCCCTTGTTTGAGCCGAATCTGGGTTGAATGTGATTTGCGGAACTCCCTCTGGTGTTGTGGTCATGGACTTCACTGACCTTTAGGAAGTATTTCGACAGGTACATGGGTGAATGAATGAATGAAAACTTGATTTAACAGATTGCAGAATGGGTACAATACGGCTCAATACACACAATTGTTAAGGGGATGCATTGCAGACCAGAGAAAGACGTTTGTCTTGTTTACATCAGGGTCCCCCATTTTACTTTGTGGTGTAGTGCAGTGGTTCCCAAAGTCGGGGTCGCGACCCAAAGGTGGGCCGCGAGCAGCCACGGGAGGGCCGCGAGATGATTTCCAATTTTTTTTTTGTCAGGCCACTGAACTTAGGACAGTGTTTCTAGTTGTATTCTAAAATTCTATTCTATTGTATTCTAAAATGTGACTATAATGGTTTTATATTAACTTAATAAATAAACAAAAACTAAAAATCTACTTATTTCAACGAACATTTCAAACTAAATAACAGATTATGCACATAAAACGCTGAAAACAACCGAAGCAACAATAGTATTTTAATGAGGCTATTATTATTATCATTATTATTTTGCAACAAGTTAGCCCTCTCATAAATAGCACATATAAATGAATAACTAACTTGAACTAACTTAATAGGATTGAAGTGATATTTGGCTTAAAAAATCGGTCGCCTGGCAATTTTTTTTATAAAAAAAATCCTGACGATGTGCATTGGGCCGCGGCTCTCTGACGCCTTATTTTCTGGGTCCCGGCCTGAAAAGTTTGGGAACCCCTGGTGTAGTGTATCTTGTAGACCAGGCCCATTGAAAGTTGCTGTACTCTGTAGTCTACTCTAAACCATCCTAGATTGTCAAAATGGGCAGGGGTAAGGTGTGTTTTAGGAGTAAGGCCAAGCAGTAGTAGTTTGTTTTGTGATGTTTGGAGCCTGGTTTTTAGGGACTTTGAGGTGCCATTTTGTCACAGGAAAGATTTGCCTCTAGGATGGAACCCAGGTAGGTAATTTCATAATGAGAGAAAGAGATAATGAATGGAGATAATGAATGGATCTGATGAAGAGGATTAGTTGAGGGATTAAAGGGATACATTTCAAGGACGGACTGAACACACAACAAACACAATGGACCTCACACACAGCCATGTTTTCATGAGCAGTGTGGAGACATTCCATAGATTTGTATTCATTCCCCAACTCTTTACTCCTAACCTTAACGATAGCAACTACATGCCTAGCCCTAAAATATCTCCTTTACCTTGTGGAGACACACCGTGTGTGTCCCCACAACACACTTACATTTAGTCATTTAGCTGACACTTTTATCCAAAGCGACTTACAAGTTTTGTACAACAAGTCATCAGGAAGGGTACAACTCTATCAGCTGAGTAACAATGTTCATCAAGGTGTTGAGTGCTACAGTGTAGGTTAGTATATTAGGACAAGTGCATGACAGTAAGGTTAGTTAGGGTTAGAGTTTTTTTTTTCATTGCAGATAATGATTGAAGAAGTGCGTCTTTAGTCGACGGCGAAAGACTGGTCAGGTTTCGGCTGTCCTAACTGTGGTGGGTAGTTCATTCCACCATTGTGGGGCAAGGACCGAGAATAGGCGACTTCTCTTTGATGACCCTCCCGGAGTGTGAGCGTGTGCAGCATGTGTGTGTGTGTGTGTTCATGCTAAAGTGACTGTTAGTGTGTGAGCGTATACAGTGTGTGTGTTATATGTGTGCTCATGTGTGCTTGTGTATGGAGAGTTCAGTGTTCAAGACTCTGATGGCCTGGGGGAAGAAGCTGAGCCGGAGTCTCTCTGTCCTAGTTGCTGGTGTTCGCAGGCGTTTGCCTGACCGCAGCAGCTTGAACAGGCTGTTGTTGGGGTGGTGAGAGTCTTTCATTATTCTGCAGGCTCTGGATTTGCACCTCTTGTTATATAAGACCTGCAGGGGTGGTAGTGCAATACCCGTAGTATGCTCAGCTGAGCGCACCACTCTCTGTAGGGCCTTCTTGTCCTGTGCCTTGCTGTTTCCATACCAGGCAGTGATGTTTCCAGTCAAGATGCTCTCTACAGCTCCGGAGTAGAAGGACTGGAGTATCTTCCCCGATACTCTTCCTTAACTGTCTCAGGTGGTGGAGGCGCTGCTTCGCCTTCTTTACGACTGAGTTTATGTGTGTTGTCCATGTCAGGTCTTCTGAGATGTGGACCCTTAGGTACTTGAAGCTGCTCACCCTGTATCCCGTTTATCCTCAGTGGTGTGTGTGTCCCCTGCTGTGTTCTCCTAAAATCCACGATCAGCTCCTTGGTTTTACCAATGTTCAGGAGCAGGCTGTTGTCCTGACACCAGCGTTCCAGTGGATCAACCTCCTCCCGGTAGGCCTTCTCGTCGTTGTCAGAGATCAGCCCCACCACCACTGTGTCGTCCGCAAACTTCACTATGGAGTTGGAGCTGAACTTGGCCACACAATCATGTGTGTATAGTGAATACAGCAGGGGGCTCAGAACACAGCCCTGGGGGGACCCGATACTCAGGGTGATGGTGTTGGAGGTCTGACCCCCAACCCTGACCGCCTGGGGCCTTTCACTCAGAAAGTCCAGTATCCAGGCGCTCAGAGCGGAGCTCAGACCCAGCTCGATCACCTTGTCCACCAGTCTGGTGGGGACTATGGTGTTAAACGCTGAGCTGTAGTCAATAAACAACAGTCTCACATAGCCCCCCTTCTGGCAGTCTAGGTGAAAGAGGGTACTGTGTAGTACTTGAGAGACCGCATCGTCAGTGGACCTGTTTGGCCTGTATGCAAATTGCAAAGGGTCCATATCACTGGGGAGGGAGGCACAAATGTAATCCTTAACGAGCCTCTCAAAACATTTCATGACCACAGAGGTGAGTGCCACCGGTCTGTAGTCATTAAGACCTGTTGGGGAGGATTTCTTTGGTACCGGTATTATAGTGGACACCAGTGGCGGCCCGTGGGTGCTTCGCCACTAGGGGCGCTATACCAAACATTTTGCAAACATGTACAGTACCACGCAACAGACTCATGGCAAGACGTGAGCGATTCGACTCACGCTCACGGCAATGAATCGGCTCTTATGAACGAGTCGCTCAGCTGTTACTACAACAACACACAACCAGTCAAATAAAGTATAGTCTAGACTCTAATTCACAACTTGAAACACAATATATAAATAGAAAAGTTAGAAACAAAACTCGCCCCGTCTCCAAACACAGGCAGATCTCTCCCTCTCTCCTTCTCTCTCTCACACACAGCGCGACGTGGAATCGATTCGTTACACAATCAGACCTATTATATACCAAGAATAACTTCAGTATGAGTACAGGGCTGTACACATATTTTGCATATTGTTAAACGAGCCAAGGCTAGCTATTAAACTATCGATATGAATCGAAAATCTGGGACCCTGATGTAAACAAGACAAACGTCTTTCTCTGGTCTGCATCCCCTTAACAATTGTGTGTATTGAGCCGTACTGTATTGTACCCATTCTGCAATCTGTTAATAAAGTTCTCATTCATTCATTCATTCAAACATAGACGATATTGAACAAGCCATAATCCACGAGAGAGAGAGAGAGAGAGAGAGAGAGAGAGAGAGAGAGAGAGAGAGAGAGAGAGAGAGAGAGAGAGAGAGAGAGAGAGAGAGAGAGAGAGAGAGAGAGACTCACTGTTTAGTTGACACGTCCAGGGCAGACAGGAGGGCTTGCCTTGATAAAGTAGTGTATCACTGTTGATGTATTCCAGACCACTGTCCACTGTGTCCAGACTGCATCCGCCATATAGCTTGTTAGCCAAGTGTTAGCTTGTTAGCAGCACCACACAACAGTCACAAGTACTTCATTCCTTTGTCCATTTCCGCTCGAACAGACTGCAAACTACCTGCCGTTCTATCGCCATGCTCTAAGACAAACTCTAACCTTAACCAACTTTGAAAGAGTGCCTAAGCTTAACAGTCTAAAGAACTTGCAGTCACGGCACGCTCTAAGACAGGGGTCTCAAACTCAATTTACCTGGGGGCCGCTGGAGGTAGAGTCTGGGTGAGGCTGGGATCAAATATTCCACAAAAAAAGGGTTTCAAGTATTCCAAAAATGTATTAATACATCAACAAACTACCCCTTTGCCTCATCATAAAACCTCACAAACACCAGCAACTGAGCATTCTCAGTGGTGTCAGTGGACTCATCCACAGCTATGGAAATGCACTGTGCATTTTTTTTATTCTATCACAAAGCTGTTTAATGAAATCATCAGCCAGTATTTCAGTTATTCTGGTTGCTGTGCTATCTGAGGAGGATTTGCTTTTGTTTGCCTTCAAACATGGTCTCCATCACTTCAGTCATACATTATTTTATTATGTATGCATCAGAGAATGGCTTCTTGTGTTTAGCCAACACCCATGCCACTGAGTGAGGACTTGGTTGCTTTTTATCGTTGTGACATAACTTTAACAATAATTCTGCTTGGGGCGGCTAGGTGGTGTAGTGGGCAAGGCACTCGCCACCAGTGTGGAGACGCTAGGATTCACGTGTTCGAATCCAGCTCTCCACATTGTTTTCAGTTTAGCTGGTCGTCCGCAGTAATACACATTGGCCGTATTACGGGGAGGGAAAACTGAAGGGTGGGGATCGAACGTTGTGAACAAGCGACTCCTACAAGTCGGTTGGTGCGCCTGCGCAGTAGAATCAGGAAGTGTCGGGGGCAGCGTGATCCTCCCACACGTTACTCCTCGACACTGAGAGATCGAGCTGCGCAGGTGAAAAGATGCGACTGCTGTTACCTCAAGTACCGGAGGGGACTTGTGCTATGTATGACTTAGTCCACATTGCAGCCGGCTTGTGGGAGGCAAGAAACAGCGTTCGTGACGGGGGAGGGTTGAATTGGATGATACGAAATTGGGATGGGAGAAAATATAGAAAAATGGGAGAAAAAGTGGATAAAAAAAAAAAAAAAAATTCTGCTTGCAGCTTGATATGATGATTTCATTCCATTTATTTTTGTGGTTCTTAGTGCTGAAAGGTTGCATCAAAATAACTGTTTTGTTTCGTATTGGCGTTTCAAAATGCGTTTCAAATTGCCACTCTTCACAAGAGCTACCGTTTCTTGGCACATTGTGCTGGTTGGAGGGAGGATGAACGCATATTTTTCAGTCCATTGACCATTCACCTTTGAATTGCAGCGATTTTCACTGTTGACTTTTATTTTACTGGCCATCTTTGAACATGCCATATTTTTCTACTAGCTGCCTGCTGGCAAAACTATGCTACTCGCTACTGTACCTGCAGATTAGACTACCTGTATATGCGCTGTCAACTCTCGCTCTGACTCCGACCCGTTGAAAGAGACAACACGCATTCCGTGAAGACCCGCCCTACTCTGCCTCTGATTCGCAGACTGTGGGTGGGAGGGGGGTAACCTCGTTCCCAGCTTTATCTCGAGAGTGGTGGGGGGGAGGAATGGTGACGGGACGCTGAATATGATTGGACCAAAGCAGTAGACCGACACAGACAGTTGGAGCAGTGCAGCCGGACAGGAGATAGGGGAGAATTTTGAGGATACCTGCTATATGCACTGATGACAGGATATATTTCCTTCCACTTGGTATCACTCCGGAATCACGTTTCAACCACTAATGTTGCTGCCACGAGCCTGCGCTATGGTAGCCTACAAGTGATAAAATAAATAAAACGCCCAACTCGCGCAACGGGTCGGCAAAAAGGTTGCGCGCGGGCCGCACTAACACTAAACTTTGATGTCAAGTAGGGGGCCGCAAAATATCATCCTGCGGGCCGCAAATGGCCCGCGGGCCGCGAGTTTGAGACCCCTGCTCTAAGACAAACAACCTAGGACCGACCTAGGAACCAACCTAGGAATAAGCTAGAATTGGAACATTAGAAATTGGATTCGGCCAATCAGAGATCGTCTCTGTGAAATTCTGCTACGGAAAAAAATACTGGCGTCGGCCAATCAGAGAGCGTCTCCGCGAAAGGCGGCTACAGAAATTCTTGACGCTACTGGCTAGACCGCTTCAAATCGCGCCCGGATTCCAACATAATAGTCATATTTCAACGCACAACGCGTTATGCACTGATTGGCTGTGACGGATACAGCGATCAAACTGTGACGCGCACTCAGAGCGCTATCGCGTCTAGCCCGGGCCGAGAAATAAGAAAAAATAAAAAAAATAAAAAAAACGTGATGTCACTTCCTGCTCAGGAAAACGAGTGTTTTTTTATTTGAGATAATAACGTTATATTGTGCATTGGAAATACAAACATACTTAAAATGAGTAAATATTATTCATTTTAAACATGTTTATATTATATATAGGGCTATAAAACAAAAAACAAAAAAGTTTTATTTTCTTCTTCTGTGATTTAACAGCAGGTGGGTCGGCGCCCTTGCGCCCCTAGTGGCAGAGCCGCCACTGGTGGACACTTTGAAGCAGGCAGGGACCACGGACTCAGCCAGGGATAGATTAAATATGGTGGTGAACACTGGGGCTAGCTGGTTAGCACAGGACTTAAGTATACATCCTGTTATCCCATCTGAGCCAGCTGCCTTTCTGGTGTTGATGGTGTTGTCAGATGACTGTTGATTGGACAAGGAGTTGGGTGGCTTCTTTTGTCAGGAAGGGGCGGATCCTTCTGACGTTGCTCAGGAGGAATCTGCAGGTTCTGGTTGTCGCTGCGATGTGAGCGGAGAAGTTCAACTGGTCGTCAAGGACAACACCAAGGTTCTTGGCGGTCGGGGACGCGGTCACAGTTGCATTCTTGACTGTGATGGAAAGGTCGGTCAGGGGGGAGGATTTGGCCAGTAGGGGAAGCAATTCTGTTTTGTTTTGATTTTTGCCGAGCCCTGGGGGACACCCGTCCGCAGAGGGCGGGTGGCAGACAGGGTCCCTCTCCATGACACTTGGTAGGAGCGGTTATTGAGGTATGATGTCAGCCATGTCAGCGCAGAACCAGCCACTCCCATTCCTGCGAGGGACGTGAGGAGGATCTGATGGTTGACTGTGTCGAAGGCTGCAGATAGGTCTAGGAGAATCAGGACAGAGGAGAGGCCTTTTGCTTTTGCTAAGTGAAGTGCCTCTGTGACCGCAAGAGGGCCGTTTCTGTGGAGTGACCAGTCCTGAAGCCTGACTGATTAGGGTCTAGGTCCGGAGGTCATTCTGTAAGAGATAATCAGTGAATTGGTTGGATACAGCACGTTCAAGTGTTTTAGAAAGGAAGGAGAGAAGAGAGACAGGATGATAGTTACCTATGACGGTGGGGTTCATGGTTGGTTTCTTTATGAGCGGTGTGACTCTGGCTTGTTTTAGGGAGGTGGGGACCACCCCCGAGTTGAGGGAGGAGTTTATGGTTCCAGTTAGGAATGGGAGGATGTCTGGTGCTATGGTCTGGAGGAGTGGGGAGGGTATCTGATCCAGCTGGCATGTACAGTAGTCGGACGGTTCAACGTTACCAGTTTCAGGGTCTCGGCATCTGTAATGGGAGAGAAAGATGACAGACTGAAGGATGAGGTTCTCGATTCAGTATTTGGAATGGGTGGGGGTTGGGAGAATGAGCTGCAGATGTTCTCCACTTTTTCCTCAAAGAAGATCGCAAAGTCTTCGGCAGAGAGAGAGATGAGGGGGGAGGGGGTGGGGGGGCGAGTGAGGAGGGAGGACATGGTAGCATGCAGTTTGCGAAGGTTCTTAATGGTAGAAAAACAAGGACACACATAAATGCAGAGAGCAGGGTAGGACATTTAATTACATACATGCTGCTTTTTGTTTTCTGTTAGAATTACTTAACTAATTTGGATGGAAAGTTCAAATATACCTTCCAATACAGACTAAAATATTGCTTTGAGTGTACAGTACGCTTGGCCCTATTGCGAATATGGGAGCTTTCTAACCCCTGTCCCTCTCTCCCCGTCTCTCTGTGAGTGGATGTCTCCAGTGATAAGATAAGATTTTCCTTCATTGATCCCCTTGAAGAAATTATAGTGTGTTGATATACAGGTATACAGCCAGCCCTGGTCCTGCCCCCGTTGGGCCTGTCAAGGTGGTGTGATGTTCCCTGCGCCGTCCTTGATGTGGCCAACAGCGTCGCCTGCAGCGGCTGTTCTACCTCAAACCGGATCTGACCGGTACCACAGGCTGTTCTACCTCAAACCGGATCTGACCGGTACCACAGGCTGTTCTACCTCAAACCGGATCTGACCGGTACCACAGGCTGTTCTACCTCAAACCGGATCTGACTGCCACAGGCGCGATGGATCTGCTCCACGTCGTCCTCAGTTGACCGGCGTCTAACCGTTCCCGCTCTGCTTCAACTGGATCAGAGCGGTTCTCCTGCCCCCTGGTGGGGAATGTGACTGAGACTTTCAGCTCCGAGCCTCGACTTTTAGCCTTATTTTCATACCAGCGCTCGTATGCCTATGCTTTTTTGTTCTTAGTTCTATTTTATTTTTATTTTGAAATGTTCTTATGTAATTTGGATGCTATTGCTACCATGTATGTACGTATGTATGTATATGTGTTTCATTACATGTAATATGGCCGCTACAACCAGTATGGAGGTGGTGTCTGTGTGTATATACACAAAGATACCAAATTCAGCAACCGTACTGACCTTAACCATGACGAGATTGAAACTGTATGGATTGAAATCTTATTTGAAAGGGCAAAATCAGTACTAATAGGCACAATCTATAGACCGCCAGAACACAGTGGCTTCTATGACTCACTTGATGGGTGCTTAACTGGGGTGGAGGGCGTAGAAAAAATCCTTATTGGGGACTAGAACACGGACATGCTACGTAAAGCAGCACCCGTCTTCAAGGCCTTCAGTAGGCTTTGTGATCTGCACGGCCTCAGCCAGCTAATCACCCAACCCACAAGGGTGTGTGAATCAACTCAGACTACCATTGACCTCATCCTGTCCTCCGACAAGTCCATGATCTCCAATAAAGGGGTTATAGCATGCATTATATGATATTCTGTACCCGCAAAAAGCTAAAGCAAAAGGCTGGCTGTCACAAAACAGTCACATCTAGAGACCTCAAAACCTACTCTAGCGAGGCCTTTAACCTTGAACTGAAGAGCCTGGACTGGTCAGATGAACTCAATGGTACACTGGTTGAAGAAACCTGGCATGGCTTCAAAACCAAATTCTCAACAATACTAAACAACATGGCCCCCCTAAGAACCACCAGGGTAAAAAATCGCGCTGAGCCGTGGATGCACACTGAAATACTGACCGCTATGAAAGCCAGAGACAAAAAATGCTCTGAATTTCGTAAAAGTCAGTCAAAGCTTACCAAAAGCACGAGCAGTGAACTCCAAGCCCACGTGACTGAACTCAAACTAGAAAGAAACAGACTAAGAAATGACGTAAACTCCATGATAAAAACTGCAAAAAAAAATTTCATCAATGACAAAACTGAGGAAAACTAAAATAAACCACGTGAACTTTGGAAATTACTCAATAATCAACTAGGCTGCAGTAAAAAACTTAAAACCAGGTTCTCAAACATAAACATAAAGATGGACAACACGCTCATCACAGACAAACTGGATGTAGCCAATTACTTAAACACTTTCTTCACAAACATAGCCACAACACTGGTAAACAAACTACCCTCCCACTCAGGGCAGTATGGGGTAGAACACATAGTAGCATACTACAAGAACCTAGGCGTCCACAAAGATGATTTCAAACTGGAAATGGTAACTACAGATGAGGTACTCAATAAACTGAGCGCCCTCCAACCGAACAAGGCCACTGGCCATGACAACATCCCCTCCAAATTCCTCAGAGACTCAGCAGTCGCCATCACCCCAGTCATCACACACATAATAAACCTCTCCATAAAACAGGGACACGTCCCAGAGGACTTCAAAATAGCGAGAGTAACACCCCTGCACAAAAAGGGCAGCAAATTAGACCCAGGCAACTACCGCCCTGTTTCTATCCTTACATCCATCTCGAAAGTCATGGAAAAAATAGTATACGAACCGGTCGAAAAGTACCTTGCGGATAAAAATCTAATCTACGAATTCCAATCTGGCTTCAGAACATCCCACTCCACTGACACATGCCTTCTCTATTTGAACGACCACATCAAGCAAGAGGTGGACGCGGGCAAATACTGCGGCATGGTCATGCTAGCCCTACAAAAGGCCTTCGACACTGTCAATCACACCATTCTGATTGACAAGCTAAAAGCAATTGGTTTTGATAGTTTATCAGTGAGCTGGATACAATCCTACCTGGAGGGGAGAGAACAGATGGTGGAGGTAAACGGTACCCTATCCCCCCCCCTCACAGTGAACTGTGGTGTTCCACAAGGAAGCATACTAGGACCACTACTGTTCCTAATTTATGCAAATGACATGTCGTCAGCTTGTGACTGCAACTTGTTCCTGTTTGCGGACGACTCAGCCCTGCTGGTCTCTGACAAGAACAAGTTACAGGTTGAAAAAACCCTCAGCTCGGAACTAGGCAAAATCTGCATATGGCTCGCCGACAACAAACTATCATTACACATGGTCAAAACAGAGTCCATTCTCTTCGGTTCAAATAACAAACTCAGCAAGACCGACGGCTTCTCAGTTACAGTGGGTGACAATATTGTCACAAGGAAAGATGAAATTACCTACCTGGGTTCCATCCTAGAGGCTAATCTTTCCTGTGACAAAATGGCATCCAATGTAATAAAAAAAGTCAATCAACGAACTCGATTCTTGTACCGGATCTCCTCCCTGGTAAACAAGAATACCCTGAAGACTCTGGCAGGAGCACTCATTCAAGGGTACTACGACTATGCTTGCACCTCATGGTACCAAAGCACCTCAAAGGCACTAAAAACCAAATTACAAACATCTCAAAACAAACTAGTCAGACTACTGCTTGACCTGACTCCTAGAACCCACCTCACCCCTGCACACTTTGCCAACCTAGGATGGCTTAGAGTAGACGACAGAGTACAGCAACTTGCAATGGGCCTGGTCTACAAGATACACTACACGACCAATGTACCCATGTACATGTCAAAATACTTCCCAAAGGTCAGTGAACACCACGATCACAACACCAGAGGGAGCTCCACAAATCATGTAAAACCCAGATTCGGCTCAAACAAGGGACTAAACACGTTTCGCAATTATGCCACAACAATGTGGAACGCCCTACCCAAAGCTGTAAAGGAATGTGAATCACTACCCACCTTCAAAAACACTCTCAAAGAACACCTACGGGAGACTGCAATTCAACACTGGCCCCTGTAAATATCCTAACCCAACCCCCTCCAATGTACAGTCACCCAGTATGGTTTTGTCAATAGTTCAATGTACAATTGTGTTTGTTTGTACAGTGTCTCCTCCCCCCCCCTCAATGTACAGTGTTACTTGTTTATACAGTGTGCCCCCCGCCCCCCCCCAACCACCTCCAATGTAAATTACCCAGTATGGTTGTCAATATCCCAATGTACCCAACCCCCCCCACCCAACCTCCTCCAATGTACAGTTTCTACGTCAAATGTATATACTCCCTTTTCTTGACTCCTTCTGTATCACAAACAGTACTGTATTTGCAAATCTGGTATGTCATAAATGTATAGATGTAGCAGTACTGACTATCTGTATGTCATGTATGTCATATATGTCTATATGAATTGAAAATGGGGGACCCTGATGGAAACAAGACAAACGTCTTTCTCAGGTCTGCATCCCCTTAACAATTGTATGTATTGAGCCGTACTGTATTGTACCCATTCTGCAATCTGTTAAATAAAGTTTTCATTCATTCATTCATTCATTCATTCATTCAGCCAGTCAATACCAACACAGCACCCAGTGACACTATCCAGGTTACTGGCTCCATCTACTGGTCAATAGAGACATGTGGATTTGGAAGAAGCCAAAGTAGAAGTAGTTTGACACTCCATCCTTACCTTTTTGAAAAGCGTGTCCCAGGGATCCTGAAAGTTCCCCTTGTAGTGCTTGAGTTCCTCCTCATCCTCTGCTGTCACCGTGGAGACGGGTACCACACCAGCAGGGAAGTTGAGCAGGTTGTAGTAGAGCAGGGGTCGGCAATAGGCGGCCCGCGGGCCGAAATTGGCCCGCCAGCAATAATATCTGGCCCCTCAGATTATTAAAAAAAATTAAAAAAAAAAAATTAAAAAAAAATTAAAAATTTTTTTATTATAATTTTTTTTTTATCAGACAAACTAAGCTAGGCTATATGTTAGCTATAATGTCCAAATAGAGAAACTACCACCACCTAAATAATGCTTATTATACTTTGTTTTATCCATGTTGAGAGTGAATAACAGGTATAGGCAGCGAGGTGCAATGTAGCGCTTGCTCAACATGAAAAAAGTCGGTGGACAGCGCCTGATGCTGAAATAACAAACCAGCCACACCACATGTGTGGTGTGAAATTAAAACACCAGTTCAGTAAGTCATTCAAACTTTATCTTTACTTATATATGACTGTGACGGCACCACACATGTAAATAGTAACAATGCAATTAAACTGAAGTCAAATCAGAGCAAAAAAAGCTGAATCTGCTTCAAGAAGATGCGCTACATTAGGTAAGGAATTACAACGAGACACTTATTGACTAAATAAAAAATACAATTAGGCTTTTAACCCTCTAAAGCCGGGCGCAACACTAGACATGTTTTGTAAAACATTAAATATCTTTGGATTTGTTTGGGATACAGACTTGCTTTATTGTATCAGATTCGATTGTCATCTAAAAATTTAGTGCATCTCTCAGAGAATGCGCGGATGTAAAGCATAGAATCTTGAAATATCTAGATTGGTTGTTTTCCCTGGACTGCATCTAATCCACTGTATCTATCCATTTATCATATATCTATGTCTGTCACTATAGCCAATTAAAATGCTAGAAATGGTCACGTGGACTGGGAGAACCAATAGAAAATTCCTATTGTTTCTCAATAGTCCAGTGCGCTCCACAGAAAGGGCTGTCAGATAGACGCATTGGTTGCGCGTAATGTAAGATAGACCAATAAGAGATGGGCGCTTGTCTCTGGTTTTATAATAAAATGGCAAAAAGACAAAGGTATGTTCAGTGAAAATGTGTATGTTGTTTACAGTTTATTATGCCACCTATGCAGCTCGTTTATTTTGTCCATTCTCTGCCTCTGCCACAAATGTATGTCTTAGTTATAAGGTGGTCCGTCACAGAGTTAAAATGTTTTCACTATCAATATATATTAAATTAGCCATTGTTTTTGTATCCGGCCCCCCATACGATGGCTTGGAAAAAATGTGGCCCTCGGCCAAACTTAATTGAAGACCCCTGTAGTAGAGGATGGTGTAGGAGAGTGCAGCTGAGAAGAAAGAGAATCACAGGGAGACTTTAGGTTGTACTTTAGTTTGTATAGTGTTTGGACTTTATTCTGTTTACTTTCTTTACTGTATGAAGCACATTCTCAGCGGGCTCATACAGAACCAAGCATTTCACTGTAATGTACATGTACTTTATATGTGACAAATACAACAACTTGAAAATGTATTTATATAAAATATGTATTCATATAAGAAACAAGGACAGTGTTTATCTAGTTTTCGTAGATGAAAAGCAATGCAGGCTTTAAAGCTGTGATGCAGACACAAGGATATTTTACTGTACATTCAACCAAATGAACATAAACATAGAATAGTAGTGCTGATAACCTCTATATGTAGTTAGCCAGCTATTCAAATATGTGGTAGCTACAAAACATGCTAATCATGTTTAGCGCCATGCTAATGTTTACCTATTGCCGTTTAAAAAAAGCTGCAACAAAGCTTGTGTGTTGCTAGTGAATGTTGCTTGGTGGCTTGGCATACAAAATAAATTGTAAGACACATTTCTACCCCATTTATTTACATGAATTGGATGAATTAGCGTTGATGATGGTTTGATAGCCAGCTCTCTCACAGTACGTTCAGATACAACGCAAAGAGAAATATTGCCTTGCTTTACAGTCAGTTTGACATTTACAAAAACAAGACCCTTTCTAAATGTAACAAAGGTTATCCTATCCAATCCAATCCAACTTTATTTATAAAGCGCTTTAACAGCCACAGGGGCACAAAGTGCTGTACAGAGGGAGCATATTAAAAACTATAAGCAGCACTAAAAATAGATAAAAAAAATAAAATAAAAAAAAGTACCAAAAAAGAGAAGAAAAAAAAGAAGGTAAATATAGGCAGCAATACAAATTTAAATAGATCAGAGTACTTAAAAAATATTTAAAAGCAAAGGACACAATAACAAAACGATACAACAACAACAACACAGTAAGACAATAAGATCATAAAATCAACAAGCTACATGGTGTCGAAAGCCATACAATAGGGGGGCAGTAGAGGACACAGAGTCCTCGAGCCTGACACAAAAAGATCGATCTGCCAAGTAGGACTTGAACCATTCAAGGGCTATGCCACTGATGCCCACCCACTATTCAAGGCGGGCAATTCAAATGTCATGATCCACCGTGTCAAATGCGGCCGACAGGTCTAAAAGGACCAGGACAACACAGTCACTGGAATCAGTAGCTAAAAAGATGTCATTAAAAACTCTTAAACGTGCCGACTCAGTGCTGTGCAGGGATTTAAAACCAGATTGGAAAAACTTGAGAATATTGTGCTTGTTTAAAAAATTTATTAGCTGAGTATAGACAATTTTCTCAAGGATCTTTGATAAAAATGGCAGTTTAGAGATGGGCCTAAACTTTGACATGGCTGCAGGATCAAGCCCAGGCTTCTTGATCAGGGGCTGCACAACCGCATGTTTAAAAAGTGCCGGGACCACACCAGAGGACAGGCTGCTATTTATAATGTTGAGTACAGTAGGCCCAACAGCTGGGAAGACTTCCTTAAAGAGTCGAGGTGGAACAGCATCATCTGGGGAGCCCGATGGCTTCATTTTGCCAATGACCTCCTGTAAGGAAGACAGCGTCATGGGCACAAATGTGTTAAATACAGCGGGGCTGGGGACAAAAACGGAGGGGTCATAAGCAGGAGGTGAAATAGAAGCCCTAATGGAGGAGACCTTATCAATAAAGAAGTTAAGGAAACCTTCACAGGCAGCACGAGAGGCCTCCACACAGGTAGTCAGTGGTGCATTCAGTACATCATTGATGGTCTTAAACAATACACGGGGCTTGTGGCAGTTTGACATGATAATGTCAGCAAAATATGTTGTCCTAGTCTCCCGTACAATATTCTGGAAGTGATGCCAGCAGTCTCTTAGCGTGTGAAGAGATACATGCAGTTTGTCCTTTTTCCATTTGCGCTCGGCTCTGCGGCACTCACGCTTCGCAGAACGGGTCAAATCATTCATCCAGGGCTCTGATTTAACCCTGGGCTGTCTGGTCTTAAAAGGGGCAACAGTGTCCATAGTAGTTTGACAGGCGTCAGTAAACCACAAGCTAAGGGTCTCAGCATCATCACAAACTGGAGTGACATCATTTGAACAGAAAACAGCAGAGAAACGCTCAGCAGTGAATGGGTTAATAATCCGGCAACGGCGAGCAGAAGCGCCAGGTTTGACTGTGTTACAGACAAGTGCAACGTCAAACAGGACAGGCATATGGTCAGAGAAAAATGATCCACATATCTCTATATTAAAAACAGGTAAACCATATGATAAAACCAGATCAAGTGTGTGCCCACGTCAGGCCATGTGAGCGGCGCGGTGCGTGAGCGGCGCGGGGAGCGGAGCGGGCGCTTTTGACGTGAGCGACGGAGTGGGTTTTAAAATGGGTCGGCGCGACGTCCGGAGCGAGAGTTCTCCTCCACTCCAATCCACTCCGGGCCGCTCACAGTGGTTTAACACTGATGTAATATACATGTAGTACAATGCCAAAGCAACAGATGGCGATGTACAAACATGAAGGCCATTTTCAACCAATGAGAAGGGTGAACCGTCACTCACATCCTGTTACATGAAAAGTATATGACGCCATTGTTGTTGTCGTTAGCTTACATGCTAACGTTAATGGCAGCGACCATAGCATTGTGGCTAGGCTAGCTATCATCGCTTAGTAGAGCTATAAACAATGTTATTTAACATTGCAGAATGGGTACAATTACAATACGGCTCAATACAAACAATTGTTAAGGGGCTCAGGGGGTGTAGACTGTTGTAGTTTGGTCAAATCAAGCAAATTTACATCATGCTCAAAAAAGAAAAGAAAAAAATCTGCCGAGCGATGTGGAGCGGGGACCGGGGACCGCTCGATTCAAGGTGAGCAGTGAGCGAGCGGAGAGCGACTTGGGGGCGGGGTCAACATGAGCGATTAGCGGAGCGGAACAAGCCGTCTAGAGCGAAGAGCGGATTTCTCGCCCGCGCCGATCCGCTCACGGGCCCTGGCCCACGTTCATGCGTGGGGCCAGACACAGATTGGATAAGATTAAAACAGTCGATGGTGCTTAAAAAGTCCTTTGCCAAAGGGTTGTCGGAACAACACACATGCACATTAAAATCCCCGACAATCAAGACATGATCATAGTTTGGCATGATATCGGCGAGGAAGGCAGAAAAGTCATTAATAAAATCCTTATTGTACTTAGGGGGGCGGTAGATCACAGCACACAACACGGTTTGATTGATCTCAAACATGCTCAGCTCAAAGCTGCAGAACGGTGAAGGTAGCGATAGTGGTTTACACTTGTGTAAACAATCACTAACCCCCCTCCTCGGCCTGACATCCGCGGGGTGTTAAAATAGCTGCAGTCTGTCGGCAAGAGTTCGGTGATTGTGCTGGACTCACCATCATGTAGCCAGGTCTCGGTTATAAAAAGGAAATCCAGTCCCCGGGAAATGAAGAAGTCCTTCAGTATGAAAGCCTTGTTAGCCAGTGATCTAGCATTTACCAGGCCTGGAGGGGAGCGGCGGGTCCGAGCCATCAGCGGCCTGGGGAGCACGATACAGAGGCCGGAGATTTCGCAGAGTAGAGCAGTAGCCGGCATGGTTTATCGCACAAGGACGAGCTGGGTAAAGCGGAGCGTAATGAGATATTCTAGTTTTGATTGTATGTACCGGATAGACACTATTATTATGTGATCCTGGCCCAATTGCAATACTATAGTACATGGAGGAACTATTGTGGTAGGGGCTGGGATCAGGGGGACGTCAATGGTTGAGGGACCTGTCAGCACCAGGCAGAGCATGGGCGAGTAGTGCCACAGTCTGGGTCTGCTGTGAGACATAGGTGGAGGGAGGAGAACAGTGATGGATGCTGTAGGATAGGTTGGAGGAAAGTGCTCGGGCACCTGCAAAGTTTAAATGGAGACCATCTACTGCAACGAGATTGCTACGCTGCCAGAAGAGGTCAAAGTTGTTTATAAAGTTCACGTTGTGGGTAGGCCAAGCGGACTGGAGCCAGGTGTTTAGGCTTAGCAGTCTGGAGAAGCGACCGAGGCCACGGCCAGGAGAGGGGGTGGGGCCGGAGATACTGACGCTGTAGTGAAGATGTTTCAGTACACCAAACAGCTGAATAAAATCATGCTTTAACAGCTCAGACTGCTGTTTCCTAACGTCATTTGTACCTACGTGCACTAAGAGCGAATCAGCAGTGGGGAAGGATGTCATAATAACCTCTTGGATTTTATCCGTGATGGCAACGGGTTAAACTGATCCGGTCCGGCGCGACCAGGACCAGTCCCACGCCCTGTCACGTCGCTGCCCCTCTCCAGAGGAGAGGGGGTTAGGTACACGTGTCGATCAAAATATCACAAGGGACCCCACCAAGACGGTCAGCACGCAAACGCACAGCTTCGGTGGCCCACCTAATGGGCGTGAAACCCCCCACCAATGTTTGATCTACCCCGCCATTTCCCCCCGGAGATGCTTCGAGTCTAACCTATAGACTATTAAACTATTTTTATTATTTGCGTTAGTGAAAACTGTAAGCGGAGAGCCTATTGGGATGCTAGATCCTAATGTGAAACACTGTGATTTGCCATACCTTGCTACCTGTCTATCTTTTTTATGCCCGCTTATGCCTGTATTTTTTACTGTTGTGAAGCACTTTGAACTGCAACCTCTGTATGAAAAGTGCTATACAAATAAAGTTATTATTATTATAGTGCGCTGGCGCTCGGTAGAGATAAAAACCTCCTTCCCGGCCGACCGCATAAAAAAACGCAGTTTTTATGTTGTTGGACAAACCGAAGGCGGATTCAATCATTGAAAAACACGCCTGGGCCAGCGCTGATACCAAACGCTGATTTATGAACAGCGTGTATGCTCGTGAAAACCCAGAGAACGGTGGCGGCGAGTTTCTAACAAGAAAAAGCCCCTACAACGTCTCTCCCCGCTGTCTGGGACGACCAGCAGGGAGGCAGTCCCGAAAGACACAGACATGGGTTTCTACATAACGAGCCTGGGAATAAACCGTGTCAATTCCGCTCTTTATGTGAGAGGGGAAGACGTCGGGCTTATCCCAGAGAGACTTCAACGTGAGTGAAACAATTGTAAAAGGTTTATTTAACAGATTGGAGAATGGCCCAATATACACAACCGTTAAAAGAAGCAGAGCAGAAGGACAACAGCCTCGACTGCATCGCGTTACCTCCCATTTACAATGTCAGTGGCCTGCAGTGCAGGTCCTGAAACTCACGGATACATCTCTCGGCCAATAAGAAAACGCGAAGCCTGTGATGTCTTCAATGGCCTGCTTCGCCAACATAGATTGAATCTCGTCGGCCAGGGCTGTCCCTGCCGTGGACTCTGACAATAGAGTCTGTATCAACCCCAAAAACAGAGGGTGGGGGTGTGCAAACTGTAACACAAGCCCCACTCTCAACGTTCTCTCCATCCACACCGACATGTGGCACTTCTGTAGCCACACGTGGTAAAAATCGCAAAGCGGCCTCGCTGCCGACTGGCGCCAGCCCGCTAAGAATCGTAGATAGGTGGCCCGGTCTCTCCCGCTGTGCATTGCAAACCCTGGCTTCGCCGACAGCGCGAGCAAGGTATCTCGTGGGGTTGGGATTCCGCACCCTGACTCTACCAACGAGGCAATTGCACCCAAGGGGGGGGGGACCCCGACAGAAAGGGGCGGTCTGAAACGGGGCGAACGACAGTCATCACTCCTGGTGAATGAGGTGGCTCCCCCGCTGAGCATTGACCCGCTTTAGCAAAGCGATTAGCTTGCTGGGGATGGCCTGCTCTACGGCTGGACATGCATGATGTGTGGCCCTCACTCTGTCTACTAGGGTGAAAAAAGAAACACACACCGTAGCCCTGTAGTGATATTACTATCACCCAAATGACGCGTGCCTGCCGCACTGCCGCTGCTAGGACTGGTAGTCCGAACGGGGGAAGGCACAAGGGTAATACCCGGCCTGGCGAGGGCGTGGCTGGGGGAACCCACGCTGTGGCCCCACGGGTCAAGGGTTCCCACTCTGACGACATTTCTTTTTTTTTAGAGATAGGGAACCTGCTCCGTCGTCACATACAACACCAGGCTCACCAAGCGCACACGCCGAGTGTGTGGGGAGGGAGCCTCCTGACAGTACAACATTCTCATACAGACCCAGGCCTAGCTAGCTGCTGGGTATCAGCCCCTGTCTTCATGAGAAGCAATATGTCGGGCCGCCTACGCTACAATGCGAAAATGCGGCCCGACGCCAGAGGGGACAGAACAGAGCCCTGTGTCCTGTAACGTAACGGGGGGGAGTGAACGGAGAGCGTGCTAGACAGAGCGAGATGGGGACGGTTACTCCTCGAAAGGAGGCGTGTCCATCTAATTCAGCCGATCCCTCGGCCGCCGGGGTCTGTCGGCATCGTGAGAGCCTGTCTCCCTGTCTACAGGTTGTCTCGGGCGGGGGACACATGGCCACCGGTCGGGGGTCTCGCAGCAGCCACTGACGAGACCATGCTCTCACCTCTGGCTGTGAGGTGTGGGGCGGCTATAGGCCGCCCGCGCCTCCGCTGACAAACCAAAAAGTCCATCCACGGACAGGGGGGCCCTGAGGAGCTGCGTCCACACCCTCCCTGCGGTTATAGCTTGCGGCTGCGTCAAAAAGCTGTATAACCTCAAAACCCTGAGCGAGGGTCTTGACGTCGGCCGTCCCCAAGACCCCATCGCCGACACCATTTTCGACAGAAAAGCAGCCAAGTGAGCAATGTTATTAGTTGCCGCTAAATTCTGTACTGTGGCGATATAAGCTTCATCAGCCCACTCAACCACCTGCCGGGCCGATTCGCCCCTTGGCGTCGGCTTCCGGGCGGGGTGCCACTCTACCATGTCTGGGCAGAGGACCGAAACCAACTGCTTCTCTAAGCGTGGCACACCGGTCCTAAGCCCTGCCATCAGGCCGTCTACCTGTGTAAAAGGTAGATAAGCCTTGGCTAAACCCTTAACGTTAGACACCGTCTGTCCCTCAGCGATGTAATGGTTAAGTGGAGGAAACCCCGAGCACAGCCTCTGCGTTCCCCCGACACACGGGAGTGGAGCCCCGAAAGCAACAGCATTAGCATTAGTGGCGCGTGCCATGATACTGAGAAAAACACTCAATAACATTACACGTTGTGTGCATTCACCTGAGTACACAGCCCCCGCGCTGCACACACACCGCCCGTTCGTCTCACGGGACAGCGGGCGGCAGTGACAGTACTAATACTAGAGGATGCCGTCGCCAGCCCTACCTTAGCACGACTCAGCTCGACTACTGACTGTCGTGCGAAGTTCACCCGACCACTGTCACGGAACTGTGAAGAAAGTCCAGCGTCGAGCCGATATCCCGTCTGGACGCGCTGAGGAAAACCCGGGGGCTGGGGAAATTCCGGCGGTAATCCGACATGCTTTAATTTCTCTCTCCTCTTCATAACAACTAAACTAAACAAACGTTTCCACTGGCTGACAGGTGCCTATGAGCAAAAGTCACGTGTGAAAAAAGATGAGAAGGGTATGAGAGTGGCCACACCCTGGGTTTTTTAAGGAGCATAAACAAACAGAAGCACATATGGTAAGCATGGTAAGATGGAGCAACTTCAAACAGAGACCACTGAAAGAGGCTTTCAGGAGGGCAGACGTAGAAGGCCAAGCCAAAAGAGAACAGGAACGACAAAGAAACAGGGAGCTAATGACAAGACTGGTAGACATCACATTGTATCTTGCACGGCAAGATGGGGCGTTCAGGGGTCACAATGAAAGTGGTACATCTTTGAACAAAGGTAATTACCTTGAACTTCCTACTTGCAAAATATGACTCCACCATCAAAATGCACCTTGATAAAATCAATCACATCCAGTCTCAACAGAAAAAACCACAGACATCACTGTTGTCCTACAAGACACAGAATGACATAATCAGTGCCCTTGCCACCTATGTCAGAAGAGTAATTCTCAAAGAAATGGAAGATTCCAAAATATTCTCCATTCTCTTGGATGAGACAACTGATGTTTCTCATGTCGAACAAGTGTCCTTTGTTGTTCTCTTTGTCCATCAGATGGAAATCAAGGAGAGATTTTTACAAGTTTGTGATGTGAGTGGAACAACAGCAAAATAATTGGAGAATGTTGTGATGACATTCCTTGAGGAGAATGGATTAAAAGTGGAAGCCATCAGGGGCCAAGGCTACGATGGAGCCGCAAATATGAGCGGAAGCTACAGCGGTCTGCAGTCGCAAATTCAGAGCCACAATGAGAAAGCTTTATACGTGCACTGCCATGCCCACTGTCTCAACCTGGTCTTAGTGGAGAGTGCCAAATCAAGCCAGCATTTTGTTCGGTTTTTCAATTTAGTTGAAAATCTGTACACTTTCATATCCAGATCTCCAAAACGCCACGCTGCGTTTGTGAAAATGCAACAGACCATGTACCCTGGCCAAAGACTCTGTGAACTGAAAAGGCTGTCTGACACACGGTGGGCGTGTAGAGAAGATGCTCTGAGATCCCTGAAGAAGGTCCTTTCTGCTGTGGTGAAGCTGCTTCAGAACATGGCTGATAGTGATCCACCAGACTCTGCAGCAGGTGATGCCCGGATGCTCTTGCGTAGCATAGATTTTGAATGTATGCTATGCATGGAGATTGCCACACCTGTCTTCAATGAGACTGCCATCGCATCTGCTTCACTTCAGAGAAAATACCTTGACTTGTCAGCATCATACACCATTGTGGAGGGAGTCATACAAAGAGTGAAAGCAATGAGGAAGGATGAGGAGTTCAAGGTCCTTTTCTCAAAAGCAAAAGGGCAAGCAGAGGCAGCAGGCATTGAGGTGCCAGAAGAAATACCTGGACAAACAAGACGCAGGAAGGTACCTCAAAGGTACAGGTATAGCTCTCAATCTGCTACAGAGGACTACCAAGTCCAAGACTTGGAGGAGCACTACCGGGGAAAGGTGTTCTTTACCTTTCTTGACATACTCTCCCATGAGTTACACCGAAGATTCAAAGGGAAGAACACGCCTACTGGGTCAATCCTATCAGGTCTTCATTGCCTTACCATCTCAAGTCACTGGAAGGGCATGACAAACGACACAGCTGCTGTATCTGTTAGAGATGTGTGCCAGTTTTATGATGTAGAGGAAGAGAATGTTGTCACCGAACTCAAGGTATTCCACTGAAGGTATGCTTTCCCCTCCAACAATGTCAAAGCTGCGCTTAAGTGCCTTAAAGAAAATGATGTGGAATCTGTTTTCCCAAATATAACCATGCTCCTCAAAACATATGCTACAATACCAGTGACAACTGCTTCAGTAGAGCGATCATTCTCTAAACTGAAGCTGATCAAAACCCAGCTCAGAAACCGATGTGGGGAAAAAAGGCTCTCTGATCTTATGCTGCTTTCAATTGAGAGGGATATCCCAATTGATCATAATGAGGTCATTGACATATATAAACAGAGGACCAAAAGAGGAATTCTGCTATGACTCCCCCTCCCCCTTCCATTGCAGCAATGGAGAGCCAGCACATACAAATCTGTCCATGAAAATAACCAACATATTTTCATTAGAGGGGATAGAGGACAGGACAGAGGATGGCAGGAGGGAGGAGTCAGGTGGTACAATCAGGGACGCCTCAGGGGGTGTGCGAGCAGTGCGGTCGCACAGGGCCTCGCGGGAAGGGGGGCCTCGCACAAAAAAAAAAAAAAAAAAAAATGTATTTATTATTTTTTTTATTTTTTATTTTTTTATTTTTTTATTTTGTGCAAGGCCCCCCTTCCCGCGAGGCCCCTTTTCATCACAGACCTCAAATCTAGTTTTGCTTATATGCTTATATATTTCACATTAGACACATTTGTAGAATGTGTCTGACTTGTTCCTGGCTCTGAGGCTCTGCAGGCAGCTCTGAGGCTCTGCAGGCAGCAGAATTGGTTTCAATGAGGGGAGGGGTTACAGGTAAGGTAGCGTCTGTTGAGTTCATTGTGTGTGTCTGTGTGCGTGCCGTTGGGGGGGGGCGTGAACCGACTCATTGCCAGACGTGAGCGATACGACTCACGCTCACGGCAATGAATTGGCTCTTATGAACGAGTCGCTCATGACCGACCCATCACTAGCGTCTGACTATTTCGCGCGTGCAGCATTGGAGGTTATGCCAGCCAAGATGAAGAGGACATCGTTCGGCAGATGGACTGAAGATGAAAGTTGTTGCATGTTAGACAGTTCAGTCAGGCTAGCCATCCCGGCTAAAGACAGGGACAGCTAGTTAGCTTTAGCTACGTTATAATATTGAGTGCTAACGTGTGGTTCAGTCGGGATATAGCCATGATGATGTCGGCTAGTAGCTAGCTTAGCTAAAGGCTAACTAGCGTTAGCTAACCTAGAGACAGCGCGTGCAGCATTGTTATGCCAAGATGAAGAGGATGGTCGTTCGGCAGATGAACTTCGTCAACTCCACGCGGTTGTCTCCATCCTCTTGGACGCTTGGTGAGTTTTTAATGCACTCTATTCTATTCCCGCCGTGGATATCTCTCTCTCTCTCTCTCTCTCTCTCTCTCGGGAGCCAAACGGGCCGACTAGCTGTTGTAGTACTAGTAGCTAACGTGTGTGGCCTGGTGTCAGTACCTGGTGCGAGGGAGGTGAGCTTGGTGTTTCATTATGAGAATATCTCCATGCTCAAGTCGGCTATAGTCCGCGAGGGACTTGTTGCCGGCACCGCTATGGTAAACACCACTCTGTAGTGGGACGTGTATTGCCTTCTTTTTCCCTTCTCTCTTCGTATGAGAAGAGGAAAACACAGCGGCTGTCTGAAGTGTTGGCCTGTATTGCTTTTCTCACGTTGTACAGTTTTTCAGTGGTAGCCGCATAGCTTGCTTCTGCGTTAGCTAATGGTTAGCGATAGCCGGGTTGAGCTAACTGTTAGCCAGTTAGCTGTTTAGCTACGACGTTAGCTGCCGGCTGCGCTCGGCTGGGAACGTTAGTTTGATGCTATCAGTTAGCCTAGAGTTAGCTGTTAGCTTGTGCTACGACCATTGACATTAGCCGTGAGAATAGCAGGGGGCCCTGGCACTCTGACTACGACATCATCTTTGACAGAAGATGTAGTCGGGCCTGCACCATGACAAGGCTCCGGCCATAGCTTCTTTTTGTCCCGCCAGCGAGAGGCCTTTCGTCAACGTGGAGACCTGCGTTGCGGCCTTTCGCCCTGCATTCCTTGGTGCAGGTAAGATGTCCATTGGACATTACCCCACTCTTCCTTCCTTCCCCTCCCGAATGTTTTGTTAATAACGATGTTTTTTTCCAGGCAAAACATATGTTACTTCACAACATTTGGAGATACGTCTTGGTCGTTTGTGTAGCTTGGGTAGTGTTGGCCAAAGCTGTGTGTGGCCTGGTGTCAGTACCTGGCTACTCTATTTGCAGTTAGCCTATTTAGCTGATGTCGGCCATTGGCTCCTTGCTACTTTGTTTTCTCTGGTATAGACCCTCTTCTCTTTGGATTTAAGTGTTGATCTTTGTCCTTTTGGATCTATGTATATTCATGTTGCCTTTGTGAAGTTATCTTTTCTTTCTGTTTTGTTCTTCCATTAAAAGTTGAATATCCTTTAGGGGCTCATCTTTGCTTATCTCTCTCTCTCATACATGCTCTCTCTCTAACACACACACACACGACACACAGACATTGTAACTGAGGGGTACAATTCCCTGACTGTATTGATAAGTATGGTATCATTAAACCACTACCGCTTTATGTACTTTAATTACTGGCCATACAGTACATGATATATAAATATGATGAACACTTCCCACAATGAATCGGTTCCACACCAAATGGTAATTAAGTATTTATTGCAGCAAAAGGTACATAAGATACTTCTCTATTTTACTTTGGATGCGCTTATAAGGCAAAGGAATGTGCGTAGGCAAATCAATAATGAATGTCCATTCTCTGGTTACGCAGGAGGTAATTATACAACCTGAATCTTAGGGAATTATATCTATGGTACACTAGTAATATATAGCGGGAGATACTGGAAGGGTCCCCCCGGTTGTAAGCCAGCAGGGGTAGAGGATCTGTCGGTAGTAGAGAGTCTGGTCAACGATGACTAAGGAGACTCCAAGTACAGGAGACGGTGCAATAGTCTCTTGATCCACAGACGAATACAGCTGTTCTCCGTAGACTGTAGCTCCACAGTGAAGAAAGCTAGCCGGCCTCAGGCTCTCTGAGGCGCGGACTCGACTTGGCTCCTCACAGGGTAAATCCCACACGTGTAGGCGTCTGCGATTCTCCGCTCCATAAATCACAGGACCAAAACAAATATAATCCAGCCGCAAAGGGCTATGTAGTCGTCGGGTAGATTAATCCAGTGTACATGTCCACACGGTTCTCGTCTAGGTCTCCTCGGGTGAAAGCGCCATGAAAGCAGCCCAGCCTGGATAAGCACTCTAGCTGATACAAGGAAGCGTTGGTGATGCTGGTCACTGTAGAACTTTAGCCGCACGATACACTATACACAAATAGACTATTACTGACTTAATAGAAATATGTTGCACTCGACGGTATAGCGCCAAACTCTGACAATTCAGTTATTAATTCGCACGCGGTCTCAATGCTCTATTTTGGGGCCAAACAGGCCATACTTCACCGCACGGAGTATCGTGGGTGAGGCTTCAACTTATTGGGTAACTCTACTTCTGTATTCACCTGCGCCATATTTATATGCACGGCGAACAATCTAGTGCCAACCTCATTTCTGTCTCGTATCCCTGGGCAAGGCCGGGCATGTACAGACATGTCTTGACGGTGACTTTGAACCTGACTCTGGAGGCACGGCTCTGGCGCCTGTGGACCGCTGTCCAATAGGAGAATGAAATATTATGGTCTGGTCTAAAGGGATATTCCGTGTATATGTACAAGGAATATACAAGGGATATCAAACGATATACAAATACTATGCAATATATATCAATCAATAAATATATATATTCGGTTTAATCTGATCCTTTGTAACAGACATGCTCTCTCTCTCTAACACACAAACACACATGCTCTCTCTCTCTCTCTCTCTCTCTTTCTAACACACACGGTGGTGTAGTGGTTAACACTGTCGCCTCACAGCAAGAAGGTCCAGGGTTCGATTCCCGCTTGGGGACCAGGTTTCCATGATGCCAGGTACCCAGGTGGGGTATCTCCCAGGCCTTTCTGTGTGGAGTTTGCATGTTCTCCCCGTGCTCGCAAGGGTTTCCCCCCCCCATAAGATAAACCCAATGGAAAAACATGCACAACAACAGATCGCTAACGCTGTGGCGTCCTTGACGAAGACGGACAGGAGCACTTGGATTGGTCCCCTGGCGCGGCTCACGTTGACGCCTGTCTGCTCCCGGCTGCCCTTGGGGGGGAAGGACGACGGGATGGGTTAATCGCAGAGACGAATCGCATCGGCGATTCTAAAGAGACAATGCATGCGTGTGTGTTCCGGTGTGTGTGCTAAAAAAAAACTAACCGCTGTGTGTACCGCTAAAACATTGAGTGTCGTTGCATGCCGAATAAAGACCTCTGCAACAGGTCCTGCATTATTATTAAAGTCTGCCTATGGCGGCCTTTCTCGATGGCTAGGCTGTGCTCGCTGAGTCTGTACCTAGTCAAGGATCTTCAGTCACAGTGCTCAGGTATTCTGCCACTGTGTACTCGCGTTTAAATCTCGCACAGGGCCTCGCATTTCTCCCAGGCGGCCCTGGGTACAATATAGTAAGTTTAATGGAGAGAATGGGGAAGATAGGGAGGGGGAGGGAGAGAGGGAGAGAAGGAGAGGACAGGATGAGAGAAGGAGAGTAAAGGACAGGAGGATAGAAGGAGTGGACAGAAGGAGAGAAGGGGAGTACAGGAGGAGAGAAGGGGAGTATAGGAGGAGAGAAGGGGAGTACAGGAGGAGAGTAGGGGAGTATAGGAGGAGAGAGGGGGAGGAGAGGACAGGAGGAGAGAATGAGAGGAGAGTGGGAGTACAGGAGGAGAGGACATGAGGAGAGAAGGGGAGGAGAGAGAAAGGAAGAAGCTCAACGGCACTCAAATTAACTTTAACTGTTAAACTGTTTTATGAAATAAATTTTTTAAAGGTGTATTGTTCCCCGTGTGTTTTTATCATAGAGGTGTGGTTATACTATTAATCTGGATTGTCTATGTTATTCTAATGTTAATCTTAATCAAGGATGAAGACTATTTCATCATACATGACGCATCATAGCTTTTTGCTTACTGATGGGGTCCCATGTTGTGCAGTAGGTGCCCTTTTTTATTTTCGCCCCTGCCCTTCAAACAGCCTGAGTCCGCCACTGGGTAAGAGAGACATAGGGCTGGTCGATAGTGTTAGCATACAGGTAAGAGAGACACAGGGGTGGTCGATAGCATTAGCATACAGGTAAGAGAGACAGAGGGCTGGTCAATAGCGTTAGCATAAAGGTAAGAGAGACAGAGGGCTGGTCGATAGTGTTAGCATAAAGGTAAGAGAGACAGAGGGCTTTGATTGATTGATTGATTGATTGAAAAGTTTATTAACAGATTGCAGAATGGGTACAGTACAGTACAGCTCAATACATACAATTGTTAAGGGTTTGATTGATTGATTGAAAACTTTATTAACAGATTGCAGAATGGGTACAATACAGTACAGCTCAATACACACAATTGTTAAGGGGATGCAGACCAGAGAAAGACTTTCGTCTTGTTTACATCAGGGTCCCCCATTTTCAATTCATCAGGACATATATGACATACATGACATACAGATAGTCAGTACTGCTACATCTATACATTTATGACATACCAGATTTGCAAATACAGTACTGTTTGTGATACAGGAGGAGTCAAGAAAAGGGAGTATATACATTTGACGTAGAAACTGTTCATTGGAGGAGGTTGGGTGGGGTTGTGTGGGGGGGGTTGGGTACATTGGGATATTGACAACCATACTGGGTAATTTACATTGGAGGTGGTTGGGGGGGGGGGGGGAAACACTGTATAAACAAGTAAAACTGTACATTGAGGGGGGGGGAGACACTGTACAAACAAGCAAAATTGTACATTGGACTATTGACAAAACCATACTAGGTAAATGACTGTACATTGGAGGGGGTTGGGTTAGGACATTTACAGGGGCCAGTTTTGAATTGCAGTCTCCCGTAGGTGTCCCTTGAGAGGGACCGGAGATGACTTCCGGTGGCATGGACTGAACACAGCTTGCGTCGTGTCGCAGCAAACCCTCGAATTATCACTATTTTTGAACCCATAATGAACAGAAACTAAGTTGACTTCACCTCGACATTTATCAGCTCCTTTTATTTTGTAAGCAGATTCTTTCAAAACGATCTAATCGTCCTTGAACAAACACATGTCCACGCGTGCACAAACAAAGTTCACAACGGAGAACGCTGACCTAGCGGTGCTCATGAGAACAATTGTACGAGAAGAACTTGCTACAGGACTCGAAGCCAATCTAAAGCCGATCAATGAATGAATGAATGAATGAAAACTTTATTTAACAGATTGCAGAATGGGTACAATACAGTACGGCTCAATACATACAATTGTTAAGGGGATGCAGACCTGAGAAAGACGTTTGTCTTGTTTCCATCAGGGTCCCCCATTTTCAATTCATATAGACATTTATGACATACACAACATACATGACATTTATGGCATAGGGACATATAGGTATTTAGTACTGATACATTTGTGACATAGGCGGTATTCAAATATACAGTACTGTTACCCCTAGATCCTGACAGAGTATATACATATGATGGGGAGGGGACTGTACATTAGGAGGGGGTGGGTGGGTGGGAGGGAAATATACATACGGCGGGGAGGGAATATATACATGCGGTGGGGAGGAGACTGTCTATTAGGAGGTGGTGGGGGTTTTGGGCATTTACGGTGGCCAGTTTCGAATTGCAGCCTCCCGTAGGTGCTCTTTAAGGGCGGTTTTGAATGTGGGCAGGGATTCACATTCCTTTACAGCTTTGGGTAGGGCGTTCCACATTGTTGTGGCATAATTGCGAAACGTGTTTAGTCCCTTGTTTGAGCCGAATCTGGGTTTAACATGATTTGTTGAGCTTCCTCTGGTGTAGTGGTTGTGGTATTCACTGACCTTTGGGAAGTATTTTGACATGTACATGGGCACCCCGGTCGTATAGTGTATCTTGTAGACCAGGCCCATTGCAAGTTGCTGTACTCTGTCGTCTACTCTAAGCCATCCTAGGTTGGCAAAGTGGGCAGGGGTGAGGTGGGTTCTGGGGTTCAGGTCAAGTAGTAGTCTGACCAGTTTGTTTTGTGATGTTTGTAATTTTGTTTTAAGCGCCTTTGAGGTGCTTTGGTACCATGAGGTGCACGCATAGTCATAGTACCCTTGAATGAGTGCTCCTGCCAGAGTCTTCAGGGTATTCTTGTTTACCAGAGAGGAGATCCGGTACAAGAATCTAGTTCGTTGGTTGACTTTTTTTATTACATTGGATGCCATTGTGTCACAGGAAAGATTTGCCTCTAGGATGGAACCCAGGTAGGTAATTTCGTCTTTCCTTGTGACAATATTGTCACCCACTGTAACTGAGAATCCGTCGGTCTTGCTGAGTTTGTTATTTGAACCGAAGAGAATGGACTCTGTTTTGCCCATGTGTAATGATAGTTTGTTATCAGCGAGCCATATGCAGATTTTGCCTAGTTCCGTGCTGAGGGTTTTTTCAACCTGCAATTTGTTCTTGTCAGAGACCAGCAGGGCTGAGTCGTCCGCAAACAGGAACAAGTTGCAGTCACAGGCTGACGACATGTCATTTGCATAAATTAGGAAGAGTAGCGGTCCTAGTATGCTTCCTTGTGGAACACCACAGCTCACTGTGAGGGGGGGGGATAGAGTACCGTTTACCTCTACCATCTGTTCTCTCCCCTCCAGGTAGGATTGCATCCAGCTCACTGATAGGCTATCAAAACCAATTGCTTTTAGCTTGTCCATTAGAATGGAGTGATTGACAGTGTCGAAGGCCTTTTGTAGGTCCAGCATGACCATGCCGCAGTATTTGCCAGCGTCCACCTCTTGTTTGATGTGGTCGTTCAAATAGAGGAGGCATGTGTCAGTGGAGTGGGACGTTCTGAAGCCAGATTGGAATTCGTAGATTAGGTTTTTTTCCGCCAGGTACTTTTCGACCTGTTCGTAGACTATTTTCTCCATGACTTTCGAGATGGAGGTAAGAATAGAAACAGGGCGGTAGTTGCCTGGGTCTAATTTGCTGCCCTTTTTGTGTAGAGGGGTCACTCTCGCAATTTTGAAGTCCTTGGGGACGTGCCCCTGTCTTATAGAGAGGTTTATTATGTGTGTGATGACTGGGGTGATGGCGGCTGCTGCGTCTGAGGAATTTGGAGGGGATGTTGTCATGGCCAGTGGCCTTGTTAGGTTGGAGGGCGCTCAATTTTTTGAGTACCTCATCGGTTGTTACCATTTCAAGTTTGAAGTCGTCTTTGTGGACCCCTAGGTTTTTGTAGTATGCTACTATGTGTTCTACCCCATAATGCCCTGAGTGGGAGGGTAGTTTGTTTACCAGTGTTGTGGCTATGTTTGTGAAGAAGATGTTTAAGTAATTGGCTACATCCAGCTTGTCTGTGATGAGCGTGTTGTCCGTCTTTATGTTTATGTTTGAGAATCTGGTTTTAAGTTTTTTACTGCAGCCTAGTTGATTATTGAGTAATTTCCAAAGTTCGCGGGGTTTGTTTTTGTTTTCCTCAGTTTTGTCGTTGATGAAATTTTTTTTTGCGGTTCTGATCATGGTGTTTACGTCATTTCTTAGTCTGTTTCTTTGGATTTTTAGTTCAACCACGTGGGCTTGGAGTTCACTGTTTGAGCTTTTGGAAAGCTTTGTCTGACTTTTATGAAGTTCAGAGCATTTTTTGTCTCTGGTTTTCATAGCGGCCAGTATTTCAGTGTGCATCCATGCCTCAGCGCGATTTTTAACCCTGGTGGTTCTTATCGGTGCCATGTTGTTGAGTATTGCTGTGAATTTGGTTTTGAATCCAAGCCATGCTTCTTCAACCTGTGTACCACTGAGCTCATCTGACCAGTCCAAGCTCCCCAGTTCTAGGTTAAAGGCCTCTCTAGAGTAAGTTTTGAGGTCTCTAGATGTGACTGTTTTGTGACAGCCGGCCTTCTGTTTTAGCTTTTTGCGGGTACAGAAAATCATATAATGATCACTTAACCCGCATGCTATCACCCCTTTACTGGAGATCATGGACTTGTCAGAGGTCAAAATGAGGTCAATGGTGGTTTGTGTCGAATCGCATACCCTTGTGGGTTGTGTGATTAGCTGGCTGAAACCGTGCAGGTCAGAAAATCTACTGAAGGCCTTGAAGACGGGTGCTGATTTACGCAGCATATCCGTGTTCCAGTCCCCAATAAGAATTTTTTCTACCCCCTCCACCCCAGCTAAACACCCATCGAGTGTGTCATAAAAGCCACTCTGTTCTGGTGGTCTATAGATTGTGCCTACTAGTACTGGTTTCGCCCTGTCTAATAAGATTTCAATCCAAACAGTTTCAATTTCATCATGGTTAAGGTCAGTACGGTTGATGTATTTGGTATCCTTGTGTATATACACACAGACGCCACCTCCATACTGGTTCCTATCCCTCCTGACTATTGAGTAGTTTTCGATTTCAATCTCTGGATCCTGTACAGATGATCAAGGATCATCTAAACAAAATCCAGCTAAAGGTAACATCATGCCTGGACAAGATTGACTCTCTTGAGACGGCTGCCAACGACACTGATCAAAGGCTGTTACAACTGGACGCGGAGAATAAATCACTATCTGAGGAAGTTAAATCATTAAAACAGAAGACAGAATCGCTTGAGGACCACAGCAGAAGACTCAACGTGAGAATCTTTGGGCTACCAGAAGGAACAGAACAAGGCAACCCGACACTGTTTGTAAACGAAATGCTGAGCGAACTTTTTGGTCAAGATCTAGGACGTCCACCTCACTTGGTCAATATCGCTCACCGCATCGGAGCAAATAAAGGCAAGACGCGATGCCTAATCGCTAAACTCAACAACTCTGATATAAGACAGACGGTTGTGCGTCTTGCCGGTGGGAAAGCTAGAGAGCCAGGCGGGCTACAGTACAAAGGACAAAAATCAGCATCTTCCGTGATGCCACAGCAGAACAACGCAAGCAGCAAGCCTCCTTTGATGAGCTCAGATCACTCTTACGCAAGACAAAACTGCGCTACGGAGTGGCTCACCCTGCTAAGCTGCTCATCACCTTCAAGGATAAGACTCACTCCTTCACCGAAGCATCAGAGGCAATGGACTTCTACACAACCGAGATCAAGCCCACGCTAGACGCGGAGGCACACTCATCACCAGCGCCGACCTAGGACGAGACTGTCTACTACTGTACATACTGTACACATCATACAGAACACAGGTATGCCCATGGTGGCGCTGTCCACACTGGTCAGCTGAAAATATTGTGAACATTTCAGTCTAACGTGGCCACATGGACTTGGAGTAATATGAAACCCTCTTCTGTTTGGCACTGTTCATGGGTTTAAAAAAAATATGATAACTTTTCTTTCTAACCATTAGTGCATGCTGTGGATGGTGCTGTTGTCATGATTGATGGGGACGTTAATATCACCCATGGCATTACTCTCCTTACCCAATATAACTTGGTCTATATATGGTTTATATTATCCATATATTTGTTTTGCTATTATTATTACAATCTATGTTATTAGCGACAGATATAGTGGTAACTGTGCTGGGTGAATTATTACTGCTGGTATCTTTATTTTATTTTATCTATATTACTAGTATAGTGTTGCTGTGGATGGTGCTGTGGTCACCATGACTGATGGGGACGATAGTATCACCATAGCATTACTCTCCTTACCCAATATAATTTACCATAAATTAAAGAAAGAAAGAAAAGGAAAAATAATTGATCTCCCTGTTTCCCTTCCAATTTAGTTTTTTGATAATGCATTGGATAGTTACTAACACAGGGAGACCAATAGAGGGAGCTGTCTGACCAGCTAACATGTCACAACTCTGCAATAGGCAGAAAATGGGAGGTAGGGAGATGGCTATGTGGAATAAGAATACTATGGTATTCTACCCACGCGACCGTCTTGGGGGGGGGGGGGGGGGGTATTTGTGTTGAATGTTGTCCAGAGCTGCCAGACTCATTGTTTAATTTTCATTCTAGTGTGCTTTTCCAGGCTGTTCTCATTATTTCAATTGTATAGCCTACATGTCAGGATCCACTCGTATAAATCAGACAGATATGAATAACTTAACGCTGGTCTCGTGGAACGTATGCGGTCTTGGGCAAGCTCTAAAGCGGGGCAAAGTGTTTGCGCATTTAAAGTCTCTTAACGCTGACATAATGTTTCTACAAGAAACTCACATAAAAGCTACAGAACAGAGGCGACTGAGGGCTAACTGGATATCTCAAGTTTACCAGTCACCTTTCACATCCAAAGCTAGAGGTGTCGCTATTCTTTTTCGCAAGAATATCCCATTCCAGCTTTCCTCAATAGTCACAGATCCAAATGGCAGGTATATTATGATTACTGGAAACATACATTCGTTCCCCATCACTTTACTGAACATATATGGCCCAAACACTGATGATCCAAATTTCTTCCGCAAAGTATTTGATTTAATTCCAGACCTATAGGCACCACTAATTTATTAATGGGTGGAGACTTTAATTGCTACCTTGACCCATATCTGGATAGACTCTCCTCCCGCACCCCAACAGCAATAGCTTCTGTCCTAACATTAAATAATTTAATTAAATCTAGAAACATAGTAGATATCTGGAGACTACAACACCCAACGGACAAAGACTATTCGTTTTTCTCGCATGTCCATAAGTCATACACGAGAATTGATTATTTTTTAGTGGATGCAAAATTAATAACTAACATTGTGAATACCAAATATCATAATATAATAATATCGGATCACAGTCCAGTTTCACTAGAAATAAAGCTTGCTCTGCCCAAACAAAGCTACTGTTGGCGCTTTAACCCGTGGCTGCTCACAGACCAAGAGTTTATTAATTGTACGACAGCTCACTTGGAGGAATTCCTTGAGTTCAATCCTAGTTGATTATTGAGTCATTTCCAAAGTTCACGTGGTTTGTTTTTGTTTTCCTCAGTTTTGTCATTGATGAAATTCTTTTTTGCAGTTTTGATCATGGAGTTTACGTCGTTTCTTAGTCTGTTTCTTTCTAGTTTGAGTTCAGTCACGTGGGCTTGGAGTTCACTGCTCGTGCTTTTGGTAAGCTTTGACTGACTTTTACGAAACTCAGAGCATTTTTTGTCTCTGGTTTTCATAGCGGCCAGTATTTCGGAGTGCATCCACGGCTCAGCACGTTTTTTTTACCCTGGTGGTTCTTAGGGGGGCCATGTCGTTTAGTATTGTTGAAAATTTGGTTTTGAAACCAAGCCATGTTTCTTCAACCAGTGTACCATTGAGTTCTTCTGACCAGTCCAGACTCTCCAGTTCAAGGTTAAAGGCCTTGCTAGAGTAGGTTTTGAGGTCTCTAGATGTGACTGTTTTGTGACAGCCAGCCTTTTGTTTTAGCTTTTTGCGGGTACAGAATATCATATAATGATCACTTAACCCGCATGCTATAACCCCTTTATTGGAGATCTTGGACTTGTCGGAGGTCAGAATGAGGTCAATGGTAGTCTGAGTTGATTCACATACACGTGTGGGTTGGGTGATTAGCTGGCTGAGGCCGTGCAGATCACAAAACCTATTGATGCAGACCAGAGAAAGACTTTCGTCTTGTTTATCAGGGTCCCCCATTTTCAATTCATCATAACATATATGACATACACGACATACAGATAGACAGTACTGCTACTTCTATACATTTATGACATACCAGATTTCCAAATACAGTACTGTTTGTGATACAAAAAGAGTCCAGAAAAGAGAGTATATACATTTGACGTAGAAACTGTACATTGGAGGCGGTTGGGTATAGGTGGGGTGGGGTTGGGGGGGGACTGTACATTGGAGGTGGTTGGGTGGGGGGGGTTGGGTAGGAGAGGTGGGTGGGTGGGGGACACTGTACAACTGTACAAGCAAAACTGTACATTGGAATATTGACAAAACCATACTTGGTAATTTACTGTACAACCCCGGGTTAGGACATTTACAGGGGCCAGTTTCGAATTGCAGTCTCCCGTAGGTGTTCTTTGAGAGTGTTTTTGAAAGTGGGTAGTGATTCACATTCCTTTACAGCTTTGGGTAGGGCGTTCCACATTGATGTGGTATAATTGTGAAACGTGTTTAGTCCCTTGTTTGAGCCGAATCTGGGTTTAACATGATTTGTGGAGCTCCCTCTGGTGTTGTGATCGTGGTATTCACTGACCTTTTGGAAGTATTTTGACATGTACATGGGTACCTTGCTCGTGTCGTGTATCTTGTAGACCAGGCCCGTTGCAAGTTGCTGTACTCTGTCGTCTACTCTAAGCCATCCTAGGTTGTCAAAGTGGGCAGGGGTGAGGTGGGTTCTAGGAGTAAGGTCAAGCAGTAGTCTGACCAGTTAGTTTTGAGATGTTTGTAATTTTGTTTTTAGCGCCTTTGAGGTGCTTTGGTACCATGAGGTGCAAGCATAGTCGTAGTACCCTTGAATGAGTGCTCCTGCCAGAGTCTTCAGGGTATTCTTGTTTACCAGTGAGGAGATCCGGTACAAGAATCGAGTTCGTTGGTTGACTGGTTGAATGGGCTGGTCGATAGCGTTAGCATAAAGGTAAGAGAGACAGAGGGCTGGTCGATAGCGTTAGCATAAAGGTAAGAAAGACAGAGGGCTGGTCGATAGTGTTAGCATAAAGGTAAGAGAGACACAGGGGTGGTCGATAGTGTTAGCATAAAGGTAAGAGAGACACAGGGGTGGTCGATAGTGTTAGCATAAAGGTAAGAGAGACACAGGGGTGGTCGATAGTGTTAGCATAATAAGAGAGACACAGGGGTGGTCGATAGTGTTAGCATAATAAGAGAGACAGAGGGCTGGTCGATAGTGTTAGCATAAAGGTAAGAAAGACAGAGGGCTGGTCGATAGTGTTAGCATAAAGGTAAGAGAGACACAGGGGTGGTCGATAGTGTTAGCATAATAAGAGAGACACAGGGGTGGTCGATAGTGTTAGCATAAAGGTAAGAGAGACAGAGGGCTGGTTGATAGCATTAGCATACAGGTAAGAGAGACACAGGGGTGGTCGATAGTGTTAGCATAATAAAGCCTAAGAGAGACAGAGGGCTGGTCGATAGCGTTAGCATAAAGATAAGAGACACAGGCTTGTGACCGCAAAGTCACCAATATTATCCAATATGGACATGCAGGAAATTCTGGATGGGGTAAGTAACTGAATAACACTTGTTTCAGACAGAAACCCCAATTTCTCCATTGTAACTTAATCAGTGGCCAACAGTAGAAGACTAGTTGTACTGGGCAGCTCCCAGGTGTGAAAATGCACTCAGTGTGAAGCAGGAGGGAGCATGTCTATGTTCCCCGGGTCCTATGTTCCCCGATTGATTGATTGATTGATTGATTGAAATTTTTAGACCACCAGCCCTGATTCCAAACTCTAACCTTAACCAACTTCGAAAGAGGGCCTAAGCTTAACCAGTTCGAAACAAGGCGGACATTAATAATTAATAAAATAATAAAAATGTATAAAATGTTCAAGCAATTAATCAATCAATCAGGGAACATAGGGATGATCCCAAGCAGGACATTGCTGGGAAAAAGCACAATGTGCTGCAGATCTTCCCTGGGTGAATAAAGGTTTAACACACAGCAGAGCAGGGAACATACAGGTGAGCTGCCCACAGTGGTAGAAGTTGTAGGCTGGTCCCAGCAGGGGGCAGAGCAGCACGTCCATCTCACACCTCCTCCACTCTGCTATCGACTCATGGATGTAGTCCTATCAGAACACAGAGCTATATTACTGTTTTATTAAAACACAGAGCTATATTACCATGTTTTATTAAAATACTGAGCTATATTACTGTTTTGTTAAAATACAGAGCTATATTACTGTTTTATTAAAACACAGAGCTATATTACTGTTTTATTAAAACACAGAGCTATATTACCATGTTTTATTAAAATGCACAGAGCTATATTACTGTTTTATTAAAATACAGAGCTATATTACCATGTTTTATTAATACTGAGCTATATTACTGTTTTATTAAAATACAGAGCTATATTACTGTTTTATTAAAACACAGAGCTATATTACTGTTTTATTAAAACACAGAGCTATATTACCATATTTTATTAAAATACACAGAGCTATATTACTGTTTTATTAAAACACAGAGCTATATTACCATGTTTTATTAAAATACACAGAGCTATATTACCATGTTTTATTAAAATACACAGAGCTACATTATCATGCTTTATTAAAATACAGAGCTATATTACCATGTTATTAAAATACACAGAGCTATATTACCATGCTTTATTAAAATACAGAGCTATATTACCATGTTTTATTAAAATACACAGAGCTATATTACCATGCTTTATTAAAATACAGAGCTATATTACCATGTTTTATTAAAATACAGAGCTATATTACCATGTTTTATTAAAATACACAGAGCTACATTACCATGTTTTATTAAAATACAGCTACATTACCATGTTTTATTAAAATACAGAGCTACATTACCATGTTTTATTAAAATACAGAGCTATATTACCATGCTTTATTAAAATACAGCGCTATATTACCATGTTTTATTAAAATACAGAGCTATACTACCATGTTTTATTAAAATACAGAACTATATTACCATGCTTTATTAAAATACAGAGCTATATTACCATGTTTTATTAAAATACACAGAGCTATATTACTGTTTTATTAAAATACAGAGCTATATTACCATGTTTTATTAAAATACACAGAGCTATATTACCATGCTTTATTAAAATACAGAGATATATTACCATGCTTTATTAAAATACAGAGCTATATTACCATGCTTTATTAAAATACAGAGCTATATTACCATGTTTTATTAAAATACACAGAGCTATATTACCATGCTTTATTAAAATACAGAGCTATATTACCACGTTTTATTAAAATACAGAGCTATATTACTGTTTTATTAAAATACAGAGCTATATTACTGTTTTATTAAAACACAGAGCTATATTACTGTTTTATTAAAACACAGAGCTATATTACCATGTTTTATTAAAATACACAGAGCTATATTACTGTTTTATTAAAACACAGAGCTATATTACCATGTTTTATTAAAATACACAGAGCTATATTACCATGTTTTATTAAAATACACAGAGCTACATTATCATGCTTTATTAAAATACAGAGCTATATTACCATGTTTTATTAAAATACACAGAGCTATATTACCATGCTTTATTAAAATACAGAGCTATATTACCATGTTTTATTAAAATACACAGAGCTATATTACCATGCTTTATTAAAATACAGAGCTATATTACCATGTTTTATTAAAATACAGAGCTATATTACCATGCTTTATTAAAATACAGAGCTATATTACCATGTTTTATTAAAATACAGAGCTATATTACCATGCTTTATTAAAATACAGAGCTATATTACCATGCTTTATTAAAATACACATAGCTATATTACTGTTTTATTAAAATACACAGAGCTACATTACCATGTATTATTAAAATACACAGAGCTATATTACCATGCTTTATTAAAATACAGAGCTATATTACCATGTTTTATTAAAATACAGAGCTATATTACCATGTTTTATTAAAATACACAGAGCTATATTACCATGTTTTATTAAAATACACAGAGCTACATTACCATGTTTTATTAAAATACAGCTACATTACCATGATTTATTAAAATACAGAGCTATATTACCATGCTTTATTAAAATACAGAGCTATATTACCATGTTTTATTAAAATACAGAGCTATACTACCATGTTTTATTAAAATACAGAGCTATATTACCATGCTTTATTAAAATACAGAGCTATATTACCATGTTTTATTAAAATACACAGAGCTATATTACCATGTTTTATTAAAATACACAGAGCTATATTACTGTTTTATTAAAATACAGAGCTATATTACCATGTTTTATTAAAATACACAGAGCTATATTACTGTTTTATTAAAATACACAGAGCTACATTACCATGTTTTATTAAAATACACAGAGCTATATTACCATGTATTATTAAAATACACAGAGCTATATTACCATGCTTTATTAAAATACAGAGCTATATTACCAGGCTTTATTAAAATACAGAGCTATATTACCATGTTTTATTAAAATACACAGAGCTACATTACCATGTTTTATTAAAATACACAGAGCTATATTACCATGTTTTATTAAAATACACAGAGCTATATTACCATGCTTTATTAAAATACAGAGCTATATTACCATGTTTTATTAAAATACAGAGCTATATTACCATGCTTTATTAAAATACACAGAGCTATATTACCATGTTTTATTAAAACACAGAGCTATATTACCATGTTTTATTAAAATACACAGAGCTATATTACCATGTTTTATTAAAATACACAGAGCTATATTACCATGTTTTATTAAAATACACAGAGCTATATTACCATGCTTTATTAAAATACAGAGCTATATTACCATGTTTTATTAAAATACAGAGCTATATTACCATGCTTTATTAAAATACAGAGCTATATTACCATGTTTTATTAAAATACAGAGCTATATTACCATGCTTTATTAAAATACAGAGCTATATTACCATGCTTTATTAAAATACAGAGCTATATTACCATGCTTTATTAAAATACAGAGCTATATTACCATGTTTTATTAAAATACACAGAGCTATATTACCATGCTTTATTAAAATACAGAGCTATATTACCATGTTTTATTAAAATACAGAGCTATATTACTGTTTTATTAAAATACAGAGCTATATTACTGTTTTATTAAAACACAGAGCTATATTACTGTTTTATTAAAACAGAGCTATATTACCATGTTTTATTAAAATACACAGAGCTATATTACTGTTTTATTAAAACACAGAGCTATATTACCATGTTTTATTAAAATACACAGAGCTATATTACCATGTTTTATTAAAATACACAGAGCTATATTACCATGTTTTATTAAAATACACAGAGCTATATTACTGTTTTATTAAAATACAGAGCTATATTACCATGTTTTATTAAAATACACAGAGCTATATTACCATGCTTTATTAAAATACAGAGCTATATTACCATGCTTTATTAAAATACAGAGCTATATTACCATGTTTTATTAAAATACACAGAGCTATATTACCATGCTTTATTAAAATACAGAGCTATATTACCATGTTTTATTAAAATACAGAGCTATATTACTGTTTTATTAAAATACAGAGCTATATTACTGTTTTATTAAAACACAGAGCTATATTACTGTTTTATTAAAACACAGAGCTATATTACCATGTTTTATTAAAATACACAGAGCTATATTACTGTTTTATTAAAACAGAGCTATATTACCATGTTTTATTAAAATACACAGAGCTATATTACCATGTTTTATTAAAATACACAGAGCTACATTATCATGCTTTATTAAAATACAGAGCTATATTACCATGTTTTATTAAAATACACAGAGCTATATTACCATACTTTATTAAAATACAGAGCTATATTACCATGTTTTATTAAAATACACAGAGCTATATTACCATGCTTTATTAAAATACAGAGCTATATTACCATGTTTTATTAAAATACACAGAGCTATATTACCATGTTTTATTAAAATACACAGAGCTACATTACCATGTTTTATTAAAATACACAGCTACATTACCATGTTTTATTAAAATACAGCTACATTACCATGTTTTATTAAAATACAGAGCTATATTACCATGTTTTATTAAAATACAGAGCTATACTACCATGTTTTATTAAAATACAGAGCTATATTACCATGCTTTATTAAAATACAGAGCTATATTACCATGTTTTATTAAAATACACAGAGCTATATTACCATGTTTTATTAAAATACACAGAGCTATATTACTGTTTTATTAAAATACAGAGCTATATTACCATGTTTTATTAAAATACACAGAGCTATATTACTGTTTTATTAAAATACACAGAGCTACATTACCATGTTTTATTAAAATACACAGAGCTATATTACCATGTATTATTAAAATACACAGAGCTATATTACCATGCTTTATTAAAATACAGAGCTATATTACCATGTTTTATTAAAATACAGAGCTATATTACCATGTTTTATTAAAATACACAGAGCTATATTACCATGTTTTATTAAAATACACAGAGCTACATTACCATGTTTTATTAAAATACAGCTACATTACCATGTTTTATTAAAATACAGAGCTATATTACCATGCTTTATTAAAATACAGAGCTATATTACCATGTTTTATTAAAATACAGAGCTATACTACCATGTTTTATTAAAATACAGAGCTATATTACCATGTTTTATTAAAATACACAGAGCTATATTACTGTTTTATTAAAATACAGAGCTATATTACCATGTTTTATTAAAATACACAGAGCTATATTACTGTTTTATTAAAATACACAGAGCTACATTACCATGATTTATTAAAATACACATGTATTATTAAAATACACAGAGCTATATTACCATGCTTTATTAAAATACAGAGCTATATTACCATGTTTTATTAAAATACACAGAGCTACATTACCATGTTTTATTAAAATACAGAGCTATATTACCATGCTTTATTAAAATACAGAGCTATATTACCTTGTTTTATTAAAATATACAGAGCTACATTACCATGTTTTATTAAAATACAGAGCTATATTACCATGTTTTATTAAAATACACAGATCTATATTACCATGTTTTATTAAAATACATTAAACTGGTCAAATAAATGCTTTTGAAATGAAAAATAATAGACCTAATATGCTGATAATAGATCATATTCAGTCTATGGATTTCCTATATACTGCACCACACCTGTTTGAGCTGCGGGATGAGGCATGCTTGTTTCTGATGGAGAATGCGTCCCAGCTGGCTGCCCACCTCCGATGCCGACTGGATATCAATTGATGGGGAATACACACAGCTATCCGCCATTTGGATCTACCTACCTATTCGAAAAAACATTCTCTGCACTGACTTATATAAAAAATAAGTACAGATCACGTCTGAATGTGGAGGATGATCTCCGAGTCGCTGTCTCCAAAATTAAACCCAGACTGGACTCGTTGTGCTTCAAGCATAGTGCCATCCATTGAGTTGAACATTAACCTTCTAAATGAAACGCGCTATATGTATTCATTTTATGGTTGTTTTATTATTGTGTTATTTTGTGTAGTTATTGTGCATGTTAAAAGCCTCCAATGCATATGTGTGCATGTGAACGTTTGCATGTTTCAACCACCTCCTATAATAGTGGGGGTCGCGGCTCTCTGACACCGTTATTTCGGGGGGTCACGGCCTGAAAACTTTGGGAACCATGTATTTATATAGTACATGATACCTACACGCATACAGTACATACAGGTGCAGCTCAATAAATTAGAATATCGTGGAAAAGTCAACATATTTCGCTGTATTGATGCAGTCAGACTCATTTGTGCAAAAGGAGCCCCAACCAAGTACTGAGTGAACATACATGAACATACTTTTCAGAAGGCCGACATTTCTATATACAAAAGAAAAATACATCTATTTTTTATTTTTTATTGGTGATACAGAATTTTGAGCTGTAAGACATAATCATCGAAATTAAAACAAATAAAGGCTTGAAATAATTCACTTTGTGTGTAATGAATCTATAATCTACGAGGGTTTCGCTTTTTGAATTGAATTACTGAAATAAAATAACTTTTCCACGATGAACATACTTTTCAGAAGGCCGACATTTCTATATACAAAAGAAAAATACATCTATTTTTTATTTTTTATTGGTGATACAGAATTTTGAGCTGTAAGACATAATCATCGAAATTAAAACAAATAAAGGCTTGAAATAATTCACTTTGTGTGTAATGAATCTATAATCTACAAGGGTTTCGCTTTTTGAATTGAATTACTGAAATAAAATAACTTTTCCACGATGAACATACTTTTCAGAAGGCCGACATTTCTATATACAAAAGAAAAATACATCTATTTTTTTTTTTTTATTGGTGATACAGAATTTTGAGCTGTAAGACATAATCATCGAAATTAAAACAAATAAAGGCTTGAAATAATTCACTTTGTGTGTAATGAATCTATAATCTACGAGGGTTTCGCTTTTTGAATTGAATTACTGAAATAAAATAACTTTTCCACGATGAACATACTTTTCAGAAGGCCGACATTTCTATATACAAAAGAAAAATACATCTATTTTTTATTTTTTATTGGTGATACAGAATTTTGAGCTGTAAGACATAATCATCGAAATTAAAACAAATAAAGGCTTGAAATAATTCACTTTGTGTGTAATGAATCTATAATCTACGAGGGTTTCGCTTTTTGAATTGAATTACTGAAATAAAATAACTTTTCCACGATATTTTTTTTTTTTTTTTTATTGGTATTTTTCCCCCTCCATTTTCCTCCGATTTTCTCCCATCCCAATGTTAGTCGTATGCCAATTCCCAGTCCCTTCCTGGTCGCTGCGCTTTACCCCCCACAGTCAGATCATTTGGGAGAGTGGAGGCTACCACGTGCTTCCTCCGACACACGTCCAGCCAATCACCGCTTCTTTTCACCTGGCAGCGCGGATTCTCATTGAGAGGGCGTAGCGTGTGGGAGGACCACACTATCCCCCTCACGTCCAATCCGCGCTTAGCAGGCGCCCCGACCGAACTGTAGGAGTCGCTGTTTACAACGACCCGGACCCACCCCGCCAGCTTCTCCCACCCTCTGATACAGCCAATTGTATCAGTGCAGACGGCCAGCCAAGCTGGTGACAACCCCGGAGCTGTGAGCTGGATTCGAACAGGCGAACCAAGCTCACAGCTCCTGGGGCTGGTGACGAACGCAATCTCCGCTCGACCACCTAACCGCCCCTTTTCCACGATATTCTAATTTATCGAGCTGCACCTGTATATTCTCATAAGTATCTATTAATTCGTATCAATTTGATACTATTTGTGCTTGTTTTTATCTACTTATTCTGAAAGAGTTGAAGTAATTATTTTCGCTAACAAGATCTCATTCGATTATTCATTCCATTAAGCCTACTGCCAGCAGGCACATTTAAAGAAATATAATCTGATTGATTGGGGTAATGAGGGACTTAAAATTAGCCTATAGATATGCATATGCATTTAACTTGTCGGCGATATCTTCCCGTTATCATGGCTTTTGGGGATCGACACGTCCCCCTTTTCAGATAAGACGGGCATGCGCAATTATTCTGAGTACTCAAGTCTGGTTCGAATTAACGAGATAGTTTGAGACCGAATCAGGCTTCGAGAAACCGAGATAGCCTGACATCAATCATGGGGTTAATTTAAGCTGGCTAATAGGACATTTGATCGGCTTAGTTGAAACACGTACTGTGCTTCCTTTTTTTATTAAAGCAACTTTATAACTCATCAGTTTTTAATACTAGTCTAATCTTTATCTGCAACATTTCTTTTTATTAAAAATTAAAAATTTAAATGTTGATTTAGAATTCTAATGCCAACGTAACGAACGAAGGTCCGAACGTTTGGGCTCAGCCCTAGTGTAGTGACAGGTCAGTGTAGTGACAGGTCAGTGTAGTGACAGGTCAGTGTAGTGACAGGTCAGTGACAGGTCAGTGTAGTGACAGGTCAGTGTCAGGTCAGTGTCAGGTCAGTGTAGTGACAGGTCAGTGTAGTGACAGGTCAGTGTAGTGACAGGTCAGTGTAGTGACAGGTCAGTGTAGTGACAGGTCAGTGTAGTGACAGGTCAGTGTAGTGACAGGTCAGTGACAGGTCAGTGTAGTGACAGGTCAGTGTAGTGACAGGTCAGTGTAGTGACAGGTCAGTGTAGTGACAGGTCAGTGTAGTGACAGGTCAGTGACAGGTCAGTGTAGTGACAGGTCAGTGTAGTGACAGGTCAGTGTAGTGACAGGTCAGTGACAGGTCAGTGTAGTGACAGGTCAGTGACAGGTCAGTGTAGTGACAGGTCAGTGTAGTGACAGGTCAGTGTAGTGACAGGTCAGTGTAGTGACAGGTCAGTGACAGGTCAGTGTAGTGACAGGTCAGTGTAGGGTGAGTGAATAGAAATCTGAAAGTGGTTTGGAACATAGCACATACCTCAATATCTTTATTGCATTAACTTAATTTCTCTTACCTTTTCCATGTATGAATACAACACATCTTCAGGACTCAGTGTTCCCTCCTTCAAACGCTTTGTCAACTCGGTCAGAGAAAGAGCTATGATGGTAGGGCTGTCCGTCAATGGATGCTATATGAGACAAGTAAGTTAGACAATGAGTAAGTCAACATACTGACACTACCATCTATGACTGACAGTACCCTTACGAAACGTTCCTATGGTAAAGTACGACAACAAGCTCTGTATAATCTATTGCATTTCTCAGGTAATTGTTTTTTATTATGCTATTGTAAACTACGGATGAGTCGGTCGCAGTCAACCAGCACCTACTAACGGGTCTGACCCTTTAGCCCAGCTCGTTAGTGCGGCCGCCTGTGGATCCTATGGTCTCAGGTTCAAATCCACTCGGTTACACTATCATGGTTAAATTGGTTTATATTATCTAAGTACAAAAATGGTACCATGATGATACATGATTTGTATCATGGCAGTACCATGGTCAATACAGTGGCCGATACCACAGTAAAACTGAAAATATCATAATTAAAGATATTTGACAGTGAAACATCATCCAACTCTATTATAGTATTATAGAAAAATCTTTCTATAATATAATTAAATGTATTATAAACTATAATATAAATGTATTATATACTATAAATGTATTATAGAAAAATCATATGCTTTGTTACCCTTTAAGAAACACTGTCAATATTTCTTGCACTATTCCTTTACGGGAAATCAGCTTACTAAATGCTCTAACATACAGAGAACATGTTTTGTCTTAAACCTCCCCTAGACAGTTTTTTCATGTATACAAACCTTGATTTCTTTACTACTGTTTAAGGCTGAAAGTGAACCTTGACCTGGCGCTCACTTCTCAGATTGTCTCTCTGCTTTGAATTGATCCTTCTGTGCGCAATTTTTTAACTATTTTCTTTGCTATCCCTTGACTCAATCTCAATAGTTGTCGATTGTCGAAGCAGTTTTCTTATCAGTCCTGGACTATGGTGATAATAGGCATGCTGCGCCCTAAACCCTTACTTAAGTTAAGGATAAGGATAAGGATATCTTTTATTAATCCCTCACAGGGGAAATTCCAGTGACACACACATACAGCTCATCGTCTCATTAACAACATCATATCACAATCATTACATTTTTACAGTAACAACGGCACAACATAAATTCAAACAGGCATGTACATTTGTTGACACATGTCGACTACAGAATGCCTGAGACACCATATGCGATAGTCGGCTGCAGCAACACCGGGGTGTCGTTGCGCCAGGTGGGCGGGAGGGAGGGAGGAAAGATTGTCCAGCAACGGGAGGGGCAGGGACAGGGGGATAGGACTTTGGTGATGAGACAGTCTTAGGCTCCCCCCCTCTAGCACGCATACTAGTTGGCTGCCGTCATAGGCGCCAGGGGCAGGGCTCTACAGTGCGACCATATTGCTCGCATATGTCCCTAAAAATATGTGTGTGCGAACCTGCAAAATCAAGTGCTTGCACGACGTGCGAGTGGGGCCGGCGAGTGCAGAGTACAGCCCATTCGTCCTTTTTTTTCCTCCGCTGCGAGAATCTTTAAAAAACTACAAGTCCCACAGTTCACAGCCGCATAAACGTTCCAATCACAGAGTTTCCTGTGGTCACGCGACTGGAAACTGAAAGTACTGTTTAGCGTCAGCATAGATATATCTATGAGTGTCAGTGTCTGAGTCAGACAATACAGCCATGTCGAAGCCCATACATTTTTATTTTGCGCGAAAGATACCGGACAATGAGAAGTCAGGTGAGGCAGCTCATGTTACAGAGGTGATAGTTAACCAAGATACTGATGCTAGCCAGCATGCTAGCGAGGCTACACCCACTACTACCCCCACTGTAGCTAACGAAGCTACACCCAATGTACCCACTGTAGCTAACGATGCTACACCCACTGGAGCCGGAGTATGATCCCACTCCTGCCATGAACTACTGGCTGTCCTCCAAGCGTGCCAGACAACCAAACTACAAAAGCAACTGGTCAACCAATATCCTTTGTGTTTAGCGCACACACACACACACACACACACACACACACACACACACACAGTGTGGGCCAGTGACTTTGGTGCTATTGCACAGTTCCGTTCCCATTTGAACATGCACATACAGAGTACTACTATACATGTACATTTATTTTTGTTTAAAGAAATTTGAGTTTGTTTAGCACACACACAGTGCAGGGCCAGTGACTTTGGTGCTATTGCACAGTTCCGTTCCCATTTGAACATGCACATACAGAGTACTACTATACATGTACATTTATTTTTGTTTCAAAAATGTGAGTTTGTTAATAAACTCAGTTACTAGAAAAAAATTCACTGTGCTCCTAAATTTCTTTGTGTGCTCCTAAATTTTTTCATTTAGGAGCACCTGTGCCCCTAGTGAAAAAGGTTAGCGTAGAGCCCTGGCCAGGGGTACACGCGGGAGGGGGGATTGGCAACAACTGACTGGCAACAATTTCTCCCAGCCACGTCACATTAAATTTGATTTGAGTAGAGTGAAATATAACTCTATTGATTTGAGTGGAGTGAGTTTTAACAACTCCGTCCAAATGACTGAATGCATTAGTCCAAGTGTCCAAGTGTCTTAATCAGTTCATTTTGGTAGGTCCTGTGCGCGGTAAACAGATCCAAAATCTTCTTATTGCAGTCCAAAAGCTTCGATAATCCAAAAATGACCACGTCTTCAAGTTGATAGCCCGATTATGATGTCCCAAGAGGCAGAGAGGGTTAGCCTTATTCTGCTTCTTGATGGAAGTATGCAATCCACTCATTAGATCAATTTCGAGTTGATTTCAGTCCGGCAACCGGCACGAAACACAGAGCATAGCAGCCTCAGGCTTCATGGAGCAGTAGAGGCGGCGGTAGGAACGGCCTTGAGGAGCCTGGGGAGAGGAAAGAAATGCGACTGTCTCTGGGAAGGGCTGGGTAGGGATTAGTTACAGTTACAGTACATCCTTGGACTCCGTCTATCACTCTGCCCTCAGATGAATCACTAATGATAGATACGACACTCATCACCGTGTCCTTTATGAGAAGGTTGGTTGGTCCTCGCTGATGGAGAGGCGCAACACACACTGGTATTTGTTCATCTTTAAGGCCCTTTTTGGTAAGATACCTAATTTTATTGGAATGGAATTTTGGAACCCGTTCTAGGTCCCTCGAGTTTGCTCGGAACAGGGTACATCTGCATTTTACTATGGTGCCCCCTAGCTCATAGAATGAACTCCAACAGTCCAGCTTGAGATTCTCCCCTCTGTTGCAGAGTTTAAAACCTTGATCTCCAACCATTGTCAATCAAATTGTAGGCCTACATGTTTTAATTGTTGTTATCCTTACTTGTCTTATTGTTATGATTTTATATTCTGTGTGACTTTATGTCTTTTTGCGCTTAACTGTGTGTACTGTGTACACTCGAAGTGACTGTAAATGGGGGAAACCTCAGTTGCCTTTCGAGTTTAAATACAGGTTTGAAATTAAATGTATCTTAAGCTCACTTGGTAAAATTAAATTTCCACAACAAACGACACTACTACTGTACCACAATCGTCTCTTTGAATTGACGGACAGCTTGCTCTGCCCTCAGCAGGGTCGCTGCCCTTCAGTCTCTTGCTTTCAGAATAGTCCTTCTTGCCCGTTGTCCTCCATTGAGCCATTTGAGCAGCAGGACCAGGGCTCCTACCCCACATGCTGTAGCGGTCAGACACGTCGTCCAACTCGGCTCGGCTCCCAAAACAAGTTGCTTTGCCCTTTCCATCCGAAAGCTCTCCCCTCACGCTAGCGCTCCACCAGACACACGGACCAGTAAGCTATTAGCTAAGTAGGCTAACGTTAATAGGACCAGCAAGAGCTCCTTCAATCGTCTAGTCGTTAACCCGAAACGTATTGTTTAAACAGATACAAGGCGTGTTGATACAAGCACAAGCTTTATATGGATATTAGTGATGCACGATATATCGGCCGCCGATATAATATCGGCCGATATGGTAATTTTTTTACACATCGGTATCGGTCCGATATCAAGATAGGGCCAATATTAAAAAAAAGAAAAAAGAAGAAACAAACAATTATTATTATAATATTTTTTTTTTACCTGTTTTGGGCTTAAATAGTTTCAAAATATCAGTAATTTCTGAAAATAAGTTACAAAAGTAAAGAAATTAAATACTTTTTGGAAAATAGCTCTTTATTTGATTATCATAAAAAAGTGTTTTCTATACAGAGATATCGACATCGGCCACAATTTTCACATCGGTGCATCACTAATATAATCCTTTTTACATAATGTAGATACTATATGTACATATCACTTACCTACTCTTGCTAGTTACACTGCTGGCCAGTATGGCTTACTGATTAGCACCATTACTCAGTAGTACTAATTCATTTATATATTTTATATCCAGTTTAATCACCTGTACATTGTATATTACTACTGCACTTTACTGTTACATTTGCACTCTGGTTGGATACCAAACCTATTTATATCGTACTGTACTTGTGCTGTATGATGACAATACATTTTAATCTAATCTAATGTTGTGTTGTTTGTCTCCTGCAGGAAGGAGCTTCTTAACACATTAATGGCCAGACCCGAGATATCTCAGGTTAACTCGCCATGCGTTGGCTGCCAGACCTGAGATTTCTCGGGTTTTGGTCGTTATTTCTTTTATTCGATATTTTTATTCATTTCAGGCACACGGACCTCTGGGTTACCATAGGGAATCATTCTGAGATCGCCAGAGTGCAATACCGGCCGCATCATGCTAGGTGGCAGTATCGCCCACCCTTTGAAACCCTCCTTCACACCGGGTGCTTAAATCCCTCCGGGCGCTATTTTTTGGGTCAGGCGAGTCTAGTGGTTCACCCGATCACATTGAAACACGTCCAATGACCCTCCATGCATGTGTGTGCCGGATTATGTCGAGGACACGATGGACACCAATATTGGAAATCGCGATCAGACAATTGGAATATTATTTTTGGGATACTTCCTAGTAAAGGTAAGGACTATATGACATAAATTTCAAATTTCAGCTTGATCCTACAATGTTTTCATATCGATCCAGCCGATCAACGTGTGTGGTGTTAAAAACGAATGCCGTTACTGGCGATCAAAGTATCAAAAAACGACCCCCCGCCCCCCCTTCATGCATTTTGATTGAATTGGAAATAGTAGCGTGTACAGGCGAGCAACGCCAACGCTTAGCATTAGGTATAACACGCGAACGTATGCATGAAAAAAATTATTCTTTTTCACACGTTGAACGATAGATAGTTGATGTCAAATGAGCCATAGTATTGTCTCTATAGCTATAATATAGAATATAGATATAGCCCTGCAAACACCGAAGTGAAAATCCCTATACTTTACAGCGCTGGCCAACTAAGTACAAAGATGGGGAAACAGCGTGGCAGTCAAAGTGTTAACAACGTGTCATTCACAGCAGCAGGACAAATTGTTTGACAAATTACCGTTGTTCTGGTAAATCAACAGCAGATCTGTCCATTAAAACTGTAAAGCAGCCTATTACCTGGTTTGTTTTTCCAGCCCGACACAGGTTTGTGAGTGGGTGAGTGTACTGCCCTCTGCTGGATAAAAAAAGTATATAATGTAAATTCAGGTTATACATGGTACATACATTCTGCCCTCTAGTGGTAAATGTGCAGAACACATCTGAGGGCCAGGGCGTCAACATTGAACAGAAGAGCTGTGTTCAGCCATAATAGTTATGATGAGGACGGATAGAGTGGGACCTTTCAGCTCGCTATAAGGTTTTCATTTGGATTTAAGATGTCCCACCACGGCCTAAAGGTCTACTCACATGGAGCAACATTAAACATTATGCTTTAATCTCTCTTGCAGCAGGGAGCACCCCTAAGAGTAGAACCACCTCACCAAGAATAACTATTACCATTGGCATTTATTCTGCATTATAATAAATGGTTAAACTAATGACGTGGGTGATTCGGTCTGGCACTACTTTGGTACGGTCTGGTTCCCACCTCCCTGAAACAAGCCAGAGTCACACCGCTCATAAAAAAAAAAAAAACATGAACCCCACTGTCATGGATAACTATCATCCTGTCTTTCTTCTCTCCTTCCTTTCTAAATCACCTGAACTCGCTGTATCCAACCAACTTTCTGATTATCTCTTACCTCCTAGACCAGGGGTCAGATGATCTCTTACAGACCAGGGGTCAGCAATTAAGTTTGGCCTCGGGCCACATTATGGCGGGCCAGAAACAAAAACAATGGCTAATTTAATATATTGATAGTAGGGGTGCACCGATATATCGGTCGGGTATCGGTATCGGCCGATAAGTGCCTTGTTGACTGCTATCGGCCTATCGGCCGATAAGCTCAAATGTGCCGATAGCAGTCGCCGATAACTAACCATCCATTTGTGTAGCGTCAAAAGGCAAAAAAAAAAAATTCACTCGCGACCTACCTGCAGAACGCCCGCCGTCCCCCCCACACACACACAAGCTACTGCATCAAAGTTACTATTTATGATTAACAAGGCATTCGTTTTGTGGCATTAACGTTATATAGTTAGTGTTACACGGACAATAACATCAGCATATTATTATTACCCATAGCAGCAAGGCATTACTCCGAGTCCGTTCATAGCCGGGAGGCAGAAGACTAACGTTACTGGTGAAAATGTGATTTACGTTGGAATACTCCTTTGCCAACTTGCTGTACTTTGCTTGCAGGTCTGCAGCCATTATTACTGGATTAAGAATAGCCCCAACTTTAGCCAACGTAACGTTATGGCTAAACCTTTAACATTAGTTAACCCTAGCTTTCGGTTAGCTGTTCAATGTTAATAACACAACCAAGCGAATCCATCAGAGCTCCCCATCAACACCACTCTGTCGGGAGGATGGCATTTAAGAAAGTATCTGCTGTTAAAATGACACAAACATTCGTTTTGTGGCATTAACGTTATTATAGTTAGTTACACGTTCAATTACATCAGCATAGTATTTACCCGAAGATAGCAAGCAAGCCGTGCATAGCTCGGTTACATTCCGTTGCTCATTCCGTACCCAACTACACATTTTGCAATCTGTTAATAAAGTTTTCAACCAGACAAATGTATAGAAAGGCTTTGTTTTATTATAAAATTTGTTGCAGTAAAATCATTGTGTCTCGTTTGGCCATCCTGTGGAGCGCGCTGGTCGGCGGGCACTGCCGGGCAGCTAACGTATTAGCTTGTTGTGGTTCTAAGTTTGACTCGCATTCGAGCAAGCAGATCAATGGCGGCATGCCCCGAAGTAGAAAAATGAATAAACGCTTGGTGGTAAGCAGGAGGTGGGTGCTAGCGGTGTGGCGTAATTGGCCGAATCGACTGTCAATCAAAATGGTTCCATTGCATTGGTTGAAAGCTCTGGTTGAGAGAATAGTATCCCGCTGCAGGCCGCCAGAATGGTTCCATTGCATTGGTTGAAAGCTCTGGTTGAGAAAATAGTATCCCTCTGCAGGCCGCCAGATGATACTGGGAGAGGGATCAGTGATACCATAAACATATTTCTTGATGTTTCCTTTTTTAAGTAAGTAAAGATGCCTACAAATACAAACACACATACAAATATACAGTAGTTTCATTAAAAAAATTTAAAAAAATTTAAAAATTTTTTTAAAAAAAATTAAAAATACTTATTTTTTGCCACAATTATCGGTATCGGTATCGGTATCGGCCGATTGTGTTAGTTGAACAATCGGTATCGGTATCGGTGGCCAATTTTCATATCGGTGCACCCCTAATTGATAGTGAAAACATTTTAACTCTGTGACAGACCACCATATAACTAAGACATACATTTGTGGCATAATAAACTGTAAACGACATACACATTTGCACTGAACCTTTGTCTTTTTGCCATTTTATTATAAAACCAAGCGTCTCTCTCTTATCGGTCTATCTTACATTAGAGTTCACATGTGAAAATTAGGGATGTCCGATATTATCGGCCGATTATTGCATTAAAATGTGATATCGGAAATTATCGGTATCGGTTTTCCAATTATAATTTTTATTTTTTACATTTACATAACCTTTATGAGATATGTAATGTTAATTACCTGAAATTATTCCGTTTTTGGGGGGGGGGGGGGGGGGCCTGAATATATCAGTATCGGTTGATATCGGTATCGGAAATTAAGAGTTGGACAATATCGGTATATCGGATATCGGTAAAAAAGCCAATATCGAACATCCCTATTGAAAATGTGTTTAAATAGAGGCCTTGTACTGAATGTTTGAGTAGTTCTTTGTCTTCCAACATGGCTGCCTGTAACTTAGCGGCCATTGTTTTGAACATGGCAATGGAAGGGACAACGGTTGCTATGTGCAAAACGATGGTTGCTATGTGTAGATATTTGAGAATTATATCAACAGAAAAAGCCAGTGGAACAGTAATATGCTTTTCCAATGTTTCACATCTCAACCTTGACGCTCAACCAAAAATAAAGGGCACATCAAAGCCTCTCTCTCTCTGATTGCTTAAAACAATCAATAACGCACAACACCAACACTTCACAAACACTGGTCTTATAATGTATGAGGGTGCAGGCTATGACAAAATACGGTATGCAATGTAAACACACTAAAGACCCTTTCACATGTAAAATCTTGTTTTTTGCTTATTTCACTGTATTGAATACCATTGATTAACCCTAATTCATTTAATTTCAAACCTTTATTTTAACTAGAAAAAAGTTCAGATTGCCCTCATTTGCAGCGGTATAACAAGAAATATTTGTAATAGATATTTAAATGATGATCTTCATACACAGGAGGAGATATTGTCTCTTCCTGCCCTGCTCTACCTAGGAGCCACCCCTCCTAAACCACAGGCAGTATTTCCTACTGAGTCCTGTTGCAAAGCTTACAGATGTCAAAGAATAGTTGGGAGGGACGCAATCTTTCAAAACTTTCAAATGCATTGTTGCATCTATATTTAGCACATATGATAGAATTTCAATAGATTTTTTTTTAATTAAATAACAGTACTCAGTATAACAGTATTCAGTATAGCAGTACTCAGTATAGCAGTACTCAGTATAACAGTACTCAGTATAACAGTACTCAGTATAACAGTACTCAGTATAACAGTACTCAGTATAGCAGTATAACAGTATTCAGTATAACAGTACTCAGTATAACAGTACTCAGTATAACAGTACTCAGTATAACAGTACTCAGTATAACAGTATAACAGTACTCAGTATTTCAGTATAACAGTATTCAGTATAACAGTACTCAGTATAGCAGTACTCAGTATAACAGTACTCAGTATAACAGTACTCAGTATAACAGTACTCAGTATAACAGTACTCAGTATAACAGTACTCAGTATAACAGTACTCAGTATAGCAGTATAACAGTACTCAGTATAACAGTACTCAGTATAACAGTACTCAGTATAACAGTACTCACTATAGCAGTATAACAGTACTCAGTATAGCAGTATAACAGTACTCAGTATAACAGTACTCAGTATAACAGTATAACATGCAAATGAAATACCATTACCACCAGACAGAAAAGGGCATTGTTTGACTCTGAGGGAAAAAGGGCAGATGCTGCAGCACCCCTTGGGTCCTATGTGTGTGAAGAAAGACAACTATTGGAAGAGAGGACTAGAGAGAAAGGCTCTATTTAAACCATGCAACTGGTGTTTGAAGATGAGTGTCAGAAGTTCTTCTGATGCAGATCACATTAGTTGGATTGCTGTCCAGGATGAATGTGTTGTTAAGTATGTTGAGTTTTTAAGCAGATTTCTACACAATTGTAGGGTTTGACACCTGAATAAATATACTGGAATATATAGGTGCTTCTTTAAATCTTGAGATTGTCTGAAGCTCATCCCATGGTGGTCACAGTGGTAGGGTTTCTCTCCTGTATGAATTCACTGGTGAAAGTTTCTCTCCTGTATGAATGTGCTGGTGTGTCTTTGAATTGAATGATCGAATGAAATGTTTCCTCCACTGTCTTTAAGGCTTCTCTCCTGTATGAATGCGCTGGTGAACCTTTAAGTTGTCACATCTACTGAAGCTCTTCTCACACTGGTGACAGTAGTAACACTTTTCTCCTGTATGAATACGCTGGTGTCTCTCTAAGTGTCCAGAGGCACTGAAGCTCTTCTCACACTGGTCACAATTATAGGGCTTCTCTCCTGTATGAATGAGATGGTGTTTCTTCAAGTGTCCAGAGGTCCTGAAGCTCTTCTTACACTGGTCACAGTGGTGGGGCTTCTCTCCTGTATGAATGAGATGGTGTCTCTTTAAGTCTCTAGAGGTACTGAAGCTCTTCTCACACTGGTCACAGTTATAGGGCTTCTCTCCTGTATGAATGAGATGGTGTTTCTTCAAGTGTCCAGAGGTCCTGAAGCTCTTCTCACACTGGTCACAGTGGTGGGGCTTCTCTCCTGTATGAATGAGATGGTGTCTCTTCAAGTCTCCAGAGGTACTGAAGCTCTTCTCACACTGGTCACAGTGGTGGGGCTTCTCTCCTGTATGGATACGCTGGTGGCTCTTTAAGTCTCCAGAGGTCCTGAAGCTCTTCTCACACTGGTCACAATTATAGGGCTTCTCTCCTGTATGGATACGCTGGTGGCTCTTTAAGTCTCCAGAGGTCCTGAAGCTCTTCTCACACTGGTCACAATTATAGGGCTTCTCTCCTGTATGAATACGCTGGTGGCTCGATAAGTTTCGAGAGGTCATGAAGCTCTTCTCACACTGGTCACAGTGGTGGGGCTTCTCTCCTGTATGAATGCGCTGATGTGTCTTTAAGTTTCCAGAGGTACTGAAGCTCTTCTCACACTGGTCACAGTAGTAACACTTCTCTCCTGTATGAATGCGCTGATGTGTCTTTAAGTCTCCAGACTGACTGAATCGTGTTCCACATTGGTCACAGTAGTAAGGCTTCTCTCCTGTATGAATGCGCTGGTGTCTCTTTAAGCCTCCAGAGGTACTTAAGCGTGTTCCACATTGGTCACAGTAGTAAGGCTTCTCTCCTGTATGACTGCGCTGGTGTGTCTTTAAGTCTCCAGAGGTACTGAAGCTCTTCTCACACTGGTCACAGTTACAAGGCTTCTCTCCTGTATGAATGCGCTGATGTGTCTTTAAGTTTCCAGAGGTACTGAAGCGTGTTCCACACTGGTCACAGCAGTGAGGCCTTGACTCGTTCATATTTCTGCTTGTTGTTGGGGAGCAATGCAGCAATTGTACCTGGAGAAGAGAGAAGTACACCAATGAAGAGTTCAGATTGTGTGAGATTCAGGGTTTCAGTTAGAAAAAATTGTTGCCGGCCTCAGTTTCTCTCAGTGAGAGAAATTCCGGTCAGAGTTTATTGAGCTTAAAAACAATTGATCGGCAAAAGAATGACAACAAATCAAAGAATGAAATCATCAAGGCATGTAGATTTATAATATTTTTACTTAAAACTAGGCTACTTTTGCGTATAGTCATTATATTCCAAATAAAATAAGTCCTGAGACTCCGTGCTGCTGCCGACTTTAAATCAAATAGGTGTCTGTGGGCAGTCGCCCGACATTAATAAACAGCAGTCTGTTATAATCACATTTTTATGAGCTAACGAATTCCGTTATATTGGACATTTGTATTAATTATATCAAGCGAAGAACTGAGAAATTTGGCAGAGAGAGACGGCAACATTATCGTGGGTTTGCGTGACGACTCTCTCTCTCTCCACCTCCCAATGACTTATTTGCGAGAGTGTCGATGCAGAGCAGCAGATTCAGCTGTTTTCTGGCTCTTTTCTGGCTCTATCTGGGGACCGCTCAGCAGCGCCCCCCACCCAACAGCTGAATTGCCAATGGCTGAATTGGAGTACTGCACTGTGCCGCTGCTGCTCCGGCTCTGCAGCTGCACATGCATTCGCAAACCCAGCACTAGCTCTCGCTGACAACGTCGTTGTCATTATTAGAAGCGACGATGAAACAAATGTAATGATTGTTTCGTTCATCGCATAGGCTATTTAATTTTAGCCTATTTTAATACAATTCAAATAATCAAATTGTGCTTAGAGGGAATTATTTTCACCGGACATTAAGACCGGAGAGATTAAATATGTCGGATTTCAACAGATTTTGCCGGTCAAATACCGGTAATTACCGGCTAACGGAAACGCTGGTGAGATTACCTCGGATACCACAAAATATTATTATCTGGTGTCAGCCCTGGGAAGTTCGACAGCCAGCAGAGTGGTGAGCCTCCTCAAGAACCCTCCGACTCGGGATAAATATTGCACGATCAAGTCTCATCTATTAAAGACATTCGAACTTTCCGATACCGAGCGGGCCAGCCGGTTGTTTACTTTGCAAGGGCTTGGTGATAGCAAGCCATCAGAGCTCATGGATAGGATGCTGGATTTATTGGGGGAGCACAAGCCTGATTTCCTTTTCATGCAACGTTTCCTGCGGCAGCTGCCTTCTCCGGTTCGGGCCGCTCTGGCCAACACCACTATTATAGACGATTGCCGCGCTCTGGCCGAGGAGGCTGATACGTTTTTTTTGGCTGGTCAACAGCACTGTGCAGCGGCAGTTTTCCCAACCCAAGCCTTTATTTCACCGCCGGGAGACTGGAATATCACCGCCGCAGCGACAGCCCCTCGCCAGCAGCGTGACGCAGGGCTGTGTTTTTTCTGTCGACTGGTCTGCAGAGAGAGACAAAGCATTTCTGGATGCCAAAGCTGCTCTAGCCAACCGTGCTGGCACATCCTTCCTTTAAGGCCCCGATCTCCATCACCACCGACACCTCAGCTTTTGGCGCAGTGTTTGAACAGTGGGTAGGTAGGCGGGGCTTGGCAGCCGCTCGCTTTTTTTAGCCGCCAGTTAAGCCCCAGCAAGCGGAGGTATAGCACCTTCGATCGGGAGCTCCTCGGCCTCTACCTTGCCATCCGCCATTTTCGTTTCCTGCTGTTGGCCCACCAGTTCACTGCCTTCGTGGATCACAAGCCGCTGACGTTCGCCATGGCCAAGGTGTCTGAGCCATGTCAACAGCCTGTTAACAGCGACAGCTCTCATATGTCTCAAGAGTTCACCACTGACATTCAACATGTGGCAGGTAAAGCAAACCTTGTCGCAGACTGCCTCTCCCGGGCTGTAGCGGGCGCCATCCACTTGGGGCTGGATTACACCGGTATGGCGGCGGACCAGGCTACCGGCCCTGAAGTGCGAGATTTCAGGTCAGCCACCTCAAGCCTGCGGTTAGAGGATGTGGTTTTTGACAGCGCTGGCACCACACTCCTGTGTGATGTCTCTATGGGGCAGCCCCGCCCCATCGTTCCCACAGGGTGGAGGCGGTGTGTTTATGACGCTGTCCACGGCCTCTCCCACCCGGGAAAGAAACCTACGCAGAGACTAGTGTCCGCCAAGTTTGTCTGGCCTGGGCTTAGGAAAGATGTGAGAGACTGGGTTGACTCCTGTGTGGAGTGCCAGCGCGCTAAAGTGTACGTCACACCAAGGCCTCCCTGCAGCACTTCCATGTACCTGAAAGGAGGTTCGACCACGTTGACCTAGTGGGCCCCCTGCCCCCCTCACATGGCTTCAGTTACCTCTTTACTATGGTAGACAGGACTACCCGTTGGCCAGAGGCAGTTCCACTGTCAGCCACGACGTCCCCCGAGGTGGCCAGGGCCTTTATTGGAACCTGGGTCGCCCGGTCTGGCACTCCAGCCGACCTCTCTTCAGACCGGGGCCCACAGTTCACGTCCGAGCTCTGGAACACAGTCGCCAAGAGCCTGAAGCTACACCGGACTACGTCATACCACCCGCAGGCCAATGGGTTATGCAAGCGCTTTCACCGCTCAATCAGGGACCGAAACTAAAGCCCGCCAGGGGCGCTCAGTTTTTACCTTTGGCGCTTGACACTTAGAGGGCTGCCCGCCGTGTGGCGTGTAATCAATCAAGTTCATAACGATAATCTTATTTTGAAAATCTGTGCGGGTCTCATTTCCGCCCCAAGCGCATCTCCAGTCATAATATCGATGGCTCCGGCAGTTAGCAACATTAGGTTCGTATGATACTCTTATTTTGAAAGAAACCGTGGCAACGAGTCATATCCGCCCAGCCCTGCAGCGGGATACTATTGGCTAAGGGCTTCTGCTCACAGTGCTCGTGTCAACACAGAGGCAGTCTGCTCTAGTCTAGAAGAGCGGACCTCCATGAGCTACCGTTACTGTTTAAACAATGACGAGGCATTGTCTAACGGTATCTAGCTGGCTAGCTACTGATAGCTGCTGATATCAACAAATGCTCCAGCAATAGTCGACTCGAGTGCATAATACCTCCGTTCCCTCGTTAGCTCGCTCACGTTAGCTAGCTCACGTTAGCTAGCTCACGTTAGATCTATCTGTCCCAGTAAACTAAATTGTCTTAACGTTATCTACAGGGCTAGCAGTAGCTACAGATAGCTCCTGATATCAATGTCTTATAACATTGATTGAATGCGTATTCTAGCTGAGGGCATGTTGAATGTGATTTGACAAAAGATCCGTAACGTTATACCAATAGGGTCCAGCTGCATCGCCGGAGAATCCTTGCATGCTGAATGTAGGGTCTAGCTGAATATAGGGTCTAGCTGCAGGGCCGGAGAATCCTTGCTGGAGCTGGAGGCTACTCAAGTATACACACAGACAGTGGAGCTGTTTGCAGATAGCGAGCATTTTGACTTATTGCGTGGTGGCGATGTCTCGCAGATAATACAACTACAAGTATGATTATATAATATATATTTTATTTAAAAAAATATATATAAAATATATATATATTTTTTTTAATCAAAAAAAATGTGGCAGGTAAGAAATATGCTTGGCGGGTAGATTCTTCCCATCTACCCTCCACTGAAAGTTAATTTTGCTCCCTGAAGCAGCACTTCGGGCCAGCCTTACTAACATCGGCTGGGTCGACCGGCTCCCGTGGGTCATGCTTGGTCTCAGGACGGCCCCCAAGGAAGACCTTCAGACCTCCTCTGCCGAGCTGGTTTACGGTCAGCCTCTGCGGGTGCCAGGGGATTTCATCCCTAACATTACTGCCCCCTGGTCTGCAGCCCAGCAGCGGACGGCACTTCTGGAGAAGGCTAAGGTATTCACACCGGTCCCCACCTCACAGCATGGCCTCCCCCGGTCGCACGTCCCTACAAGTCTGCGGTCAGCGGAATATGTTTTCATCCGTCACGATGCCCATCGGGACTAGGGATGGGTACCTTTCACATTTGAACCGATACCGGTACCGGTACCTGTGAATCGATACCGGTACCCAACGGTACCCTTTTTCTGTACTTTAGTCTCAAGAAATTTAATTTACCTACCCCAGTCGTAAAAAAAAATCCAAACTTCAAATAACTACAATTTCGACAGTTTTCGGCTCGTCATTGCTCCGACTGCTTTGTTGTTGAATCAAGTCAAATCCTAGGTAAGCAAATATTGTGCGTGTGAACGTTGACATGAAAAGAAAAAAGTTTATAAAAAAAAAATAACAAAAAAAAAAAAAGATAAAAAAGGGTAAAAATAAAAATAAAAACATTTATTTTTTTTTGTTTCTCACTTGATTCGATACTCGGTAGTACCGACGTGTTTCGGTTCGGTGCCTCAAAAGTACCGAATTCGGTACCCATCCCTAATCGGGACCCCTTGCAACCTCCATACGACGGTCCGTTCCGTGTCCAGGAGGCGGGAGACAAGTACTTTGTCATGGACATGGGCTGGAAGCTGGAACACATTTCCACCTTAAACCGACTCACGTGGACTTGAGCAAACCTGTTGGATTGGCCCAGCCCCCACGGCGGGGACGACCCCCTACCTTGCCCCGACTTCCGAGTAAGGCCCATGAGACCCCCTCGCCACCTATCCAGTGCCCGGGTGGCCGTAGGGCCCCTAAGGTTTTCCCTACAGAGGCGCCGGCCTCTACAGGGGTCAGGCGGAGCCGTTATGACAGGGTTCTCCCCCCTCCTGTTCATTGACTTCTTTTGTTATGATGAATTCTGGGGGGACGTATGTAGTGGGTTCTATAGACATAATTCACCATTGTATCGTTTTGATGTGTTGATGGGGCACTGTCACTTTAAGGAGGTTGGTTTTGGGGTTGGGCTGATAAAATTGATAAAATGTTTGGTTACTACGAGCTGTCAGAGGCTAGCACGGCATAGTTCTGACAGCTGTCACTTGTATAAATTAAATAAATGACACACGGCTTTGTGTTGTTGCATGATAGAAATTGTGCGTTTCTCCTTTCCGACGATTTCTACATTGTGGTTGTATCTGTCCTTGTAACAATATCATTGTTGATCTTAGTTTGTTTGTTCTGGGGAGCAATTAACTCATTGGCCGCCAATCACGAGTATACTCGTTATTGGCCGCCAAGGCTTGACCGCCAATAATGAGTATAGGGCTGACCTTCAAAGCTTTTTTTGGCAATCGAAGCTTGGAGGCCGAGCTTCAATTTTTATTCGAAGCTTAAAAAAAATTAAATGAAAAATTTAAATAAAGTAATTATAATTATTATTTTTTTATCTTATGTTGTGGGACTTGTACAGCACTTTGGTAAACATTGTTGTTTTTAAATGTGCTCTATAAATAAAGTGGATTGGATTAATTAATTAAGTAGCCCCTTTCGTGACTGTGACGCAGCCAACAAGGTTTCACTCGGCTGCGCTGCCTGGGTGCAGTGGGGCTGCTCTCACAGCCAACGACATGACACTACATAATTATGTTGCAACCTTCGTCTATCAAGAAAACAATTATATTATATTTAATTTATAATTATATCAGACAATGCACCTACAAAAGCAGATGATTACAATTAAATTAGCCAACTTGGTAACACATTAGTCATAGCAGCATAGGCATAGCCTTATTAATGTTTTGTGTGGCGTCGCCGTCGTGTACAACGATACTTACGTTTTTTAGGTGATTTGACAAAGTTGTTGTAGAGTTGTGATATGCCATTTTCTTCTGGCATATCTGGCACTCGGCTTTTTGGGCATTGTCTTTGCATATTTTAAAGTGTAACCACACGTCTGATGACTTCTTCGTCGACATGTCTGCTGCACATGTCCTTGTTGTTTTCAACACAGATAATCTCCACGTGGTTGTTGTAGAGAGGTGGAGTCGAGGCGCCGCTTACTTTCGTTTCATTGGAATGGAAGTGCAAGATTTTTTTTTTTTTTTTTAACTTCGATTTTTTTTATGTTCGAAGCTTGTGCCATCGAACGAAGCTTCGAACCTTCAAAGTATTTAAGACAGCCCTAAATGAGTATACTCGTTATTAGATCGTTTGATCTTTTTCCTTTGATCATATGTTGGAATTGCAATGCCGATCGAATCTCACCAGATGGCAGTATCATCTACCTTTTGAACTCAGATAGAAAGGGATTAGGACAGACAATGAATTAACTGGACTATCAAGACTCGCTCTGAGGGGGAGGAGCTCTTGCAAAGCAATCGCAAGCAGATCTGCTCGCCTCAGAACCTATACTGTCCTGTAAACACGTGTAATAAACGAGTAATCGCGATCACCGATGGGATCATTGGAATTCTTCTTTTTAGAAGAAGTAAGCTAAAGTAAGAACCGCCTATGTCTATTTTACCGAACCTGAAACATCTTTCTGTAATAATCACAGTTTCTTACTTTGCCGAACATAAACCAAGCGTTTTATAACGATCGCATTTTCGGGGTAAGACTATCCCCCCCCCACCCCCTTGATAATTTTGTGAAGGCACATGTGTATATACCTTTGATTTGAGAGTATTTGGGGTTACATGGGATCAACCAGAACTAGTGATGCACGATATATCGGCCGCCGATATAATATCGGCCGATATGGCCGTTTTTTTACACATAGGTATCGGTCCGATATCAAGATAGGGCCGATAGAAAAAATAAATATTTAAATATATATATATATTTTTAGGGGCGCCCCAGTGGCGAACCACATAGCGCGCTCAGCCGCGACACGGCCGACCCGGGTTCGATTCCCGAACCCGGTTATTTGTCGAATGTCTTCCCCCCACTCTGTCTCCCATTCCTCCTCTGTCTCTCTCTACGGGACTGCCCAGTAGCAATAAAGCGATAAAACACCAAAATATATATATTTTTTTTTTTTACATGTTTGCCGAAAACGTAGAACTACGTTTCTGTTGCCAATCGTTGAGTGCCGGAAACGTAGATCTAAGTTTTTCTCACAGTATTTCTTTTATTAGCTATTGCCATTCATAATTCAGCAGGGCACCTTGTGCACACTGTTCTGAGTGTGTCTGAGCTGGCAGACGGTCTTATACCGCCCTCTAACGCCTTCGGCCAGGCCAGTGTTTCTAGTTGCAGCGGTGCAATAGTTAGATAACCTAGGTGGGGAACAACCAGGAGATCACTGCAACTCACACAAGTTGGAGAACTATCTCTCTCTCTCTCGCACACACACACACACACACAGAGGCGGGACCCTTACAAAAAAATTTAAATCCATCAAAATCAGTGTTGTTGCTAATCATTGACACATGCTAGCCTGTAATAATCCCCCCCAGAAAAATCTACTTTGCATTTGATATATTGCAAATATATGCCATCACACACACTGGAATTTAAAGGGTTAGAATTATAAAATGAATATGTGTTGTTATGATCAGGGCTGAAGTTGAATAAAATATTGTATTATTTTCAATCTGACATTAAAAGAAAATCCATCAAAATCTGTGTTGTTACTAATCATACCATCATACCATGGATGGGTGCACCAGATTTAGCAAGAAGATATCATTTCCATCTAGTCCTATGTACTGTAACGTTACATAGCTATTTAATCACAATAGTGTCAGTGATTAGCCTCGCCCTCTAGCTGTATCATCGTTAGAGAGCTGGTGTGTTTTGGCTTTTCTTGTATCCTACCTCACCACCCGGACACAGTTTATCACCATCGGCGATACCAGTTCCACCCCGGCCCCAGTCAACCAAGGCGTCCCCCAAGGCTCTGTACTTGGCCCAATTCTGTTCACCATCTACATGCTCCCCCTCGGTCAGATCATCCGCCGCCATGGCCTCAGCTTCCACTCCTATGCTGACAACACACAACTCTACCTCTCCACCAAACCATCCACCCATCTCCCCCACACTCCCTTATCAACTGCCTTCACGAAATAAAAACCTGGATGTCATCTAATCTTCTCAAACTCAACAACAATAAAACTGAGCTCATGGTTGTGGCACCCAAGGCCCTGCTCCGGAAGGTTGGGGATCTCACCCTCAACATAGACGGCTGCTCCATCTGCCCATCCCCAAAGGTCCGCAACCTGGGCGTTATCTGGACTCCACCCTTTCCTACCAAGCCAATGTCAGTTCCATCACCAAATCCGCCTTCTTCCACCTCAGAAACATATCCAGACTCCGACCATCACTTTCAGACTCCACAGCTGAGACCCTCATCCATGCCTTTGTAACCTCCCGCCTGGACTACTGCAACGGGGTCCTGTCCGGGGTCCCAAGCAAAACCCTGGACAGGCTCCAGTATTCAAAATTCAGCTGCCAGGGTTCTAACCCGCACCAAACCCTGGCAGCACATCACCACCACCCTCATCCACCTCCACTGGCTCCCCATCCAATCCTGCATCACCTACAAAGCCCTCCTGCTCACCTACAAATCCCTTCACGCTCTGGCACCTCAGTACCTCACTGACCTCCTCCACCCCTACACTCAGTCACGGTCCCTACAACCCACGGACACTGGTCAGCTCTCCATCCCCCGAACCAGACTGCGGACCGTCGGGGACAGAGCTTTCAGTGTGGCAGCTCCCACCCTCTGGAACTCCCTCCCTGCAGAACTCCGCACCGCCCCAACTCTGGACTCATTCAAAAAACTGCTCAAAACCCACCTCTTCAACTTGGCCTTTAACCCCTAATCTCTCACTTTAGTCAAGTCAAGTCAAGTCAAGAGTTTTATTTGTCACGGCATACAAGTATACAATGAAATGCGGGTGGTCTTGCCCGCAACAATGTGCAATAACATATAATAGAATCCAATAGAACAACATTGTGCAATAAACAAGTAACATTGTGCAATAAACAAGTAACATATTAGGGCTAGTGCTGTCAGGCGATTAAAAAAATTAATCTAATTAATTACAGGATTTGTAATTAATTAATCGCATTTTAATCGCATAACCATTTTATGCCTGATATTCTATATTCTATAATCATATTTCAAATTGCATGTGTCCGGATGGCAGAATTCAGTACTGTATCTACAAAACCTTCTGTTTAATCATCTTCCATCTATTAATTTGCTTAGATTTTTCAGGTCTGGTCAATTTGAGCATAGTGTTATTCACAGTCAAAGATAATTTTATTGATATTCTCATTTGGTTCATTACAATTTACTCAAGCCTAGTAACGGACACAGTATTTCTGACACTGGGAATACATTCCCTGAGATCCATAGATGTCCCTAGAATCAGATACCAAGAACATGCAAATGGACCATATAAAAAAAAGTCTGTAAATGTGTATTCTACGTTCTTATGGAATGAATGAGAGAAAAAAGTAAAAAAAAAAAGAAACATAATTTTTTTTTAATTAATTGAGTTAATTTTCATAACGCAATAATTTGCTATGTAATTAATTAATCTAATTAACGCGATAAACTGACAGCCCTAATTAGGGCATATCAGTATATGTACATAAGTTATTTACAGAGCATGGAGGACATGCTAGGTCCCTTGGTAGTGTCTTTCTGTACATGCTAAATTATACAATCTCCGGTTATACTATACTATTTTTAAAGTGACCTTTCCTTAGTGGCCATAAGTGTGGGCGTGTGCAGCATGAGTGTGTGCTTGCTCATGTTAAAGTGGCTGCTAGTGTGTGAGCGTGTACAGTGTGTGTGTCGTGTGTGTGCTCATGTGTGCTTGTGTGTGGAGAGTTCAGTGTTCAAGGCTCTGATGGCCTGGGGGAAGAAGCTGAGCCGAAGTCTCTCTGTCCTAGTAGCTGGTGTTGGAGGTCTGACCCCCCACCCTGACCGCCTGGGGCCTTTCACTCAGAAAGTCCAGTATCCAGGCGCTCAGAGCGGAGCTCAGACCCAGCTCGATCAGCTTGTCCACCAGTCTGGTGGGGACTATGGTGTTGAATGCTGAGCTGTAGTCAATGAACAACAGTCTCACATAGCCCCCCTTCTGACGTTCCAGGTGAGAGAGGGTGCTGTGCAGTACTTGGGAGACCGCATCGTCAGTGGACCTGTTTGGCCTGTATGCGAATTGCATAGGGTCCATATCACTGGGGAGGGAGGCACAAATGTGATCCTTGACCAGCCTCTCGAAACATTTCATGGCCACAGAGGTGAGTGCCACCGGTCTGTAGTAATTTAGACCTGCTGGGGAGGGTTTCTTTGGTACCGGGATAATGGTGGACATCTTGAAGCAGGCAGGGACCACTGACTCCTTCAGGGATCGATTAAATATGGTGGTGAACACAGGGGCTAGCTGGTTAGCACAGGACTTAAGTATGCGTCCTGTTATTCCGTCTGGGCAACCTTTTTGGTGTTCACCTGCATAAATGCTCTTCTCACACCGTGTACCGTCAATGAGAGAACGTCCCCGCCCCCCCGCGGATGCCCGCCCCCCTCCACAACAGCCGGCGCGCCAGTGACGTCACTAGCCGTTGAGCTAGCGGCGCCGCTGTTTGCACCAAACCGCGCGTAGAAGGTGTTGAGCTGGTCCGCGAGGGAGGCGTCGTCGCTCCCCATTGAGGGGGCGCTGACTTTGTAGTCAGTTATCGTCCTCAGTCCCTGCCATAAGCCTCTTGTGTCATTCTGTGCCATTTGTGCCTCCATCTTGTCAGCATACGTCTTTTTCGCAAGTTTAACAGCCTTGCGCAGAGTGTAGACTGTTGTCTTGTACTCTTCCATGTTTCCTGACTCTCTGCCAAGGTTGTAGGCAGTGGTTCGAGAGTTCAGAGCTGCTCTGATAGTACTGTCCACCCATGGTTTCTGGTTCGGGAACACCCTCGCCTTCTTTGTGGGGACAATACTATCAGAAAGTGTTGTTATGAAGGACACCACAGTGTCTGTGAACTCGCTGACGTCACTGGCGCTTCCCTCAAACATTCCCCAGTCGACGTCATCGAGTGCGTCCTGAAGCATGGCCTCTGATTGGTCGGTCCATCTTTTTACCTCACGTGACACGACGGCGTCACGTGATCTTTGTTTGTAAGCCGGCACCAGGATAATGGCGGCGTGATCCGACGTGCTCGTCGTTCCCGCTAATGGAGGAGCCGGTACAGCCTTGTATCCGGCTCTGAACGGGGTGTAGCAGTGATCGAGTGTACTTCCTCCCCTTGTGGAGCAGACGATGTGTTGAAATAAAGACGGCATAACTTCTTCAAATTCGCCTGATTGAAATCCCCGGCTACGATCATGGCCGCGTCTGGATGTTTGATCTGATGTGTGTTTAGATGATCGCGTAGCTCCGCCACCGCCCTGGCGGCATTCGCTTGGGGAGGGATGTATACTGCAGTCATGATTACCGCAGTAAACTCACTTGGAAGATGGAAGGGGCGACATTGGATGGAGAGATGTTCCATGTCCGGGGAGCATGAGCTGGAGAGTACCTTGATCTCCCTGGGGTTTACCCAGCCATTGTTGGTCATAAGACAGACACCCCCGCCGATGCTCTTCCCGGAGGCCTCTGTGCGGTCCGCTCTGAAGACTGTTAAGGAGTCCGAGGGAGAGACGCTGTGGTCCGGAGTCGCTGGTTTCAACCAGGTCTCCGTGAAACACAGGATATTGCAGTCCTTCATCTCTCGCTGGAATCGGACCCGTGCTCGTAAATCATCCATCTTACTCTCTAGCAAACGTGCATTCGCCAGGAAGATAGATGGAATAGCCGGACGGTAAGCAGATCTTTTTAGTCTTAATCTGATTCCGCTCCTCTTTCCTCTGTGTTTCTTCTTTGTCCTGCCGCTTTTGTCCCCCTCGTTGTCTTTGTCCCGCCTGATCTCCGTTGGCCAGTCTTGGCATAAAGTGTCTCTAAACTCCTCTTTGAGTCCGGAGCTTAGGTCAATAAGTGACTGGCGGTCGTATGACGTCCCCGCCAGTGATGTTTCGATAAAAAAAGTACTAAAAACAAACATAACTAAAAGTGTGCACATTCGTTGCTGAGCAAAACCCACGGCGACTGACCTGGGTTGCGCCATAGGTTTAGTTTTTTTTGTATATGTTGTGTCTGTGCAGGGTACAAAATAGTCACACGCCCACCGCCACAGGCTTGTAGATTTAATGTTTGGCCGTCATAAATTAAGGCCTGGGCGCCATCTGGCGGCCAACAAAATCCACTGCATGCGTCGGCTAGAGCTGCGGCTGAATACCGCGTCACCGCTGTTTTTTATCATAATAATAAAGTTGGCTTGCGGCTCTGCAGATATACCCTACTCGGTTCCAAGCGACCCTATTGGTCCAGCCTGGCTCTGCGGCTCTGCAGATACCCCCTACTCGACGCGTCACACTTTGTAGCCTCTGAACGAAAACAGAACGCCGCGCCGCCATCTTTACTGCCTCGCTAAGGATGCATTATTGCATTTCATTCAGGATTTGTTTGCGACAGAACCAAGTGCAATAAACAAAAAAGAATGGATTCACTGTGTATTCTGCCTTATTTATTGATGAAACAAAACCGACATCAACCCAATTTACCACCGGCGGCCCCGCCTGCATCCCCATTCCCCACACGGAGACAAACGGAGTAGTAGTACCTGGCTGCAGTGGAAAAGGAACAAAGTACCAGGTGCCTAAAGCGGGTCGAGTCGAGTAGGTACTATGCAGTGGAAAAGCGCCATTAGACTAGAGGCAGGCTATAAGAGTAGACTACTAAAAAAAAAAAATGCATTCAAACTTTTTTTTTTTTTGTGCGCACTGTGCGGATATTTAATTTTGCATTTGATTTGACCAAATATGTGGAGGCATATTTTGTACCCTGGTTATTTCGCGTTTGTAACGTCATAACATCAGTGGAGGCTGCTGACTGATTAATAATAAGCTCTCTTTATTTCGCGGAGCATAATGTATAATGTTATTTCGCGTTTGTAACGTCATAACATCAGTGGAGGCTGCTGACTGATTAACTCGTAACGTCATAAACCAACTACCAGATTCACTCGTCACTGTACATCAGTGGAGGCTGCGTAACTGACTAACTGATTAACTAGAAACTGCACATTGAGGGGGTTTGAATCACGCTACATCAGTGGAGGCTGCTGACCAGATTATTATTATATTATATTAGGGGTGGACGGTATTATTATTATTATCTATTATTATATTATTATTCCATACAAGGCTGGATGCATTACAGACTCCGCTAACATCCCTTGTTGCCTTGTAGGTGGCAAGTATGGATTTGTTTATCTTGTTTGAAGTTGTTTTAATATGTTCTTTAATTCTTTTGCTTCCATATTGTAAATAAATTCGCAATAAATTATTTGCATTTAAAACTATTAACGCTGACTCATTCCTTCAGTCCACTCAAAATTATGCTAATATTCCTTATGTTGTTTATGATATTAATTGAAAATAGCATACGAGAGTATTATATAGTAATAATAACACATGGCGATATACTAAAAAGCTATTTATAATTTTTGGCTGGTAAAAAATCTGGATGGCTGGTAGTTTTTAAAATCTACCAGCCAAATGGCTGGTAAGTCAAAAAGTTAAGTTTGTTCCCTGTGTCTGTGTCCACTGTCTGTTACTTTGTTATCCCCCCCTATGTAAAGCGACCTTGGGTCCCTTGAAAGGCGCTATATAAAATGAAGTTATTATTATTATTATTATTATTATTATTATTATTATTATTATTATTATTATTATTATTATTATCTGGCAGACGGTACCGGAGTCTCAGATCCACCTCCAAAAGAACTCTAAACAGCTACTTCCACCAGGCCAACAGGCTACTGACTGAGAGACTCTGAACCATCATGGTCATGTACAAAATGTCTTGTTAACCCTTGTGCGCTGCTTATTTATTTATCTTATTTTGGTGTTAACAAAAACTCCGGGTCCGAATGCACCCGGTGTGTAACCAACCACCATAAAAAAAATAAGGATTATTATCCAGTTTTGTTTTGTACTTCATTACTAACTTATTAGCTCATCATAACCAGTACCCATATCAAACATTATTTTATATGGCCCCCATATGGCCCCAAGACACAATATACATATTTTTCAATTGAAATTAGGATTATATTCACTCATGCTGTTCCCCATATTGAAGAAAATGGGTAAATATTTATGCAATCTGACTATAACAGGCTAATATGAAGACACTTTGAGTAAACTGCTTTGTGGGTGTATTATGGAAATAAATCAAGGAACAAAACAACTCCACCTCCCTATCACTCTCGTCCTCCATATCGCTCTCTTCCTCCTCTCCCTTTCCATCTCCCTATCACTCTCTTCCTCCTTTCCCTCTCCACCTCCCTATCGCTCTCTTCCTCCTCTCCACCTCCCTATCACTCTCTTCCTCCTCCCCCTCTCCACCTCCCTATCACTCTGTTCCTCTTCCTCTCCACCTCCCTATCACTCTCATCCTCCATATCGCTCTCTTCCTCCTCTCCCTCTCCACCTCCATATCACTCTGTTCATCCTCTCCCTCTATCACTCTGTTCCACCTCTCCCTCTCTACCTCCCTATCACTCTGTTCCACCTCTCCCTCTCTACCTCCCTATCACTCTGTTCCTCCTCTCCCTCTCCCTATCACTCTGTCCCACCTCTCCCTCTCTACCTCCCTATCACTCTGTTCCACCTCTCCCTCTCTACCTCCCTATCACTCTGTTCCTCCTCTCCACCTCCCTATCGATCTGTCCCTCTCCACCTCCCTATCACTCTGTTCCTCATCTCCACCTCCCTATCGCTCTGTCCCTCCTCTCCCTCTCCACCTCCCTATCACTCTGTTCCTCATCTCCCTCTCTACCTCCCTATCACTCTGTCCCTCCTCTCCCTCTCCCTATCACTCTGTTCCTCCTCTCCCTATCGCTGTCCCTCCTCTCCACCTCCCTATCACTCTGTTCCTCATCTCCCTCTCTACCTCCCTATCACTCTGTTCCTCATCTCCCTCTCTACCTCCCTATCACTCTGTTCCACCTCTCCCTCTCCACCTCCCTATCACTCTGTTCCACCTCTCCCTCTCCACCTCCCTATCACTCTGTTCCACCTCCCTATCACTCTGTTCCTCCTCTCCACCTCCCTCTCTCGCTCCTGCCCTTGTTCCCATGAAGGGGGGGGGGGGGGGTGAAGTGTCTAGTCAAAAATGAACCTTGATTGAGCCACATGTGATCCACAGAGCTAGCTGTAGCATTTCTATGAAGCCATGATGTCTATAGCCATTTATCTATACCGGGTCCGTTTGGACCCGAACACCACAGAAAAAAACGTTCTAGAAGAGATTCAGAATTAGCTAAAATGGTAAACATGAGTGTTTGTGTTTAAAGGAAAACTCCAACATTTTGGGAAATTAGCTTATTTAACATCTTCCCTGGAGTTAGACAAGTAGATACATACCTTTTTTGTCTCTGTGCGTGCATTTAGCTTTGGGAACAGTCGCTCCGTTAGCGTAGCTTAGCTTCATCACTGGAAGTGGGGGAGATCCGGAGCCTGACGTTCCCTTACACTGTATACAGTCACGAAATACACTCCAAAACGTTCATGTAAACATGTTGTGACCTGTGTATTCACCACGTGGAGAAATAAAAAATAATTGAATTAGACAATTGCGTTTTATACGCAAATATACTCAAGATTTTTTTTTGCCTAACCACTCCTCTCTGAGCGCAGTCAGTGATTTCAACGTGTCGTCGTGATTGTTGACACTCATTCATTCAAAGGATCCGAACCGATTGAAGTTTATGGATACCATGACTTAAAATAGTCTTACCTTGACGATTAAAAGCCTCCCCAATTTAGAAAACAGTAATCCAATGGCTGGTATTGATAATATACTACTAACTACTGGACGCTCTGAGCTAACCGGAGCTAACACAGAACAGGATGGTAAAGCATATATAATGACTTCCTTTCTGGGGTTTTCAAAATAAAAGTGCGACGTTTATAGCAGCGGAAAACGTTTATTTTGTACATTATCTAACGTTAACACGAACCTAAACTAACTTTAGGTTAGTTGTAACGTTAGTTTAGGTTCGTGTTAACGTTCGATAATGTACAAAATAAACATTTTCCGCTGCTATAAACGTTGCACTTCACGACGACACGTTGAAATCACTGACTGCGTTCAGAGAGGATTGGTTAGGCAAAAAAATAGTTCCAAGTATATTTGCTTATAAAACGTAATTGTCTAATTCAATTATTTTTTATTTCTCCACGTGGTGAATACACAGGTCACAACATGTTTACATGAACGTTTTGGAGTTGTATTTGGAGTGTATTTCGTGACTGTATACAGTGTAAGGGAACGTCAGGCTCCGGATCTCCCCCACTTCCAGTGATGAAGCTCCGGATCTCCCCCACTTCCAGTGATGAAGCTAAGCTACGCTAACGGAGCGACTGTTCCCAAAGCTAAATGCACGCACAGAGACAAAAAAGGTATGTATCTTCTTGTCCAACTCCAGGGAAGATGTTAAATAAGCTAATTTCCCAAAATGTTGGAGTTTTCCTTTAAATAGCATACTCAAAGCCTTGTTCCGGGAAAAATAATTTAGATGGCAATTATTACATTTTAGATTCTTGAAACGGGTCAGTTCGGACTAGGGGTGGGACAATACATCGATCCAGATCGATATATCGATCTATTATCAATAATCAAATAGGATCGACGCAACGTAAAAAGATCGATTCATATTGCGATACTCTTATTTTGAAAATCCCCGCGAGTCATATCCGCCGGTGCCCAGTATTGTGAAACTCCGTGTAGAAATTACAGCAGTGTTTGCGTCTGCTGTAAAGCACTACAGAGCGTCTATTTTGCGAGCCGATATAAGTCTGTGCAGTTTTTTCCCCGCAACGGGTCAAATGCATATAACAGGCGTTGCATCGTCGCCATTCCTTTATGCCAACGTCGCGTTAAATATCTAAATGAACGTCGCGTTGGCTGCTAAAAGCTAAGCAGCTAACCGTGAGAGAGAACAGGAGAGTGGAAAGGGGACTTGGAAGGAGGAGGGGTGGGGGCTGTGGGGGACTGTGTGTGTGTGTGTGTGTGTCTGTGTGTGTGTTAAAGCTCAATATATAAAAACAAAAGTGAACAGGAGGTCTATTTGTATTAAAAACAATAGATTGTTTTTCATTTAAATGTCTGGAAGAGCTCAAAAATAAATACATCAATTGATATTTCCGTAGCCTTTTTTTAGTTGATCTAAATGTGACTGATTGTGTTAAATGGGCACATAATATCGCCTCATATCGATCGCAGACACCTGAATTGAATCGTATCGTATCGTATCGTGGCAGACTTTGTGATATCGGCAAATATCGTATCGTTGTCCAAAGAATCGATATCGTATCGTATCGTGATGAAACTGATGATTCCCACCCCTAGTTCGGACCAAAGTAATATTGTATAGTATAGGATTATTTTAAGTATATTTGTTGTATTACAATGTATTGTATTTGTATATTATTTATTTAATGTATGTGCACACTACTACGGTTGAGGAGACAAGAATCTCACGTTTTCGGAATGTATACATTCTAAAAGCTGTGACAATAAAACCTATCTACCTACACAAATTGTTTTTGTGCTGTCCATTGAGCATGCACCTTCACGTGATTGGGGAGTTAACTGTAGGTCAAACTCCCCAAACAAACAAGCACACCATTGATTTAATTGCCATATAAATCACATACAAAGATCTAGGGCTGTCTTAAATACTTCGAAGCCTCGTTCGATGGGCATGGGATTCGAATATGAAAATAAAATTTGATTATTGAAAAAATATATATATATGATTTTTTTTGTGCAAAATCAACTTGCCTCTCTTTGTTAACTACAACAAGCAATGCTGTTTTGTTATTTAAGATGAGGTCGGACTCTGCACTGACATTTGTGTTCATTGTGCTGCTAAATTATAAAGCCTCAAATGACGGCTTACAATATTTCATGAAAGCAAAGTGTTTTGTTTGTCTAAGATTTTAAAAGGTTTAAACTATACAGCACTGACAAAGTTGAACAAAGTGCTGTACAAGTCCCACAACATAAAAAAATAATGATAATAATAATATTTAAAAGAAAATAGTAATATTATTATAATTTTTTTTATCTCGAAGCCTCAAATTAAAATTGAATTTCAGCCCGAAGCTTCGAATTCCAAAAAAATCATTCGAAGGTCAGCCCTACAAAGATCTAACTATTACTCCTCTCTGAACATGAATATAAAACAAAAATGTGATCTATTAACTCTGTAAACCTTATGATTCATCATTGATATTTGAATACTTGAAATCTGTATGAACTGAGTAGTTAGTATCAAATTAAATAAGATGGAACAGCTCCATGGATCAATTGAATAAACAATTATTTACCAGTATGGTATTGTTTAAATTGTACAGCTTTTTGCACATCTTTGTCAGGGAATTCTAACAATTCTGGACCTGAATGTACCAGTTAATTGTAATCCTCTCTCTCTCTCCTTATGTCTAGTCAAGCCAGGTTGTGGAGGAGAGAGACAGGGATGAACAGGCTATAGACTACTTTGCCCATCCTGAGCCTGCTATGATGCAGGTGTTTTTACATCACCACCCGAAACAAGATTAAGCCAAGAGCGAGTGAGTACACTGGTCCACATGCACTGGTACACTTGTCCATGGCACTTACTACCCAGCTTTGTAGTGGTTTGGGGGAATATTACAGTAGGTACGCATATTTAAGGGGACCACAAGGATGGTGTACTGGTGGGTGGTGTCTGACCGATTATGGTGGGCCGGTCTGGGCCTAAAATGCCAGGGCCGATTTTTGGTCCCAGTCCAGCCCTGCCTAGGAGCAAGCACTCCATACCTTCAGGAGGTGATAACCACTAATAAGTTAAACACCTAAAAGGTCTATCATATCAAAACAATCTAGGGATGTACTAGGTATAATAAAAATCACATCTAGATGTAGACACGTGAATGTGTCTGTTAAAGACTCCGGTATTTAATATAGACATTGGAATATGTTCAATAAGACTTTCAGATATGTTCCCTTAGGACAGGGGTCGGCAACCTGCGGCCTCGAGGCCGCATGCGGCTCTTTAGCCAATCAGCTGCAGCTCCCTGGCCCGCAAAAATAAAAATAAAAATAACTTTTTTTTTTACTTTTTTATTTTTTTTTTATTTTTTGGAGATCGATGTCATACTGTGACACTGAAATGAAAAAATATTTCATCAACTAAGATATTTAGTCAACAAAAGGCTTACCTGTATGCCTGATATGTGGTGCGAAATTTGCGAACAATGAAAAATGTACTTTTTATTTTATAGATTTTCCACAAATAAGGGAAGGACTCTAATAGAGCTGCATAGTTCAGGGTTTTATTTCAAAGTAGGTCTACAGATCGATGCCAGTGTTTTTTCTCCTTTTCTGTGTTTTATTTCAAAGTAGGTCTACACATGGTATTCTTTTTTCAAAGTGGACTACTTTCTATTTTATAAATGTTCCACAAATAAGGGAAGGACTCAAATATACCTGAATAGTTCAGGGTTTTATTTCAAAGTCGGTCTACAGACACCAGTGTTTTGTCTCCTCTTCTGTGTTTTATTAAAAAATAGGCCTACACAGCCAGTATTTTTTCTCCTCTCCTCCATAAGAGTTTGAGGTTTTCCTTTGGTAAAAACAGGTAAAAACAGCAATTAAAAAGTCAAAATTTTTCTTTTTGTTGCTTTATAAAATCATTAATGCAACAAACTGTGTGCTATAAGTATAAAGTATAATAAATTGCAAATTACTTTGGGTATGCAATTGTCAGGCGTTTTATGCTAAATGTGGGGTATGCTTGGGGATATATAAAATGTTATACACTGTGTTATCTTCATTTTAAGGGTAAATAGGTTGTGCGGCTCCCTGAGCATTTTATTTTGTGGGACGGGGGAAAAGTGGCTCTTTTGATGTAAAGGTTGCTGACCCCTGCCTTAGGAGGACGAACACTAGGGGGAGCTGCGGACAGTCAGGCTGGTGGTCAGAAGAACGGCGACAGGTGTGCTGCGGAACACACGAAGAAGGGAGGTGCACGCCCCTTCCTGCGACAACCACGGACGGGAGAAGGCGCGTGCGAGATAGCTCTGCCTGAACAATGGGCTCCAGGCTAATAACGTGACCTAGTAATAAAGTATAAAGCTGAGTATTTACGTGTTATAAGAACAAGTATAGTATCGAGACGTCGTGCTACCGAAGAAGACGGTCAACCGACCAACGTGAGAAAACGACAGAGATTTTGCGTGTTTAGCAGTTAGGTCGGGAGCTATTATAGCCGCACCGGCTATTAGGTCATTCAAGTATTGTGAGTTAGCCACTTAGCTTAGCTCGTCGCGCCCAGCATGCTACAAGAGGAAGAAGGACGTTTCGCCCCAAGACTTCTACTGGACATCTCGTGCATTCGCCCAGACCACCAACTGACTGCCCGCACTATCCCAGCCGGGGTGTATTAGGTGACGGTCTACATAGACCACTTTATCGTTGAATAAGCACAGACATTATGGAACATTAGGGGTGGGAATCACCAGTTTCATCACGATACGATATCGATTCTTTGGACAACGATACGATATTTTCCGATATCACAAAGTCTGCAACGATACGATACGATTCAGGTGCCTGCTATCGATATGAGACGATATTATATGCCCATTTAACACAATCAGTAACATTTAGATCAACAACAAAAAAAGGCAATGGAAATATCATGAAATTTTTATTTTTGAGCTCTTCCAGACATTTAAATGAAAAACAATCTATTGTTTTTAATACAAATAGACCTCCTGTTCACTGTAAAGTGCCACGTTTTGATATATTTAGCTTTAAACTTTTAAGTAATTTTTTTTGGAACTCACAACACGCAACCTAAAACCCCTTCCTATCCCAAACCATTCCTGCAATTGTTTTATGTTGCATGATGATCATGAATACATTTAATATGTATTGTATTTATTATGTTTAAATATCAACATTATCTGTCCATCCTCAGTACATTTACTATAAATATACTAACCGTATACTTCATCTGGTCTTTCCAAACGCACACACACACAGAGAAAGGGAGCATGGCTGCCCCCCCCCCCCCCCCCTCATTCCCCACTTCTCTGCCTATGGCTCTGGGTTAGCTTGTTGTTAGCTTACGCAAAATTTCGATCTTTTAACGCGACGTGGGCATAAAGGAATGGCGAGGATTGCAAAGCAGGTTAGATGCATTTGACCCGTTGCGGAATAAAACAGCAGACTTGTTTTGGGTCGCAGAATAGGCACACTAGTCTTGCTCTAGTGACGCTCTAGTCTAGACGCTACTACTGTGTGCTGTTGATCCGAGCGGATATGACACTCCATGGGATTTTCAAAATAAGAGTATCGCAATATGAATCAATCTTTTTACGTTGCATCGATCCTATTTGATCATTGATAATAGATCGATATATCGATCTGGATCGATGTATCGTCCCACCCCTATGGAACATGCGTGCTAAAGCCAGCCACGGCTAGACTGTTTTTTTTTCAATTATTATCTTTTATTTGCTTTTAACATTTCATTTACATACATTCCTAACTAAACATTTACTAACCCTTCCCCGAGCCTTCCTAGTACAAAAAAAAAAAGAAAAAACTATCGAATGCATGATTTACTTTAAGACCATGATTGTCTGTGCTACTACCTGAATAAAATAATAAACATGACAACAAAAAGAAAAAAGAAAAACAGGCAGACAAATATAGAATATAAAAAGACAATATCCACAATCTCTATGCTTCAATTGGCTCTCTCCAGTTCTATACCCATATTTGGTATGTAATCCATTGCCCGACGCCAGATCTTCTGAAAGTGTATTATTTTTCCTTTCACATTATACATGATTTTTTCAGGTGTGCAATAGGATAGGAGTTCTGCCCACCATTGTTTAGTCGGGGGAGGGGGTTCAGATTTCCAATGACAAAGAATACATTTTTTTGCAGCAGACATTCCTAACAGGATACATTTCTTTTCAAAGTTGTCAAAGTTACTCAGCATAGAGACATCACCCAAAATAGCTATTCGTGCGTCAGGAGTCATCGTCTTTCCAATAATTTTTGAAAGTTGTTCAAATATAAATTTCCAGTAATAATTTAACTTCCGGCAATTCCAGAACGTGTGGATTAATAATAATAATAATAATTCATTTAATTTATATAGCGCTTCTCAATAACCCGAAGTCGCTGACAGTAGTCGGGAGCAGGGGTACAAACAAAGAGACGAAAGCAAAGAAACAAAACAAAACAACAAAGAAACAAAAACAAAGGAACATGAGACCATGGGGGGAACGGGGGAGACAGCCTGATGGCACAAGAAGAAAAAAAAAGACTAGAGACATATCGATCAGGTTGGAGGGGAGGGGGGGGTTTAGGGGTGGGGGGGGTTGAAGGCAAGGGAGAACAGGTGGGTTTTGAGGCAAGCTTTGAAGGTGGAGAGTGTAGGGGAGTCTCTGATGGACTGGGGGAGGGAGTTCCAGAGTCGGGGTGCAGTGCGAGAGAAGGCCCAGATCTCCGAAGTGTTTAAGCTTGGATGTCGGGACAGTGAGGGAGGCAGTGGAGGAGGACCGGAGGGAACGGGTTGGGCGGTAGGGGAGAAGGAGATCAGTCAGGTAGGGGGGGGCCAGGCTGTGGAGGGCTTTGAAGGTGAGGAGTAGTGTTTTGAAGTTAATGCTGTGTTTGATCGGGAGCCAGTGGAGGGAGTGGAGGACAGGAGTGATGTGTTCGCGGGACCGGGTGTTAGTGAGGAGGCGGGCGGCTGAATTTTGGACCATTTGCAGTTTATGGAGGGAGCGGGAGGTGATACCAGTGAGGAGGGAGTTGCAGTAGTCCAGGCGGGAGGAGATGAAGGCGTGAATGAGGGATTCAGCAGCGGGGGGGGAGAGGCAGTGACGGATTTTTGCGATGTTGCGGAGGTGAAAGTAGGATGTTTTCACGATGGAGCGGACGTGGGGGTCAAGTGAGAGGGTGGGGTCAAGGAGGACACCAAGGTTGCGGACTAGGGGGGAGGGGGTGATGGTGGAGTCGTTGATGGTGAGTGTGATGGGTCCGGATCTGGTGAGGGTGGTTTTGGTGCCAATGATGAGGAGTTCAGTCTTGTCACTGTTGAGTTTGAGGAAGTTGTGGGTCATCCAAGTTTGGAGTTCGGTGATGCATGATTCGATGTGACTGAGGGGTGGGCTGTGGGGGGATTGTGTACTGATGTATATTTGGGATTAGGTCCCCTTTAGCATGTTGACATCGAAGACAATTGGGTGATGTCTCGTGGCTAAATTGATATAATCTGTGAGGTGTATAATAAATTCTGTGTAGTATATTAAATTGTGTTAACCTATGGTTGGTATTTGTTAAAGTTGTTTGGGAGTTCTGGAGCAATGACTGCCATTCTTTCATGGTATATTTGTGTTTAATATCTTTTTCCCATTTACCTTTTTGTTGTAGCATCCTATCATCTTTCTGTTCAGTGTTCATCAGTGTGTAGATTTTAGATATCAGGCCCTTTGATGTTTTTGTAGTGTTAAACAGTTTCTCTATTGGTGTTTCAGACATATGGGGATAGCTATAACTGTTATTTTTGACCCAGTTCCATATCTGTAGGTATTTAAAAAAGATGGATGAAGGTAAATTATATTTCGCTCTCAGGGAATTAAAATCAGAAAAGATGCTTTGGTTATACAAGTCTCTTATTTCGCTGATTCCCTTGGTTCTCCAATTTTCAGATATTCCATCACTAATAATTTTGGGGACACAAGGGTTGTTCCACAGGGGCATGCTCATTAACAAGGTATTTTGATTTCCCATTAGTTTAATAGTTTCTTTCCAACATGCAAAGGTATGATGTATAATCTGGTTTTTAGTGATAGAGTTAAGGGTTTTTTGCGTGTCTATATAGGGGATTACCTGTAGTGGAGTAGGATGGATTATGTTCTCTTCCAGTTTAACCCATGCTGGTGTGGGCAGCCTCTCACTGTTGAGCCAACACCAAATAACACGTGATTGACAGGCTAGGTAGTACAGTCTGAAGTTGGGGAGGTTTAAGCCCCCTTTATTCAGGGGAGCCTGTAGTGCTTTTAATCTGATCCTAGCCCGTTTCTGGGACCACAAAAACATTGAAATGATTTTATTCAGTGATGTAAACAAGCTTGGTGGACAGCTGAGTGGAATTGACTGGAACAAATAAATTAATTTAGGCGAAACATTCATCTTGACCACATGCCAGGACAACAGCCTGCTCCTGAACATTGGTAAAACCAAGGAGCTGATCGTGGATTATAGGAGAGGACAGCAGGAGACACACACACCACTGACGATTAATGGGGCTACCGTGGACAGGGTGAGCAGCTTCAAGTACCTGGGGGTCCACATCTCAGAGGACCTGACATGGTCAACACACATAGACACAGTAGTAAAGAAAGCGAAGCAGCGCCTCTACCACCTGAGACAGTTAAGGAAGTTCAGAGTATCGGGGAAGATACTCCAGTCCTTCTACTCAGGAGCTGTAGAGAGCATCTTGACCGGAAACATCACTGCCTGGTATGGGAACAGCACGGCACAGGACAAGAAGGCCCTACAGAGAGTGGTGCGCTCAGCCGAGCGTACCACGGGTATTGCGCTACCTCCCCTGCAGGCTCTATACAACAAGAGGTGCAAATCCAGAGCCTGCAGGATAATGAAAGACCCCCACCACCCCAATAACAGCCTGTTCCAGCTGCTGAGGTCAGGCAGACGCCTGCGAACTCCAGCTACTAGGACGGAGAGGCTTAGGCTAAGCTTCTTCCCCCAGGCCATCAGAGCCTTGAACAATGAACATTGAGAGACACAGAAACTGAACTATCCACACACAAGCACATACACGACACGCACGCTGAGCACGCTCACACACTAGCAGCCACTTTAACACTCATGCCGCACACACGCACACTTATGGCCAGAGGAAAGGCCACTTAAAGTAGTATAACATCAGGAACAGTGTATTGCACTACTAAAGCTACCTAGCATGTCCTACATGCTCTGTAAATACTAATGTACAGATACCGAGATGGCACACCATGTACCTGTTTATTGCACTGTTTTATTGGATTCTATTAATATGTTGTACCACTGTATTTTATTGGATTCTATTATATGTTGTACCTAGGGATGCCCCGATCACGTTTTTTGCCACCGATCACCGATCACCGATCGTCGTGAGCCATATCGGCCGTTACCGATCCGATACCGATCGTTTTTGATTAAAAAGAAATTAAAAATTATTTTATATAATTTTTTTTTTTTAATAAAATATATATATTATATAATTAGACTTGTACTTGTATTATCTGCGAGACATCGCCACCACGCAACAAGTCAAAATGCTCGCTATCTGCAAACAGCTCCACTGTCTGTGTGTACTCTAGTAGCCTCCAGCTACCAAAAAGGATTATCCGGCGCTGCAGCGGGACCCTATTGGTAACGTTATGCTTTGGTCATTTAACATTCAGCAAGCCCTCAGCTCGAATACGCATTCAATCAATGTTATAAGACATTGATATCAGGAGCTATCTGTAGCTACTGCTAGCCGGCTAGATGACGTTAAGACAACTATTTAGTTCAATCGGACATTTCGTTTTGAACAGTGAATTAACGTCAGCTAACGCGAGCTAACGGAGATATCAACATGCACTACAAGACTTGCTGGAGCATTTGTTGATATCAGGAGCTATCAGGAGCTAGCCGGCTAAATACCGTTAGACAATGCCTACTAAAAGTGAATAGTTGACTGGGTAATTTTGTTTAAACAGTAACGATAGCTAGGTAGCTAACGTTAGCTCAGGTCGAATGCACTATCTAGACTCAGCAGAGGAGGTCCGCGGGTACGGGCGGGGCTAGGGAGGAGGAGCAGTTTGCAGGTCCTGTGCGTCTGAGACAAGCGAGTGAGATATCCACTTGATCAGTTTCCGCGATCGGCGAATATGACTAATTATCGGAATTCCCCGATCGCATATTTATACTAATTATCGGCCGATAACGATCGGTGGCCGATCGATCGGGGCATCCCTAGTTGTACCACTGTATTGCACATCGTCGCGGGCAAGACCAGCCGCATTTCATTGTATACCTGTATGCCGTGACAATTAAAACTCTTGACTTGACTTGACTTAACACGTCCAATTAAAGAAATTGGTAGATCTTTCCATTTGTATAGGTCTGTTTTGATTTTTTCCATAATAGGTAGATAGTTATTTTGGTATGTTTGGTTCAGGTCGTTAGATATTTGGATTCCCAGGTATTTGAAGCTTTTTGGTGCCCATTTAAAATGGGAAATCATTGGGTGGGTATTCTGGGTGGTAACACTATTTAGTGGCATTATTTCACTCTTGTCATAATTTATCGTGTAACCAGATATGGCACTGTATGCCTCTAGTATGCTGAGTAATTGCGGCAAGGATATATCTGGTTGGGTAATATAAATTAGTAAATCATCACAATATAGTGAGAGTTTGGATTAGTTTGCTCCAGTCTTTATGCCACATATATTGTTGTTGTTCCGTATTGCCACCGCCAACGGTTCAATGGCTGCGGCGAACAGATATACGGAAAGTGGGCAGCCCTGTCGTACTCCACGTCCCAATTGGAAGGGTTTGGAAAGTATACCATTTGTCAACACTTGTGCCTTCGGAGAGCAATAAAGCATCTTAATATAATTAATGAAAACATCACCAAAATTCATCTGTTTCAGAGTATAAAAAAGATATTCAAATTCTATTGTATCAAAAGCTTTTCGAGCATCCATCGAGATTACAAGTCTTGAGTCATTCATTTGTTTAGAGAGCTCAATGATATGAAAAAGTTTTCTGATATTGTCAGATCCCTGTCGCTGCTGAATAAAACCCGTCTGATCCTCGTGGATTAAGAGAGACATCACAGGGTCCATTCTTAGTGCGAGTGCTTTAGAAAATATTTTATAATCCACATTTAACATTGACAGGGGCCTATAGGAGTCACAAAGTTGTTTATCCTTAGAGGGCTTAGGAAGTACATTGATTGTTGCTAATTCTAGACTTGGTGGTAATTTACCATTATTGAGACTGTCTTTGAGCATGTCCATATAAGGGCGGATTAATTTATTTATGAACAGTTTGTAAAATTCAGCAGGTAGGCCGTCGGGACCGGGTGCTTTGCCCGTTTGCAATGAGTTAATAGCCTTGGTGATTTCTTCCTTTGATATTTCTGTTTCAAGAGTAGTTCTCACTTCTACAGGAAGCTTAGTAATCGGTAAGTTTCCCAAGAATTCCTCGCATTTTGTAGCAGTTGAGTCTTGGTTTTCAGACGTATATAGATTGTGGTAGAACATTTCAAAACGCTGGTTTATCTCTTCAGGTTTATGTAATACATCACCATCCTTAGATTTGATTGAGTCTATTGTTTTTGCCATCTCTTCTTTTCTTATTTGCCAGCTGAGTAGCTTGCCGGTTTTGTCCCCCTTTTCATAGTAGTGGTATTTCGTTCTGGCCATGTCTGCTTCTACTTGGCTAGTAGTTAAGTTGCTATATTCAAGCCGCTTTTTTACTAGTATGTGCAGAGTTTCTGCTCTATTGGATTCTGCGTGTTTTTTCTCTAGTTCATGAATTTCTTTGTCTAGTGTGTTTAGATACTGTCTACTTTTTCTTTGTTTAGAAGCTCCAAAAGACGTTATCTGACCTCTTAGGTAAGCTTTCAGTGTCTCCCAGATTATGCTTGGGGAGGCAGAGTTTACATTAATTATTAAAAAGTCATCGATTTGATTTTCTAGGAAGTTAACAAAATCTGGGTCGTTAAGGAGATATGGCTTGAATCTCCAACACTTAGTTTTAGGTTTGTCCAAATATTGTTTCACCTTCAATTTCAAAGGACAGTGATCCGATATTGTAGAGGCTAGATATTTACATTCAATTACATTGTGAAGTAGTGATTTAGTTGTTAAAAACAAGTCTAATCTGGAATAAGTGTCATGTACCGCAGAATTAAATTAGTATTCCCTCTCCAGTGGGTTAAGTATTCTCCAAACATCGACCAAACCCATTTCAGACATACCATCCCTTACTACTTTGTAGGGCTGCAACTAATGACTAATTTGGTAGTCGACTAATCTGCCGATTATTTTTTCGATTAGTCGACTAATCGAAAACCAATGTAAACACACAAAAAAAAAAAAAAAAATGATTTTTTTTTTATTTTTATTTTTTTTATTACCTATCTTTGTGAAAGTGGCTTCTCAGCTCTGGTCCAGCTGAAGACAGAGCAGAGGAACAGATTGGACATTGAGCATGACCTCAGAGTTGCTTGTCTACCATCACCCCAGACTTTGAGACTCTTGTCAGGACCAAACAACAACATCATAACATGATGATCCCATAGCAAATTAAAATAATGACTCATGAAACATTTGAATTTGGATCTTTAAGCCACTTTAAATGAAAATGTATTTGAAGAACAATACAGCAATCACTCATAACAAGATAAATAAATTAAATAATACAAATTAAAGTGGAAGTGTACTTTAAATAACTTTTGTTTGCTGTGTGTGAGAGGAGTCCGTGTGTGTATGTGTGTATGTGTGTGTGTCTTACTCTGATCGCTGTGTGAGTGAGAGGAGTGTGTGTACTGTGTAATTTGTGTGTGTGTCTTACTCTGATCGCTGTGTGAGTGAGAGGTGTGTACTGTGTAATTTGTGTATGTGTGTGTGTCTTACTCTGATCGCTGTGTGTGAGTGAGAGGAGTGTGAATGTGTGTGTGTCTTACTCTGATCGCTGTGTGTGAGAGAGAGGAGTGTGAATGTGTGTGTGTCTTACTCTGATCGCTGTGTGTGAGTGAGAGGAGTGTGTATGCGTGTGTGTCTTACTCTGATCGCTGTGTGTGAGTGAGAGGAGTGTGTATGTGTGTGTCTTACTCTGATCGCTGTGTGTGAGTGAGAGGAGTGCGTGTGTAATGTATTGTGTGTCTAGTCTGATCATCATCTCCTGCAGGAGAACAATGTTTTCAATGTCCAAAATTTGCTATGGGATCATCATGTTATGATGTTGTCTGGAACCCTGAGAAGCCACTCTCACAAAGATAGGTAGTGCAAAAAAAAAAAAAAAAAAAAAATTCATTAATTTTTTTTTGTTTTTTTTTTAATGACTAATCGACGCAACAATTTCTCGTCGACGATTTTTTATAATCGACGTCGTCGATTATGTCGACTAATCGTTGCAGCCCTACTACTTTGGCTGCGGCACTTAATGGCTGGGGGATGCTATTAGATCTATCTGATGTGCTCAGTGTTAAATTATAGTCACCTCCAAGGATACATGTGCCATAGTTTTGTGCAGAGGATAATAGAATATTCCTAAAAAAGGGTGCATCGTCTTTGTTGGGGCCATATAGATTAATAAGTGTAAAAGGTTCGTGATTTATGTCACATTTGAGGATTATCCATCTACCTGCAGTAGGGATGGGAATCGAAAACCGGTTCCGGTTGGGAACCGGTTCCTAATTGGCCGATGCCTGGAACCGTGTGGCTCCCGTGACTTTCGATTCCCTTATCGCTGCCAGGTTTTTCCTAGTTGCATAATAATGTTAGCGTTAGCATGTAGCCATGGCAGACTCTATTTGATTCATTAAGGGCTCGAAATTGCCTGGGTTTTGGTAATATGCTCCCGCTGTTTGGCTACTTCTATGTGCAGTGAAAACTACTTGAATGCTTTAGAACATAGTCATTGATTTAGTTTAGGGTGAGCTAAAATTAGCCGCGGAGCTATCGCTAGCTAACGTGAGCTAACGCTATTTAATCAAGCTCACAAAGAGAGATAAACAGCTGACAGCGGATAGTACAGGTACAAATACAATAAAACAGCGGGTGGGGACTGTTGTGTAAACCTTGTACTCTTTAGTTCACATATAATAAGAGCCGGATTGTTTATTTACTAAGTCTCTACTCTGAGTCCGTCAGACAGGAAGTACCATGGTGCAACATACAAATGTGTCCGTGTAGCAACACAAGCCAATACCTACAGGACAGGGGCCCGGGGAGGGAGCTCTGTGTGTCTGTGTGTGTGTGTGTGTGTGTGTGTGAGACAGAAGTCAGAGGAATAACGACTGTTATTCAATAGATTAAATTAGTTTAAGAATAAAAAAATAAATACATTTTAAGAGAATCTCAAATACATTATTTTATTTAAGTGTAGGCTATAGTTAATGTTTTATTTTTTACAGTTTTTGTATTTTTCTGACATGGTAAATGGCTGCTTTTTTATATAGCGCTTTTATCCAAAGCGCTTTACAATTTGTTCCTTAGATTTCACCCAATCACTCACACATTCACACAACGACGGCGCAGGCAACCATGCAAGGTGCCAACCTGCTCATCGGGAGCAGTTAGGGGTTAAGTGTCTTGCTCAAGGACACATCGACACGCTGCCCGGGAGGAGCGGGAATCGAACCGGGAACCTCCGGATTGCCAGACGACTGCTCTACCTCCCGAGCCACTGTCGCCCCTGACATGGGGGCTCAACTATAAATGACAATCAGAAATGTCAAGTTGCATGTTGTTATTCTAACCAGCTTAGTTCTGTTGCATTTCCAATTTATTTATTTAAATTATAAATTGATCAGGTATCGATAAGAGAATCGATAATGGAATCGTATCGATAAAATCCTATCAATTCCCATCCCTAACCTGCAGTGTCTTTTTCTTGAGAACGTATTTTTAGGTTTAACTGTTTGTGACATAGTATGGCCACTCCTCTTGATCTGGAATTAAATGAGGAATAAAATACTGACCCAACCCAATCTCTTTGCAACTTCACATGCTCTGCATCAGTTAAGTGGCTTTCCTGAATAAATGCAATGCCGCAATCTTGATTCTTTAAATAGTTGAGAATCTTTTTCCTTTTAATGGGATTATTGATGCCCTTAACATTGAAGGACATAAATGTCAGAGTGCTAGTCATCTAGGATCATTTTCAATATCGACTTTAATAGGGGTTTAATTGTGGTTTTGTTATAGAGATTGCAGCATTCCATTTGAACATGAGCGCGTGCGTGTGTTTTTGCACACACACACACACACACGTTCGCAGTGCATATGCCTACCATTAGTCACTCCAGTTATATCATACAATCTATCATGGTTCACAAGATCACATGCATTGAGTTCGTGAAGATAATATGTATTTGTACTAGGTCCCCCCCCCCACCCTTTTTTCCCCCCATACCCTCCCCAAACAGAAAGTAAACCATAACATAGGCTCACTAGTCCCATATTACCCTACTTGGCTCCCTGTTAACTCCCCCTTTAAATTGCCAGGTGGCACACCACTATTTGAACCAGGCTGTGAAGCGTTACTCCTTATAACAAAAAGAAAAAAGGAACAAAATTTAACTAAAAAACAAACAATACAGGCAAGCAATTGATTCAGTAATAAGGCAGATAAATAAATAAATTAATGAATAAGAGAAATGAATAATGAATAAGAGGGGAAAGATAATGGGCTACCAATTTACTTGTCAGTTTTTTTTTTGTTTTTTTTTTGTTTTTTTATTTATAAGCCTACATGGTCTAACTATCCTTTCCCCTTGCAAAGGCTACGAAAAGAAATAAAAATGCAAAGTTCTACAACTATAGTTGCCTACCAACACCCTAAAAAGTAAAACAATCAACCCAATCTATGTCAAATGTATATACACTCTTCTTCTGGATTTTTTTAGTATCACAAACAGTACTGTACTTGAAAATCTGGCATGTCATAAATGTATAGATGTAGCAGTACTGTCCATCCGCATGTCACGCGTGTCATATGATGAATTGAAAATGGGGGACCCCGATGGAAACAAGACGAAAGTCCTTCTCTGGTCTGCATCCTCCCAACAACTGTATGTACTGAGCTGTACTGTACCCATTCTGCAATCCGCCAACAAACTTTTCCATCAATTCAATCAATCAAACCAAAGAAAGAAAAAATATATGAATAATTGGATGTAATAAAAAAATAGAGAAAATGGAAATATATATATAAACACCACAAAATCAAAAAAAAATAGAAATTATACACTGATGATTCAGTTTTGATAATTGTCCTTTAATTAACCACGTTCAGGGTTGTTTCTGGTTTTTCTAATAGCTCATAAGAGTCATTTGGTAGTGTGTATGTCTTAGTTTTGGCTACTTATCTCGTCTCACGGTGTTTGTCTTGGTAGTAGGGGGATCCTCAGTTGCCCCCCCCCAGTCATTTCATCCTGGCGACGGGCTTGATCTGCCCGCTTTCAGCCTCGATCAAGTCCACGGATGAATTCTTGTGCGGCTTCTGGGGAATGAAAGTCACGGGAGGTCCCGCCGTGTTCGACTCTTAATATTGCTGGGTGTCTTTGAGTAAGACAGGCTTTTAGATCTGAATATGCGTTTTACGTCGTCAAACAGCTTGCGTTTCTTCATCACCTCCTGGCTGAAGTGACTGTAAAAGTAGATCCTGCTTCTGGAAGTTTCCTCGGTCCCGCCGTAGTACAGTTCCACCTTCTCCCTCGCCAGGCGCATGATAGTGTCCTTTTGTTGTGCTCGCAGTAGTTTCAGGAGTATTGGTCTAGGCTTGCTGGGGTTTGGTTGTTTTAATTTCAAGCGATACGCGCTGTCGATCAGCACGGGTCCGCCGAGTTTATCTTCGCCAAATAGCCATAGTAAAAAAGCGGCTAGGGAGCCGGCGAGGTCCTGTTTCTCCACTGACTCTGGAAGCCCCTCCAAACGAACGACTGCGCGCAATGAGCCGTCTTCATACTGTTGGACTTTTAGTTTTACAGTGGTCATCTCTCTTTCTAGTTTAGTGATTGTTTCGTGAGCCATCTGGATGTTGTCCTCGTTGCGGCTGACTCGTTGCTGCACTTCTTCCACTTGTTCGTTAAGCGTCGTCATCGAGCTTCTGATTGTTTCCAAACTAGTTTGAATATCAGTTGTCTTTTGGAGCAGCTCAGTTCTGCTTTGCTGGATGGCATTCCACAATGTTTGTAGGGTGATTTCACCGGCCATGTTGTGCTGTAGGCTGTAGAAGACCAGTGTTTGTAGCACCGTTTGTTACGGCGGGGTCTGCTGCTTCTCAGAAGGTTCCTTGCTTCTTGTTTGTCAGTTCCAAAGTGTACAAAGGAGTAGGGTCGTTTAGTTTAAAATGAAGTAATCATTTCGGTTGGTATAGCGCTTATAATTTAGTTTTTAAGATAAAGGTGGTGAGCCCTGTGCATCTGCCTCACTCCTGTGCGGCCATCTTCTACGGCTAGACTGTTTAACGTGACTCAGACATTGGTGTATGCGAGACCCCAGCGCCGTGGCTGTGGACTTTGATATGCGAGCGTGTTCGTAAAGGTACACCCGGTGCTTTAGTTGCCGTTGGATTAAAATCTTTTATTTGTTCATGCTCTCCAGGAGAGTGAAAGGGCCATAGTGTTTGAGGCCACTACGTCCCCAAGCTACGACTCGGCGCTACAACGGGGGATTTTACCTATTCTTTTGGAGTTACTTTAAGGTGCCGGCTTAGCATAGGTAAATTGCATTGCACAGGTGTGGGCCCACGCAGGTTGTGTATATACGTTCCAGGTTACCCACGGGGTTGAACCGTGTATCGTATACTAGTTGCGTGTTGCGTTGTTGCCGTGCCGCCACCGGGCGGAGGTTTATCGATAGCGTAACCTTGTTATACATTGTGCTACTGCAGCTGACTGACTGCTTACTAGGGAAGTAGTATTGTGATGCACTGTTTAGTGTCTGTGTCACCCTGTCGTTTACAGTAAGGTTTGATTGAATTGATTGAACAGTTTATTAACAGATTGCAGAATGGGTACAGTACAGTACAGCTCAATACATACAATTGTTAAGGGGATGCAGACCAGAGAAAGACTTTCGTCTTGTTTACATCAGGGTCCCCCATTTTCAATTCATCATATGACACACACGACATACAGATAGACAGTACTGCTACATCTATACATTTATGACATACCAGATTTGCAAATACAGTACTGTTTGTGATACAAAAAGTGTCCAGAAAAAGAGTTATATACATTTCAGATTCAGATTACTTTATTCGCCATTTCATACAGGTACAAAATGGAACGTGTTTTGGCATTACAGTGCATACTTTTTTCACAATTAAGAACAATACAACAGTAAATAAATAATTTTAAGTAAAGTGCAAGACAGGACATAACAGTGAGACAACAATAAGACTGTGAAAGTGCGGTGGTTGGGGACATGGATACAGTGCAACACAAAGTTCAAGTCCATTGTACATTGGAGGAGGTTGGGTAGGTGGGGTGGGGTTTGGTGGGTAGGGCTGTACATTGGAGGTGGGGGGGGGGGGGGGGCACTGTACACTATACATTGGAATACTGACAAAGCCATACTTGGTCTTTACTGTACAACTGGGTTAGGACATTTGTAGGGGCCAGTTTCGAATTGCAGTCTCTCGTAGGTGTTCTTTGAGAGTGTTTTTGAAAGTGGGTAGTGATTCACATTCCTTTACAGCTTTGGGTAGGGCGTTCCACATTGATGTGGCATAATTGTGAAACGTGTTTAGTCCCTTGTTTGAGCCGAATCTGGGTTTAACATTATTTGTGGAGCTCCCTCTGGTGTTGTGATCGTGGTATTCACTGACCTTTGGGAAGTATTTTGACATGTACATGGGTACCTTGGTCGTGTAGTGTATCTTGTAGACCAGGCCCATTGCAAGTTGCTGTACTCTGTCGTCTACTCTAAGCCATCCTAGGTTGGCAAAGTGGGCAGGGGTGAGGTGGGTTCTAGGAGTCAGGTCAAGCAGTAGTCTGACTAGTTTGTTTTGAGATGTTTGTAATTAGGTTTTTAGTGCCTTTGCGGTGCTATGGTACCATGAGGAGCATAGTCGTAGTCGTAGTACCCTTGAATGAGTGCCCCTGCCAGAGTCTTCAGGGTATTCTTGTTTACCAGAGAGGAGATCCGGTACAAGAATCGAGTTTGTTGGTTGACTATTTTTATTACATTGGATGCCATTTTGTCACAGGAAAGATTAGCCTCTAGGATGGAGCCCAGGTAGGTAATTTCATCTTTCCTTGTGACAATATTGTCACCCACTGTAACTGAGAAGCCGTCGGTCTTGCTGAGTTTGTTATTTGAATCGAAGAGAATGGGTAAATTAATTGTGATAATGTGTTTATGTGACTGTTCATTTGCAATTTACAGTAAACAGGACTGTGATAATTGGATCCACTGTGTGTGTGTGTTTCAGTGAAGTGTCAAGGTATAACCTGTCTCCGAGTCCTAACATTAACGGGGTAATACACTGATTTCAGGTCTTCAACGGCAAAAAGATAAGTACTATTTTGGGGGAGACTGTATTGATCACTACTTTCACCGGGTGTGAGGGGGTACGCCGCTTATTAGACAGGACGCAGTTGTTAAAGGGGTTTACAGGGTATTGGTGCGTATTTGTCATTATAAAATCCTGCATGACTACTGTACCTGTTCCTAGGTTAGTAAATCCTAAGGCCCTGCCTACTGCATCCCTACCCCAAGGCTTACGTCTAACAACGCGGCCACTACAGCTGGGGGTTCGGTGGGACTTAGCTCCTCCGTGTCCCTGCTATCCTGTGTTCGTATAATCTCACCCTCACTAAACGGAGGTTGTCCACCTGCTACATAGAATTTGCCCAGATGGTACCAAATTGTCCAATTTGCGGCTTGGGCCCGAACTGGTCACGTGATGCCTGTATGCTCGCTAGCTAACATCGATAGCTGTTGATATTATCCAACCAGGCAACTCGGTTTTACATTGAACTTAGCATGTCATTGGCACTTTCACAAACAGTGCAAAATGTACAAAGTAATAATAGTAGCAACCAAACGAAAACACAATTGTTCACATTCTTACCTGCATAGGGGGAACTTAGTGAAGAATCAAACACAAGACGCTGATGCTCTCGTTCGTGTTATGAATGTAATGAGAAGCTTCTTCTTCTTCTGGCTTTCCAGCAGTCTAGACGCCCGTCGGCGTATTGCTGCCTCACACTGTTTGTGTTAGGTACTGCACAATACTGTGGCCTTACATAGATTGATTGAAAACTTTATTACCAGATTGCAGAATGGGTACAATACAGTACAGCTCAATACAAACAACTGCTAAGAGGATGAAGAACAGAAAAAGACGTTGTCTTGTTTACATAAGGGTCCTCCATTTTCAATTCATCAAGACATTTATGACATACAAGACATACAAATATACGGTACTGTGTAAGAAAGAGAGAACATCATAAAGAAATATATATCCGAAGGGGAAGAAACTGTACATTAGAGGGGGTTGGGTGGGTGGGGGGGGGGGGATTTTGACATTTACAGGGGCCAGTTTCTAATTGCAGCCACCCGTAGGTGCTCTTTCAGAGCGGTTTTGAAGGAGGGTAGGGATTCAAATTCCTTTACGGCTGTGGCTAGGGCATTCCACATTATTGTGGCATAATTGCGAAACGTGTTTAGTCCCTTGTTTGAGCCGAATCTGGGTTGAATGTGATTTGCGGAACTCCCTCTGGTGCTGTGGTCATGGACTTCACTGACCTTTAGGAAGTATTTCGACAGGTACATGGGTGAATGAATGAATGAAAACTTTATTTAACAGATTGCAGAATGGGTACAATACGGCTCAATACACACAATTGTTAAGGGGATGCAGACCAGAGAAAGACGTTTGTCTTGTTTACATCAGGGTCCCCCATTTTACTTTGTGGTGTAGTGTATCTTGTAGACCAGGCCCATTGAAAGTTGCTGTACTCTGTAGTCTACTCTAAACCATCCTAGATTGTCAAAATGGGCAGGGGTAAGGTGTGTTTTAGGAGTAAGGCCAAGCAGTAGTAGTTTTGTGATGTTTGGAGCCTGGTTTTTAGGGACTTTGAGGTGCCATTTTGTCACAGGAAAGATTTGCCTCTAGGATGGAACCCAGGTAGGTAATTTCATAATGAGAGAAAGAGATAATGAATGGAGATAATGAATGGATCTGATGAAGAGGATTAGTTGAGGGATTAAAGGGATACATTTCAAGGACGGACTGAACACACACAACAAACACAATGGACCTCACACACAGCCATGTTTTCATGAGCAGTGTGGAGACATTCCATAGATTTGTATTCATTCCCCAACTCTTTACTCCTAACCTTAACGATAGCAACTACATGCCTAGCCCTAAAATATCTCATTTACCTTGTGGAGACACACCGTGTGTGTCCCCACAACACACTTACATTTAGTCATTTAGCTGACACTTTTATCCAAAGCGACTTACAAGTTTTGTACAACAAGTCATCAGGAAGGGTACAACTCTATCAGCTGAGTCACAATGTTCATCAAGGTGTTGAGTGCTACAGTGTAGGTTAGTATATTAGGACAAGTGCATGACAGTAAGGTTAGTTAGGGTTAGAGTTTTTTTTTCATTTCAGATAATGATTGAAGAAGTGCGTCTTTAGTCGACGGCGAAAGATTGGACGGGTTTCGGCTGTCCTAACTGTGGTGGGAAGTTCGTTCCACCATTGTGGGGCAAGGACAGAGAATAGGCGACTTCTCTTTGATGACCCTCCCGGAGTGTGAGCGTGTGCAGCATGTGTGTGTGTGTTCATGCTAAAGTGACTGTTAGTGTGTGAGCGTATACAGTGTGTGTGTTATATGTGTGCTCATGTGTGCTTGTGTATGGAGAGTTCAGTGTTCAAGACTCTGATGGCCTGGGGGAAGAAGCTTAGCCGGAGTCTCGCTGTCCTAGTTGCTGGTGTTCGCAGGCGTTTGCCTGACCGCAGCAGCTTGAACAGGCTGTTGTTGGGGTGGTGAGAGTCTTTCATTATTCTGCAGGCTCTGGATTTGCACCTCTTGTTATATAAGACCTGCAGGGGTGGTAGTGCAATACCCGTAGTATGCTCAGCTGAGCGCACCACTCTCTGTAGGGCCTTCTTGTCCTGTGCCTTGCTGTTTCCATACCAGGCAGTGATGTTTCCAGTCAAGATGCTCTCTACAGCTCCGGAGTAGAAGGACTGGAGTATCTTCCCCGATACTCTTCCTTAACTGTCTCAGGTGGTGGAGGCGCTGCTTCGCCTTCTTTACGACTGAGTTTATGTGTGTTGTCCATGTCAGGTCTTCTGAGATGTGGACCCTTAGGTACTTGAAGCTGCTCACCCTGTATCCCGTTTATCCTCAGTGGTGTGTGTGTGTCCTGCTGTGTTCTCCTAAAATCCATGATCAGCTCCTTGGTTTTACCAATGTTCAGGAGCAGGCTGTTGTCCTGACACCAGCGTTCCAGTGGATCAACCTCCTCCCGGTAGGCCTTCTCGTCGTTGTCAGAGATCAGCCCCACCACCACTGTGTCATCCGCAAACTTCACTATGGAGTTGGAGCTGAACTTGGCCACACAATCATGTGTGTATAGTGAATACAGCAGGGGGCTCAGAACACAGCCCTGGGGGGACCCGATACTCAGGGTGATGGTGTTGGAGGTCTGACCCCCAACCCTGACCGCCTGGGGCCTTTCACTCAGAAAGTCCAGTATCCAGGCGTTCAGAGCGGAGCTCAGACCCAGCTCGATCACCTTGTCCACCAGTCTGGTGGGGACTATGGTGTTAAACGCTGAGCTGTAGTCAATAAACAACAGTCTCACATAGCCCCCCTTCTGGCAGTCTAGGTGAGAGAGGGTACTGTGTAGTACTTGAGAGACCGCATCGTCAGTGGACCTGTTTGGTCTGTATGCAAATTGCAAAGGGTCCATATCACTGGGGAGGGAGGCACAAATGTAATCCTTAACGAGCCTCTCAAAACATTTCATGACCACAGAGGTGAGTGCCACCGGTCTGTAGTCATTAAGACCTGTTGGGGAGGATTTCTTTGGTACCGGTATTATAGTGGACACTTTGAAGCAGGCAGGGACCACGGACTCAGCCAGGGATAGATTAAATATGGTGGTGAACACTGGGGCTAGCTGGTTAGCACAGGACTTAAGTATACATCCTGTTATCCCATCTGAGCCAGCTGCCTTTCTGGTGTTGATGGTGTTGTCAGATGACTGTTGATTGGACAAGGAGTTGTGTGGCTTCTTTTGTCAGGAAGGGGCGGATCCTTCTGACGTTGCTCAGGAGGAATCTGCAGGTTCTGGTTGTCGCTGCGATGTGAGCGGAGAAGTTCAACTGGTCGTCAAGGACAACACCAAGGTTCTTGGCGGTCGGGGACGCGGTCACAGTTGCATTCTTGACTGTGATGGAAAGGTCGGTCAGGGGGGAGGATTTGGCCAGTAGGGGAAGCAATTCTGTTTTGTTTTGATTTTTGCCGAGCCCTGGGGGACACCCGTCCGCAGAGGGCGGGTGGCAGACAGGGTCCCTCTCCATGACACTTGGTAGGAGCGGTTATTGAGGTATGATGTCAGCCATGTCAGCGCAGAACCAGCCACTCCCATTCCTGCGAGGGACGTGAGGAGGATCTGATGGTTGACTGTGTCGAAGGCTGCAGATAGGTCTAGGAGAATCAGGACAGAGGAGAGGCCTTTTGCTTTTGCTAAGTGAAGTGCCTCTGTGACCGCAAGAGGGCCGTTTCTGTGGAGTGACCAGTCCTGAAGCCTGACTGATTAGGGTCTAGGTCCGGAGGTCATTCTGTAAGAGATAATCAGTGAATTGGTTGGATAGAGCAGGAGAGCGAGTGAGGAGGGAGGACATGGTAGCATGCAGTTTGCGAAGGTTCTTAATGGTAGAAAAACAAGGACACACATAAATGCAGAGAGCAGGGTAGGACATTTAATTACATACATGCTGCTTTTTGTTTTCTGTTAGAATTACTTAACTAATTTGGATGGAAAGTTCAAATATACCTTCCAATACAGACTAAAATATTGCTTTGAGTGTACAGTACGCTTGGCCCTATTGCGAATATGGGAGCTTTCCCTGTCCCTCTCTCCCTGTCTCTCTGTGAGTGGATGTCTCCAGTGATAAGATAAGATTTTCCTTCATTGATCCCCTTGAGGAAATTATAGTGTGTTGATATACAGGTATACAGCCAGCACTGGCCCCGCCCCCGTTGGGCCTGTCAAGGTGGTGTGATCTTCCCTGCGCCGTCCTTGATGTGGCCAACAGCGTTGCCTGCAGTGGCTGTTCTACCTCAAACCGGATCTGACTGCCACAGGCGCGATGGATCTGCTCAACGTCGTCCTCAGTTGACCGGCGTCTAACCGTTCCCGCTCTGCTTCAACTGGATCAGAGCGGTTCTCCTGCCCCCTGGTGGGGAATGTGACTGAGACTTTCAGCTCCGAGCCTCGACTTTTAGCCTTATTTTCATACCAGCGCTCGTATTCCTATGCTTTTTTGTTCTTAGTTCTATTTTATTTTTATTTTGAAATGTTCTTATGTACTTTAGATGCTATTGCTACCATGTATGTACGTATGTATGTATATGTGTTTCATTACATGTAATATGGCCGCTACAACCAGTATGGAGGTGGTGTCTGTGTGTATATACACAAAGATACCAAATTCAGCAACCGTACTGACCTTAACCATGACGAGATTGAAACTGTATGGATTGAAATCTTATTTGAAAGGGCAAAATCAGTACTAATAGGCACAATCTATAGACCGCCAGAACACAGTGGCTTCTATGACTCACTTGATGGGTGCTTAACTGGGGTGGAGGGCGTAGAAAAAATCCTTATTGGGGACTAGAACACGGACATGCTACGTAAAGCAGCACCCGTCTTCAAGGCCTTCAGTAGGCTTTATGATCTGCACGGCCTCAGCCAGCTAATCACCCAACCCACAAGGGTGTGTGAATCAACTCAGACTACCATTGACCTCATCCTGACCTCCGACAAGTCCATGATCTCCAATAAAGGGGTTATAGCATGCAGGTTAAGTGATCATTATATGATATTCTGTACCCGCAAAAAGCTAAAGCAAAAGGCTGGCTGTCACAAAACAGTCACATCTAGAGACATCAAAACCTACTCTAGCGAGGCCTTTAACCTTGAACTGAAGAGCCTGGACTGGTCAGATGAACTCAATGGTACACTGGTTGAAGAAACCTGGCTTGGCTTCAAAACCAAATTCTCAACAATACTAAACAACATGGCCCCCCTAAGAACCACCAGGGTAAAAAATCGCGCTGAGCCGTGGATGCACACTGAAATACTGACCGCTATGAAAGCCAGAGACAAAAAATGCTCTGAATTTCGTAAAAGTCAGTCAAAGCTTACCAAAAGCACGAGCAGTGAACTCCAAGCCCACGTGACTGAACTCAAACTAGAAAGAAACAGACTAAGAAATGACGTAAACTCCATGATAAAAACTGCAAAAAAGAAATTTCATCAATGACAAAACTGAGGAAAACAAAAATAAACCATGTGAACTTTGGAAATTACTCAATAATCAACTAGGCTGCAGTAAAAAACTTAAAACCATGTTCTCAAACATAAACATAAAGACGGACAACACGCTCATCACAGACAAACTGGATGTAGCCAATTACTTAAACACTTTCTTCACAAACATAGCCACAACACTGGTAAACTAACTACCCTCCCACTCAGGGCAGTATGGGGTAGAACACATAGTAGCATACTACAAGAACCTAGGCGTCCACAAAGACGATTTCAAACTGGAAATGGTAACTACAGATGAGGTACTCAATAAACTGAGCGCCCTCCAACCGAACAAGGCCACTGGCCATGACAACATCCCCTCCAAATTCCTCAGAGACTCAGCAGCCGCCATCACCCCAGTCATCACACACATAATAAACCTCTCCATAAAACAGGGACACGTCCCCGAGGACTTCAAAATAGCGAGAGTAACACCCCTGCACAAAAAGGGCAGCAAATTAGACCCAGGCAACTACCGCCCTGTTTCTATCCTTACATCCATCTCGAAAGTCATGGAAAAAATAGTATACGAACAGGTCGAAAAGTACCTTGCGGATAAAAATCTAATCTACGAATTCCAATCTGGCTTCAGAACATCCCACTCCACTGACACATGCCTTCTCTATTTGAACGACCACATCAAGCAAGAGGTGGACGCGGGCAAATACTGCGGCATGGTCATGCTAGACCTACAAAAGGCCTTCGACACTGTCAATCACACCATTCTGATTGACAAGCTAAAAGCAATTGGTTTCGATAGTTTATCAGTGAGCTGGATACAATCCTACCTGGAGGGGAGAGAACAGATGGTGGAGGTAAACGGTACCCTATCCCCCCCCCCCTCACAGTGAACTGTGGTGTTCCACAAGGAAGCATACTAGGACCACTACTGTTCCTAATTTATGCAAATGACATGTCGTCAGCTTGTGACTGCAACTTGTTCCTGTTTGCGGACGACTCAGCCCTGCTGGTCTCTGACAAGAACAAGTTACAGGTTGAAAAAACCCTCAGCTCGGAACTAGGCAAAATCTGCATATGGCTCGCCGACAACAAACTATCATTACACATGGGCAAAACAGAGTCTGTAACTGAGGGGTACAATTCCCTGACTGTATTAAATAAGTATGGTATCATTAAACCACTACTGTCTTATGTACATTACTACTGGCCATACAGTACACAGGTATCTTATGATGAACACTTCCCACAATGACTCGGTTCCACACAAAACTGGATTTAAGTATTTATTAGCAGCAATGATAGTACATAATATACTTTACTGAGGTTGCGCTTATAAGGCAAAGGAATGTTCGTAAGCAAATCAATAACGTATGTCCATTCTCATATTACGCAGGAGATAATAATACAACCTGAATCTTAGGAATTATATCTATGGTACTCTAGTAAGGTAGCGGAAGATACTGATAGGGTCCCTCCGGTTGTAGGCCAGCAAGGGGAGAGGATTTGTCGGTAGTAGAGTCTGGGTCAACGATGAATAGAGAGACTCCAAGTACAGGAGACGGTGCAATAAGCTCTTGATCCGCAGACGAATAACAGCTGTTCTCCGTAGCATGCAGCTCCGCATGGAAGAAAGCTAGCCAGCCTCAGGGTTCTGAGAGGCGGGCTCGACGTTGCTCCTCACAGGGTAGATCCCACACAATTGTGGGTGTTGGCGATTCTCCGCTCCATCAATTACAGGACCAAAGCAAATATAATCCAGCCGAAAAGGGCTATGTAGTCGTCGGGTAGGTTATCCAGTGTACATGTCCACACGGTTCTCGTCTAGGGCTCCTCGGGTGAAAGCGCCAGGGTAAGCAGCCCAGCCTGGATAAGCACACTAGCTGGTACGAGGAAACGTTGGTGATGCTGGTCACTGTAGAACGGTAGCCGCACGATACACTATACATAAATAGACTATTACTGAATTAATAGAATAGGTCGAACTCGACGGTACAGCGTTAAACTCTGATACTTCAGTTATTAATTCGCACGCGGTCTCAATGCTCTATTTGGGGCCAAACAGGCCATACTTCACTGCACGTTGTATCGTGGGTGAGGCTTCAACTTATTGGGTAACTTAACTTCTGTATTCACCTGCGCCGTATTTATACGTTAGGTGAACAAACTAGTACCAGCTTTATTCCTGTCTCGTATCCTTGCGCAGAGCCGTTCATGTCCAGGCAAGTCTTTGGCGGTGACTTTGAACCAGACCTTGGGGGTATGGCGATGGCGCCCAGGGGACCGCTGTCCAATAGGAGAACGAAATATTATGGTCTGTACTAGGTTAAAGGGATATTCCGTGTATATGTACAAGGAATATACAAGGGATATCAAACGATATTCAAATATTATGCAATATATATCAATCAATAAATATATATATTCGGTTTAATCTGATCCTTCGTAACAGCCGCCTCCTAATTAGTCCCACCTAATTAGATAAGCAGAGACAGATTAACCGCACTGTCCACTACTCAATGTCTGTTGTGAGCGTAGGGCAGTTCACAAAGTCAGGGGGTCATGGTCGTCATCAAGAGTGTCGGGGAGCCTTGGCAACTCTATTAGCCTCGCCACGGGCCGGGTGTATGTCCGCCCCTGGACGAGCACTTCTGCCGCTCTGACCTTTCCGTCTGCACCAGTGATCACTTTGCTTACGCGGCCGGCCGGCCACATAGCTCGGGGTAGTGACTGGTCGATAATCATGACGACTGTTCCTTCTGTCAAATTGTCTCTTTCTTTTATCCATTTCTGGCGGGTCTGTAGAGACGGTAGATAGTGGAGTAGGAAACTGTTCCAAAACTTGTCAGCCAATACTTGACTGTACCTCCACATTCTTCGGTGGTTCGCTTCTTCGGGCCTGTACACTCTGTGGTAGCGCGGGGTCCAGCCGCCCCATCAAGAGAGTGTTGGGGGTGACTGGGTCGACATCTGCTACATCACTTGAGACGTAACCGAGGGGCTTTGAGTTCAATACTCCCTCGATCTCCGTTAGGACTTCTTCCGCCACGGTCTGGGCCACAAGCACGGCGTACAGGGCTGTCTTTATTGAACGTACTTCTCGTTCCCAAGTTCCACCGAAGTGAGGTGCATTCGGGGGATTAAACTGGAAATCAATCTGAGCTGGGGCGAGGTGGGTCTTAAGTTCTGGGCCCATAGCTTGGAAGCTCTCTCTCAGCTCTCTTTCTCCGCCTTTGAAGTTTGTCCCGTGATCAGACAATAATATAGACGGTTTCCCTTTCCGCAATGTGAATCTTCGGAAGGCCATAAGGAATGAGTCTGTGCTCATGGTTGGAAGGAGTTCTATGTGTATCGCTCGGGTGGTCATGCATTTGAATACAATACCCCACCGCTTCTCAGTCCCTCTTCCTTTCTTTACATACAGCGGGCCGAAACAGTCCATACCGGTGGAGTGAAAAGGCTTGTCGCCGAGTCGGAGGCGACATGGGGGTAGGTCAGCCATCCGGGGTATACTGGGCTGTGCTCGCCATTTACGACAGTCTAGACAAGTCTGCTGGAAGCGTCGTACTGCTTCTCTCCCTTGTAGTATCCAATAACGACGTCTGATCTCCGCGAAGACTCTCTCTGCCCCGGCGTGGTGCACGTCCTTGTCGTATTTCTTTATGATAAGCTCTGTGACCTTGTGTCGGCTGTTTAAGACTATCGGGTACTTGACGTCATCCGGTAAGTCTGGGGCTCTCCTCAGACGACCACCCACTCTGATGAGATTATGGGCGTCGCTCTCAGGGGCTAAGTGGAGCAGTCTGCTGTCTGACGGGACTGGCTTTGATCCCTGTAGACAGTCTAGCTCGTCGGGGAACGAGTCTCTCTGGGCTCGTTGTAGCAGAAGGAGTTCCGCTTCTTCGTAGTTAGCTGCAGTAATGTCAGTAGTGGGCTGAACCTCTGGGTGGTGCCACAGGAATGTCTTTAGCTGTGCACTCTCAAGGGTGAGGCAGTCGTCTATGTTGGGGTCTGTGGGGACGAGTGTGTGTGTCAATCCACAGAACATAGATTTCTTCTTCTCTGCCTCCTCTTCGCTCGCCTCCTCTTTGCTCGCCTCCCGTGGGGTGGGTGTAGGCCACTCTTCTTCCGGGAGCTTGAGGAACTCGGGCCTGTCACTATATAGATTGTGACGGGTGAGGTCATCCAGGGACATTCCCCGGGTGATGACGTCAGCTGGGTTGTGTTTTGTGTTCACATACCTCCAGCTTGCTGCTTCTGTTAAATCTTGGATCTCTGTGATTCTGACTCCCACGAAGACCTTGTATCTGCACGAATCGGACTGGATCCATGTGAGTACGGTCATGGAGTCTGACCACAAGATTGTTCTTTGCACCGGGATGGTGAGTTCACGTTGGATTAACGTGGCGAGTTGCGCTCCTGCTAGGGCTGCGCAGAGCTCTAGACGCGGGATAGATTGTTGCTTGCGGGGGGCTATTCTTGAGCGAGCCAGGACGAAGGCAGTATGTATTTCTCCTCCCTCCTCTCGGGCACGCAAGTAGGCCACCGAACCGTAGGCTACTTCGGAGGCGTCGCTGAAGACGTGCAAGTCCATCTGGCACGTCTCCGGCCTCACTGTGGGTGGGAAGTAGCTGCGGCGTATGTTGACACCTGGGAGTGAGCTGAGTTCTGTCTCCCACTCTCTCCATGTGGAGGCAAGGTGTTCGGGTATGGGGTCATCCCAGCCCTGGTCCTTGTCCCATAACGCTCTTACAATCATCTTTGCCCTGGTGGTGTAAGGTAGAATACATCCCAACGGGTCATATTGTCTGGCGAGTGTTCTGTATACACTCCGTCTTGTGGTCGGTAGTGCAGTCGACCTTCCCTGCTCCTTGGTCAGGGGTGTGTGTTTATAATGGAGCGAGTCTGTTTTGAAGCGCCAGACTAGTCCTAATGTCATTTCTTGGGCTTCTCCTGGGATGGTCGCCATCCAGGTCTCGCTGCTTTCTGCCTTGTCCTCTGGGGAGAGGCTGCGCAATACTTGAGGGTCGCTGCTGGCCCACTGCCGGAGATCAAAGCCGCCTTTGATCAGGGAGGTGCGGAGCTTGAGTAGGAGGGCCTCGGCTTCTTCTGGCGTCGAGACGCTTTGCAGACAGTTGTCCACGTAGAAACTATTTCCTACACTTTGTCGGACCTCTTCATCAGCTGCTGGGTCCTCTGCGACGTGTTTTTGCAGTGCAAACATAGCACAGCATGGGCTGCATGTGGTTCCGAAAGGGAGGACTTCCCATTGATAGATGGATGGTTGCTCATCCCCGATCCTCTCTCTCCATAGGAACCGCAGCAGGGGCTTGTCCTCCTCCACTAGTCGCACCTGCAGGAACATCCCTTTGATGTCGCCGCTGATGGCCACCTTGTCTTGGCGGAAACGTAGTAACACGCCTAGTAGAGAGGGGCCGAGTGTTGGGCCGGGCAAGAGCTCTTTATTCAGATTTTGTGATCCGATTTGGTAGCTGCAGTTAAACACAATACGATCCTTGCCGTTTTGGTTGACTTTGTGGTGCGGCACGTACCATGATTCGGTCGTCTGATCGGCCTCTTTAATGTCAATTTTCTTTATGTGTCCCGCTGTGATTAGCTTGTCAATCTCAGCGCGGTACACAGTAGCTTGAGCGGGGTCTCTGGCTAGGCGCCGCTCTGTGTTCGATAGATACCGCTCAGTCGCTTCTTTTGGGGCGTGGAAGGTATGCATACCCTCTCGCCTCAGGAGTGGAGTTGCGTATCTCATCACTCCGTTGACTTTGACTCTCTTTGTCCCCCGCTCGAGGAGGGCTATAGCATAAATGTCTTCCTTGGAACAAATCTGTTTCTTTTCGTTCTTAAAGGGCATTGTCTCTAGTGTCCATAGCCTCTCGACGTGCTGTAGGAGGGTGGTGTCTTCTTCTGTCACTCTGGAGTGGAAGCAGCTAGTGGCTGCTGTTCGGTTAGGAGACCTAGAGAGGGGGCCTTGTAGTGTCCATCCTAGGCGGGTCTCGACTGCTGCAGGACAGCCTCTGGGCCCAGTGTGGACCCGGTCCATCGGGACGATGAGGTGTGCATGGTCGGATCCTATCAGCAGGGTCGGGGTGGCACCGTCTATGAGCGGTATAGGTAGTTGACGCAGGTGCACATATTTATCCATCAGCTTGGCGATGGGGTAGGTGTACTGCGACAGGCCTATGTCTTGGCTGGTGAAAGCGTTAGTGATCCTATACCGTCTCTCTGGCTGCCCGCTTGCTGCGATAGTGAAGGAGACATTCTCGCCCTTTATCGTCTTTAGGTCTCTTCTTATTGTCCGAATCGTCATCGTTTCTTCGCTCCCCCGCAGCCCCAGCTGGGCCGCAGCAGACGCGAGGAGAAGGGTCTTCTCTGACCCGTCGTCAAGGACGGCGTAGGTGTCCATGACCTTGTCTTCGTAACTCAATGTTACGCGGACCACCTTCAAGAGCACCCGGGCGCCCCCGCTGCTGGCGGGGTCAATGTACATAACACTTGCCTTTGTGCTGCTTGAGGGTGCAGGCTTTCTTCTGTTACTGTCATGTAGGACGTCCAAGTGGGCTCTGTCACACCGACTACACCTCTTCTTTAGGCGGCACTCGGCTGCCATGTGACTGCGCGCACATCGGTAACAGCGTCGGTTGGACTTTATCCATTGACTCACCTCGTCGGCGGTCATCTTCTTGAACGTGTCACAGTGTGACAGCCAGTGTTCCTTTTCGCAGTACGGGCACACAATCTTCCACTTCTCTTTCATCGAGGGGGTACTGTGGTTCTTGTTGCTCGGTACTGATTCTGCTTGGTGCATGACGGTCACCAGTCTGCGGCCATCATTTGCTCTCCTAGGTCCCTCTCTGGAGCTTGGTGTTCTCAGCACGAACGTATCCAACCGTAGGCTGTTGACTTCTCTCGCCAGGAAGTCGGCTAGGTCTATGAGGAATGGCTCGGGACTGTTAGGATCACGGTGGTCTCTTTGCCGCCTGAAGCGCTCTTGTCGGGCGGGCGGAAGCTTCTCTAAAATCCTCTCAACATTAGAGTTTGCGTACAGTTCGTGCATACCCTTTTCTCTTTACGCCCCCAGCATCCCTACCAGGGATTGTACCTTGATAGACAGGTCATCTAGTGAACGATTGTCTGTGGCTGGGGGTAGACGGTCAATATTCCTTATCTCTTGTATTACGTAGTCCCATATGCGTCCATATCTTTGGTCGAGTGCTGCTAGAGCCGCGGTGTATGGGGTAGTAGAGGTGGAATATGCCAGCGCTATATTGTGCGCTCGGGGCACCTTGAGGTGCTTGAGTAGGATAGCATACTTGTACGGTTCATCATTGTCTCTAAGCACATTCGTAGCTCTGTGTACTGTGCTCTGTTCTCGTGTGTGAAGTCCGGGAACGTCGGTGTGCCAAGGTACGATGCCATGGATGGCTGGCACATCAGTGAGCGTTGGAGGAGAGGCCTCCTAGGCGAGTCTCCTCTTACGTGTCGTGGTGGGCTGGTACCTGCTGGGTACCAAGGCCCGCGTACCCAGGTGCTGTTCTTCGGGGCTGGTCGTGCGTCAAGCTCACCCGTGAATTGAGTCGGGGGTCTGTAGCGCAGAGCCGCGGGGGTAAAGTCTGGGCTGTACTGGACCTCCTGGTCCTGTGGAGTACTGTAATGCTGTTGGGCTTGACTCTCCTCCTCTCCCTCTTCTTCTTCCTCTGGCAGGTCATCTAGATCCTGTAATCGTCTATTTAGCCTCTCCGCTGTATAGGCCGGTCCTTCCCTGTTGCTGGGTCTCGCTTGGACCGGTCGGGGAAGGGGTTCGGAGCGGGGTATAGGCTCTCTCTGGTCGCCGGGCTCAGGGTCGCTTGATCGGGTAGGGGAGGGTGCCCTTGACCCTTGTCTTGACGAGGCCCTGGAGCCCCGTGCGGAGGGAGGGGGGGTTACCCTGGTAATCAGCTGCTCCATTATCTGCGCTTGTAATCGGTCGCGCTCGGCTTCGCGCTTGGTGAGAGCGAGGTCGCGCTCTGCTTCTCGTTGGGCACCGGCGGCGCGCTGGGCTTCGGCGCGGTCTCTTCCCATATTCTCTTCCGTCTGGAGGCGTCTAATCTCTAGGCGTATGCGGTCTTCGTCACTCCGTTGCTGCGCTTGAAGGCGTTCTCTTTCCATGGAAGAATGTTCGCGCTCGCTAAGCGTCTGTGCTTGGAGTCGATCGCGCTCGGTTGAGGCTGCCATGCTGGCGATAAAGGCCTGCGCCAGCATCTTGTCCGCCTCGCTGGGGGAAGACGCTGGTTGAGGTGATCTGCTCCTGGTAGTACTCGTTGGAGATCCGTTCTCCTGTGGAGTATCGAGGAGATCCATCTCCGGGGTGCGCGTCCCTTCTTGTGGGTCGGGTTCCATCCCTGGAGGGCTTTCTTTATCCTGGAGCTCTCCGGGGACTACTTCTTCGGTCTTGGCGGGGGGTAAAGTCATGTCAGGTCCCTCCTGGTCCCCACCGTGAGCTTGGTCAGTTACGTTAGAACCCACTAGGGTCTCTACTGGCGGGGTTGCCTTTTCGGTAGGGTTGGACATAATTTTACTATCTACTTTTTCCGCGTTTAACGTCTGTAGAAAGCTAGGTAGTTTACTGGCAACGTAATCCTCTAAGTACTGAGGTGTCTGCCGTCTACGCTGCGGGCGATCTATTTTAGGAGAACCGTTTGTGGAGTGTTCATCATTGGCCATGTCAATATTAATACTACTATATTAATATTACGCTAGTTACCCTCCGGCTCGAAGGACCAATTGTAACTGAGGGGTACAATTCCCTGACTGTATTAAATAAGTATGGTATCATTAAACCACTACTGTCTTATGTACATTACTACTGGCCATACAGTACACAGGTATCTTATGATGAACACTTCCCACAATGACTCGGTTCCACACAAAACTGGATTTAAGTATTTATTAGCAGCAATGATAGTACATAATATACTTTACTGAGGTTGCGCTTATAAGGCAAAGGAATGTGCGTAAGCAAATCAATAACGTATGTCCATTCTCATATTACGCAGGAGATAATAATACAACCTGAATCTTAGGAATTATATCTATGGTACTCTAGTAAGGTAGCGGGAGATACTGATAGGGTCCCTCCGGTTGTAGGCCAGCAAGGGGAGAGGATTTGTCGGTAGTAGAGTCTGGGTCAACGATGAATAGAGAGACTCCAAGTACAGGAGACGGTGCAATAAGCTCTTGATCCGCAGACGAATAACAGCTGTTCTCCGTAGCATGCAGCTCCGCATGGAAGAAAGCTAGCCAGCCTCAGGGTTCTGAGAGGCGGGCTCGACGTTGCTCCTCACAGGGTAGATCCCACACAATTGTGGGTGTTGGCGATTCTCCGCTCCATCAATTACAGGACCAAAGCAAATATAATCCAGCCGAAAAGGGCTATGTAGTCGTCGGGTAGGTTATCCAGTGTACATGTCCACACGGTTCTCGTCTAGGGCTCCTCGGGTGAAAGCGCCAGGGTAAGCAGCCCAGCCTGGATAAGCACACTAGCTGGTACGAGGAAACGTTGGTGATGCTGGTCACTGTAGAACGGTAGCCGCACGATACACTATACATAAATAGACTTACTGAATTAATAGAATAGGTCGAACTCGACGGTACAGCGTTAAACTCTGATACTTCAGTTATTAATTCGCACGCGGTCTCAATGCTCTATTTGGGGCCAAACAGGCCATACTTCACCGCACGTTGTATCGTGGGTGAGGCTTCAACTTATTGGGTAACTTAACTTCTGTATTCACCTGCGCCGTATTTATACGTTAGGTGAACAAACTAGTACCAGCTTTATTCCTGTCTCGTATCCTTGCGCAGAGCTGTTCATGTCCAGGCAAGTCTTTGGCGGTGACTTTGAACCAGACCTTGGGGGTATGGCGATGACGCCCAGGGGACCGCTGTCCAATAGGAGAACGAAATATTATGGTCTGTACTAGGTTAAAGGGATATTCCGTGTATATGTACAAGGAATATACAAGGGATATCAAACGATATTCAAATATTATGCAATATATATCAATCAATAAATATATATATTCGGTTTAATCTGATCCTTCGTAACAGAGTCCATTCTCTTCGGTTCAAATAACAAACTCAGCAAGACCGACGGCTTCTCAGTTACAGTGGGTGACAATATTGTCACAAGGAAAGATGAAATTACCTACCTGGGTTCCATCCTAGAGGCTAATCTTTCCTGTGACAAAATGGCATCCAATGTAATAAAAAAAGTCAATCAACAAACTCGATTCTTGTACCGGATCTCCTCCCTGGTAAACAAGAATACCCTGAAGACTCTGTCAGGAGCACTCATTCAAGGGTACTACGACTATGCTTGCACCTCATGGTCCAAAGCACCTCAAAGGCACTAAAAACCAAATTACAAACATCTCAAAACAAACTAGTCAGACTACTGCTTGACCTGACTCCTAGAACCCACCTCACCCCTGCACACTTTGCCAACCTAGGATGGCTTAGAGTAGACGACAGAGTACAGCAACTTGCAATGGGCCTGGTCTACAAGATACACTACATGACCAAGGTACCCATGTACATGTCAAAATACTTCCCAAAGGTCAGTGAACACCACGATCACAACACCAGAGGGAGCTCCACAAATCATGTAAAACCCAGATTCGGCTCAAACAAGGGACTAAACACGTTTCGCAATTATGCCACAACAATGTGGAACGCCCTACCCAAAGCTGTAAAGGAATGTGAATCACTACCCACCTTCAAAAACACTCTCAAAGAACACCTACGGGAGACTGCAATTCAAAACTGGCCCCTACAAATGTCCTAACCCAGTTGTACAATAAAGACCAAGCATGGCTTTGTCAGTATTCCAATGTACAGCCCCACCCAACCCCACCCCACCTACCCAACCTCCTCCAATGTACAGTTTCTATGTCAAATGTATGTCAGTATTCCAATGTACAGTGTCCCCCCCCCCCACCTCCAATGTACAGCCCCACCCCATCTACCCAACCTCCCCCAATGCACAGTTTCGATGTCAAATGTATATACACTCTTTTTCTGGATTTTTTTAGTATCACAAACAGTACTGTATTTGAAAATCTGGTATGTCATAAATGTATAGATGTAGCAGTACTGTCTATCTGTATGTCGTGTGTGTCATATGATGAATTGAAAATGGGGGACCCTGATGGTAACAAGACGAAATACCTTCTCAGGTCTGCATCCTCTTAACAATTGTATGTATTGAGCTGTACTGTACTGTACCCATTCTGCAATCTGTTAATAAACTTTTCAATCAATCAATCAAACAACCTCTGAAAGACGTTGAACTATGTGCCTGTGCATCATTATGGTGACAAACATCCAGAGTGAATGAGCTGTGGCATTGTGCTTGGTTGATATTAGTTTAAATACACTTGTAGACTGGGATAATTCTATGCAAATCCTATGTAATCCCATGTAAATGACTCACCAATCTAGAAATAAAAAGGCGTAATTTTTTATTTTATTTTATAAAGGTGTTATTTTATTGTGTAGGCCAAGCATATCAGACCTCTTTGCAAAACAACTGATATTGACTTAAAATCTTTCCCTCTGTAAATTATACAAAATATGTGAATTACAAATGCATTATTATTTTCATTAAATCAAGGTTACATTTAGATGAAACAAGTAATATGTCTGTAATATTTCTCAATACATCACCCAGCATTTGTTTGACTGATGATTTGAACCATTCCCAGTCTCTCTCATTTCTCCATCTCTGTCTCACTTTCCGTTGTGTCGGAGCCGGTGTTCCACCTCCTTCATGAGGCGCAGGCAGAGCTCCTCCTGCCAGGGCAGAGCTCCACACTGTACAGACACAGGTAACCCCTGAGCTCCCGTCACAGCCTGCACACAAACACAAGGAGCCAGTCAATACCAACACAGCACCCAGTGACACTATCCAGGTTACTGGCTCCATCTACTGGTCAATAGAGACATGTGGATTTGGAAGAAGCCAAAGTAGAAGTAGTTTGACACTCCATCCTTACCTTTTTGAAAAGCGTGTCCCAGGGATCCTGAAAGTTCCCCTTGTAGTGCTTGAGTTCCTCCTCATCCTCTGCTGTCACCGTGGAGACGGGTACCACACCAGCAGGGAAGTTGAGCAGGTTGTAGTAGAGGATGTGTAGGAGAGTGCAGCTGAGAAGAAAGAGAATCACAGGGAGACTTTAGGTTGTACTTTAGTTTGTATAGTGTTTGGACTTTATTCTGTTTACTTTCTTTACTGTATGAAGCACATTCTCAGCGGGCTCATACAGAACCAAGCATTTCACTGTAATGTACATGTACTTTATATGTGACAAATACAACAAAACTTGAAAATGTATTTATATAAAATATGTATTCATATAAGAAACAAGGACAGTGTTTATCTAGTTTTCGTAGATGAAAAGCAATGCAGGCTTTAAAGCTGTGATGCAGACACAAGGATATTTTACTGTACATTCAACCAAATGAACATAAACATAGAATAGTAGTGCTGATAACCTCTATATGTAGTTAGCCAGCTATTCAAATATGTGGTAGCTACAAAACATGCTAATCATGTTTAGCGCCATGCTAATGTTTACCTATTGCCGTTTAAAAAAAAGCTGCAACAAAGCTTGTGTGTTGCTAGTGAATGTTGCTTGGTGGCTTGGCATACAAAATAAATTGTAAGCCACATTTCTACCCCATTTATTTACATGAATTGGATGAATTAGCGTTGATGATGGTTTGATAGCCAGCTCTCTCACAGTACGTTCAGATACAACGCAAAGAGAAATATTGCCTTGCTTTACAGTCAGTTTGACATTTACAAAAACAAGACCCTTTCTAAATGTAACAAAAGTTATCCTATCCAATCCAATCCAACTTTATTTATAAAGCGCTTTAACAGCCACAGGGGCACAAAGTGCTGTACAGAGGGAGCATATTAAAAAATATAAGCAGCACTAAAAATAGATAAAAAAAAAAAAAAAAAAAAAGTACCAAAAAAGAGAAGAAAAAAAAGAAGGTAAACATAGGCAGCAATACAAATTTAAATAGATCAGAGTACTTAAAAAATATTTAAAAGCAAAGGACACAATAACAAAACGATACAACAACAACACAGTAAGACAATAAGATCATAAAATCAACAAGCTACATGGTGTCGAAAGCCATACAATAGGGGGGCAGTAGAGGACACAGAGTCCTCGAGCCTGACACAAAAAGATCGATCTGCCAAGTAGGACTTGAACCATTCAAGGGCTATGCCTCTGATGCCCACCCACTGTTCAAGGCGGGCAATTAAAATGTCATGATCCACCATGTCAAATGCGGCCGACAGGTCTAAAAGGACCAGGACAACACAGTCACTGGAATCAGTAGCTAAAAAGATGTCATTAAAAACTCTTAAAAGTGCCGACTCAGTGCTGTGCAGGGATTTAAAACCAGATTGGAAAACCTTGAGAATATTGTGCTTGTTTAAAAAAGTTCATTAGCTGAGTATAGACAATTTTCTCAAGGATCTTTGATAAAAATGGCAGTTTAGAGATGGGCCTAAAATTTGACATGGCTGCAGGATCAAGCCCAGGCTTCTTGATCAGGGGCTGCACAACCGCATGTTTAAAAAGTGCCGGGACCACACCAGAGGACAGGCTGCTATTTATAATGTTGAGTACAGTAGGCCCAACAGCTGGGAAGACTTCCTTAAAGAGTCGAGGTGGAACAGCATCATCTGGGGAGCCCGATGGCTTCATTTTGCCAATGACCTCCTGTAAGGAAGACAGCGTCATGGGCACAAATGTGTTAAATACAGCGGGGCTGGGGACAAAAACGGAGGGGTCATAAGCAGGAGGTGAAATAGAAGCCCTAATGGAGGAGACCTTATCAATAAAGAAGTTAAGGAAACCTTCACAGGCAGCACGAGAGGCCTCCACACAGGTAGTCAGTGGTGCATTCAGTACATCATTGATGGTCTTAAACAATACACGGGGCTTGTGGCAGTTTGACATGATAATGTCAGCAAAATATGTTGTCCTAGTCTCCCGTACAATATTCTGGAAGTGATGCCAGCAGTCTCTTAGCGTGTGAAGAGATAAATGCAGTTTGTCCTTTTTCCATTTGCGCTCGGCTCTGCGGCACTCACGCTTCGCAGAACGGGTCAAATCATTCATCCAGGGCTCTGATTTAACCCTGGGCTGTCTGGTCTTAAAAGGGGAAACAGTGTCCATAGTAGTTTGACAGGCGTCAGTAAACCACAAGCTAAGGGTCTCAGCATCATCACAAACTGGAGTGACATCATTTGAACAGAAAACAGCAGAGAAACGCTCAGCAGTGAATGGGTTAATAATCCGGCAACGGCAAGCAGAATCGCCAGGTTTGACTGTGTTACAGACAAGTGCAACGTCAAACAGGACAGGCATATGGTCAGAGAAAAATGATCCACATATCTCTATATTAAAAACAGGTAAACCATATGATAAAACCAGATCAAGTGTGTGCCCACGTCAGGCCATGTGAGCGGCGCGGCGCGTGAGCGGCGCGGGGAGCGGAGCGGGCGGTTTTGACGTGAGCGACGGAGTGGGTTTTAAAATGGGTCGGCGCGACGTCCGGAGCGAGAGTTCTCCTCCGCTCCAATCCACTCCGGGCCGCTCACAGTGGTTTAACACTGATGTAATATACATGTAGTACAATGCCAAAGCAACAGATGGCGATGTACAAACATGAAGGCCATTTTCAACCAATGAGAAGGGTGAACCGTCACTCACATCCTGTTATATGAAAAGTATATGACGCCATTGTTGTTGTCGTTAGCTTACATGCTAACGTTAATGGCAGCGACCATAGCATTGTGGCTAGGCTAGCTATCATCGCTTAGTAGAGCTATAAACAATGTTACAGACTACATGACAATGACTACAGACCGGTGGCACTCACCTCTGTGGTCATGAAATGTTTTGAGAGGCTGGTCAAGGACCACATTTGTGCCTCCCTCCCCAGTGATATGGACCCTATGCAATTTGCATACAGGACAAACAGGTCCACTGACGACGCGGTCTCCCAGGTACTGCACAGCACCCTCTCCCACCTTGACCGTCAGAAGGGGGGCTATGTGAGACTGTTGTTCATTGACTACAGCTCAGCGTTCAACACCATAGTCCCCACCAGACTGGTGGACAAGCTGATCGAGCTGGGTCTGAGCTCCGCCCTGAGCGCCTGGGTACTGGACTTTCTGAGTGAAAGACCCCAGGCGGTCAGGGTGGGGGGTCAGACCTCCAACACCATCACCCTGAGCATCGGGTCCCCCCAGGGCTGTGTTCTAAGCCCCCTGCTGTACTCACTCTACACACACGACTGTGTGGCCAAGTTCAGCTCCAACTCCATAGTGAAGTTTGCAGACGACACGGTGGTGGTGGGGCTGATCTCGGACAACGACGAGAAGGCCTACCGGGAGGAGGTTGAGGTACTGGAACGCTGGTGCCAGGACAACAGCCTGCTCCTGAACATTAGTAAAACCAAGGAGCTGATCGTGGATTATAGGAGAGGACAGCAGGAGACACACACACCACTGATGATTAACGGGGCTACCGTGGACAGGGTGAGCAGCTTTAAGTACCTGGGGGTCCACATCTCAGAGGATCTGACATGGTCAACACACATAGACACAGTAGTAAAGAAGGCGAAACAGCGCCTCTACCACCTGAGACAGTTAAGGAAGTTCAGAGTATCGGGGAAGATACTCCAGTCCTTCTACTCAGGAGCTGTAGAGAGCATCTTGACCGGAAACATCACTGCCTGGTATGGAAACAGCACGGCACAAGACAAGAAGGCCCTACAGAGAGTGGTGCGCTCAGCCGAGCGTACCACGGGTATTGCACTACCTCCCCTGCAGGTTCTATACAACAAGAGGTGCAAATCCAGAGCCTGCAGGATAATGAAAGACCCTCACCACCCCAATAACAGCCTGTTCCAGCTGCTGAGGTCAGGCAGACGCCTGCGAACCCCAGCTACTAGGACAGAGCGGCTTAGGCTCAGCTTCTTCCCCCAGGCCATCAGAGTCCTGAACAATGAACATTGAGTACCACTGTAACACTTTAGCATGAGCGGGCACACACTCAGGCCGCACGCACCCTCACTTATTGCCAAAAGGAAAGGCCACTTTAAATTAGTATTAGCAACAGTAACAGTGTATTGCACTACTATTACTACTACTGTTAACTGTCAACTGTTACCCGTCATTGCACAAATTTATTGTTACCTGCTACCTGTTATTGCACAATTTTATTGCACACATTTTTTGTATTGGATTCTATTATATGTTATATGTTGTACCAATTGCACATCGTTGCGGGCAAGACCACCCGCATTTCATTGTATATCCGAATGCCGTGACAAATAAAACTCTTGACTTGACTTGACTTGATTTAACATTGCAGAATGGGTACAATTACAATACGGCTCAATACAAACAATTGTTAAGGGGCTCAGGGGGTGTAGACTGTTGTAGTTTGGTCAAATCAAGCAAATTTACATCATGCTCAAAAAAGAAAAGAAAAAAATCTGCAGAGCGATGTGGAGCGGTGACCGGGGACCGCTCGATTCAAGGTGAGCAGTGAGCGAGCGGAGAGCGACTTGGGGGCGGGGTCAACATGAGCGATTAGCTGCGCGGAACAAGCCGTCTAGAGCGAAGAGCGGATTTCTCGCCCGCGCCGATCCGCTCACGGGCCCTGGCCCACGTTCATGCGTGGGGCCAGACACAGATTGGATAAGATTAAAACAGTCGATGGTGCTTAAAAAGTCCTTTGCCAAAGGGTTGTCGGAACAACACACATGCACATTAAAATCCCCGACAATCAAGACATGATCATAGTTTGGCATGATATCGGCGAGGAAGGCAGAAAAGTCATTAATAAAATCCTTATTGTACTTAGGGGGGCGGTAGATCACAGCACACAACACGGTTTGATTGATCTCAAACATGCTCAGCTCAAAGCTGCAGAACGGTGAAGGTAGCGATAGTGGTTTACACTTGTGTAAACAATCACTAACCCCCCTCCTCGGCCTGACATCCGCGGGGTGTTAAAATAGCTGCAGTCTGTCGGCAAGAGTTCGGTGATTGTGCTGGACTCACCATCATGTAGCCAGGTCTCGGTTATAAAAAGGAAATCCAGTCCCCGGGAAATGAAGAAGTCCTTCAGTATGAAAGCCTTGTTAGCCAGTGATCTAGCATTTACCAGGCCTGGAGGGGAGCGGCGGGTCCGAGCCATCAGCGGCCTGGGGAGCACGATACAGAGGCCGGAGATTTCGCAGAGTAGAGCAGTAGCCGGCATGGTTTATCGCACAAGGACGAGCTGGGTAAAGCGGAGCGTAATGAGATATTCTAGTTTTGATTGTATGTACCGGATAGACACTATTATTATGTGATCCTGGCCCAATTGCAATACTATAGTACATGGAGGAACTAGTGTGGTAGGGGCTGGGATCAGGGGGACGTCAATGGTTGAGGGACCTGTCAGCACCAGGCAGAGCATGGGCGAGTAGTGCCACAGTCTGGGTCTGCTGTGAGACATAGGTGGAGGGAGGAGAACAGTGATGGATGCTGTAGGATAGGTTGGAGGAAAGTGCTCGGGCACCTGCAAAGTTTAAATGGAGACCATCTACTGCAAAGAGATTGCTACGCTGCCAGAAGAGGTCAAAGTTGTTTATAAAGTTCACGTTGTGGGTAGGCCAAGCGGACTGGAGCCAGGTGTTTAGGCTTAGCAGTCTGGAGAAGCGACCAAGGCCACGGCCAGGAGAGGGGGTGGGGCCGGAGATACTGACGCTGTAGTGAAGATGTTTCAGTACACCAAACAGCTGAATAAAATCATGCTTTAACAGCTCAGACTGCTGTTTCCTAACGTAATTTGTACCTACGTGCACTAAGAGCGAATCAGCAGTGGGGAAGGATGTCATAATAACCTCTTGGATTTTATCCGTGATGACCGCCTCTGTGGCACCTGGAAAAACCACTGTGTGCATTTTTTACTGAGACGTGTCTGACAATCGAGTCGCCTATTATGATTGTCACTGGTGGAGACAGGGACAGTTTTGAGGCCAGGCGAGGCCTTGGGGGACCGGATGGTCATGGCAAAACTGGCTGGGAGACCTCAGCTGACTTGGGAGAGAAAATAACCTATAACCCTAGTTATATGAATACTGGCTGAGCGTCTCGCTCTAGCCTTTAGGAGATATATACATCTTCCGTGCACATATTGTGCGCACGTTGAAAACTTTCACATGCACCCGCATTTGCCCGTGGCCACGCCTGCTCCCGTGTTTCCTTAAAACCCAGGGTGTGGCCACTCTCATACCCTTCTCATCTTTTCCCACTCTGACGACATTTCTTTTTTTTCAGAGATAGGGAACCTGCTCCGTCGTCACATACAACACCAGGCTCACCAAGCGCACATGCCGAGTGTGTGGGGAGGGAGCCTCCTGACAGTACAACATTCTCATAGACAGACCCAGGCCTAGCTAGCTGCTGGGTATCAGCCCCTGTCTTCATGAGAAGCAATATGTCGGGCCGCCTACGCTACAATGCGAAAATGCGGCCCGACGCCAGAGGGGACAGAACAGAGCCCTGTGTCCTGTAACGTAACGGGGGGGAGTGAACGGAGAGCGTGCTAGACAGAGCGAGATGGGGACGGTTACTCCTCGAAAGGAGGCGTGTCCATCTAATTCAGCCGATCCCTCGGCCGCCGGGGTCTGTCGGCATCGTGAGAGCCTGTCTCCCTGTCTACAGGTTGTCTCGGGCGGGGGACACATGGCCACCGGTCGGGGGTCTCGCAGCAGCCACTGACGAGACCATGCTCTCACCTCTGGCTGTGAGGTGTGGGGCGGCTATAGGCCGCCCGCGCCTCCGCTGACAAACCAAAAAGTCCATCCACGGACAGGGGGGCCCTGAGGAGCTGCGTCCACACCCTCCCTGCGGTTATAGCTTGCGGCTGCGTCAAAAAGCTGTATAACCTCAAAACCCTGAGCGAGGGTCTTGACGTCGGCCGTCCCCAAGACCCCATCGCCGACACCATTTTCGACAGAAAAGCAGCCAAGTGAGCAATGTTATTAGTTGCCGCTAAATTCTGTACTGTGGTGCGATATAAGCTTCATCAGCCCACTCAACCACCTGCCGGGCCGATTCGCCCCTTGGCGTCGGCTTCCGGGCGGGGTGCCACTCTACCATGTCTGGGCAGAGGACCGAAACCAACTGCTTCTCTAAGCGTGGCACACCGGTCCTAAGCCCTGCCATCAGGCCGTCTACCTGTGTAAAAGGTAGATAAGCCTTGGCTAAACCCTTAACGTTAGACACCGTCTGTCCCTCAGCGATGTAATGGTTAAGTGGAGGAAACCCCGAGCACAGCCTCTGCGTTCCCCCGACACACGGGAGTGGAGCCCCGAAAGCAACAGCATTAGCATTAGTGGCGCGTGCCATGATACTGAGAAAAACACTCAATAACATTACACGTTGTGTGCATTCACCTGAGTACACAGCCCCCGCGCTGCACACACACCGCCCGTTCGTCTCACGGGACAGCGGGCGGCAGTGACAGTACTAATACTAGAGGATGCCGTCGCCAGCCCTACCTTAGCACGACTCAGCTCGACTACTGACTGTCATGCGAAGTTCACCCGACCACTGTCACGGAACTGTGAAGAAAGTCCAGCGTCGAGCCGATATCCCGTCTGGACGCGCTGAGGAAAACCCGGGGGCTGGGGAAATTCCGGCGGTAATCCGACATGCTTTAATTTCTCTCTCCTCTTCATAACAACTAAACTAAACAAACGTTTCCACTGGCTGACAGGTGCCTATGAGCAAAAGTCACGTGTGAAAAAAGATGAGAAGGGTATGAGAGTGGCCACACCCTGGGTTTTTTAAGGAGCATAAACAAACAGAAGCACATATGGTAAGCATGGTAAGATGGAGCAACTTCAAACAGAGACCACTGAAAGAGGCTTTCAGGAGGGCAGACGTAGAAGGCCAAGCCAAAAGAGAACAGGAACGACAAAGAAACAGGGAGCTAATGACAAGACTGGTAGACATCACATTGTATCTTGCACGGCAAGATGGGGCATTCAGGGGTCACGATGAAAGTGGTACATCTTTGAACAAAGGTAATTACCTTGAACTTCCTACTTGCAAAATATGACTCCACCATCAAAATGCACCTTGATAAAATCAATCACATCCAGTCTCAACAGAAAAAACCACAGACATCACTGTTGTCCTACAAGACACAGAATGACATAATCAGTGCCCTTGCCACCTATGTCAGAAGAGTAATTCTCAAAGAAATGGAAGATTCCAAAATATTCTCCATTCTCTTGGATGAGACAACTGATGTTTCTCATGTCGAACAAGTGTCCTTTGTTGTTCTCTTTGTCCATCAGATGGAAATCAAGGAGAGATTTTTACAAGTTTGTGATGTGAGTGGAACAACAGCAAAATAATTGGAGAATGTTGTGATGACATTCCTTGAGGAGAATGGATTAAAAGTGGAAGCCATCAGGGGCCAAGGCTACGATGGAGCCGCAAATATGAGCGGAAGCTACAGCGGTCTGCAGTCGCAAATTCAGAGCCACAATGAGAAAGCTTTATACGTGCACTGCCATGCCCACTGTCTCAACCTGGTCTTAGTGGAGAGTGCCAAATCAAGCCAGCATTTTGTTCGGTTTTTCAATTTAGTTGAAAATCTGTACACTTTCATATCCAGATCTCCAAAACGCCACGCTGCGTTTGTGAAAATGCAACAGACCATGTACCCTGGCCAAAGACTCTGTGAACTGAAAAGGCTGTCTGACACACGGTGGGCGTGTAGAGAAGATGCTCTGAGATCCCTGAAGAAGGTCCTTTCTGCTGTGGTGAAGCTGCTTCAGAACATGGCTGATAGTGATCCACCAGACTCTGCAGCAGGTGATGCCCGGATGCTCTTGCGTAGCATAGATTTTGAATGTATGCTATGCATGGAGATTGCCACACCTGTCTTCAATGAGACTGCCATCGCATCTGCTTCACTTCAGAGAAAATACCTTGACTTGTCAGCATCATACACCATTGTGGAGGGAGTCATACAAAGAGTGAAAGCAATGAGGAAGGATGAGGAGTTCAAGGTCCTTTTCTCAAAAGCAAAAGGGCAAGCAGAGGCAGCAGGCATTGAGGTGCCAGAAGAAATACCTGGACAAACAAGACGCAGGAAGGTACCTCAAAGGTACAGGTATAGCTCTCAATCTGCTACAGAGGACTACCAAGTCCAAGACTTGGAGGAGCACTACCGGGGAAAGGTGTTCTTTACCTTTCTTGACATACTCTCCCATGAGTTACACCGAAGATTCAAAGGGAAGAACACGCCTACTGGGTCAATCCTATCAGGTCTTCATTGCCTTACCATCTCAAGTCACTGGAAGGGCATGACAAACGACACAGCTGCTGTATCTGTTAGAGATGTGTGCCAGTTTTATGATGTAGAGGAAGAGAATGTTGTCACCGAACTCAAGGTATTCCACTGAAGGTATGCTTTCCCCTCCAACAATGTCAAAGCTGCGCTTAAGTGCCTTAAAGAAAATTATGTGGAATCTGTTTTCCCAAATATAACCATGCTCCTCAAAACATATGCTACAATACCAGTGACAACTGCTTCAGTAGAGCGATCATTCTCTAAACTGAAGCTGATCAAAACCCAGCTCAGAAACCGATGTGGGGAAAAAAGGCTCTCTGATCTTATGCTGCTTTCAATTGAGAGGGATATCCCAATTGATCATAATGAGGTCATTGACATATATAAACAGAGGACCAAAAGAGGAATTCTGCTATGACTCCCCCTCCCCCTTCCATTGCAGCAATGGAGAGCCAGCACATACAAATCTGTCCATGAAAATAACCAACATATTTTCATTAGAGGGGATAGAGGACAGGACAGAGGATGGCAGGAGGGAGGAGTCAGGTGGTACAATCAGGGACGCCTCAGGGGGTGTGCGAGCAGTGCGGTCGCAGTGCGGTCGCACAGGGCCTCGCGGGAAGGGGGGCCTCGCACAAAAAAAAAAAAAAAAAAAAAAAGTATTTATTATTTTTTTTATTTTTTATTTTTTTATTTTTTTATTTTGTGCAAGGCCCCCCTTCCCGCGAGGCCCCTTTTCATCACAGACCTCAAATCTAGTTTTGCTTATATGCTTATATATTTCACATTAGACACATTTGTAGAATGTGTCTGACTTGTTCCTGGCTCTGAGGCTCTGCAGGCAGCTCTGAGGCTCTGCAGGCAGCAGAATTGGTTTCAATGAGGGGAGGGGTTACAGGTAAGGTAGCATCTGTTGAGTTCATTGTGTGTGTCTGTGTGCGTGCCGTTGGGGGGGGGCGTGAACCGACTCATTGCCAGACGTGAGCGATACGACTCACGCTCACGGCAATGAATTGGCTCTTATGAACGAGTCGCTCATGACCGACCCATCACTAGCGTCTGACTATTTCGCGCGTGCAGCATTGGAGGTTATGCCAGCCAAGATGAAGAGGACATCGTTCGGCAGATGGACTGAAGATGAAAGTTGTTGCATGTTAGACAGTTCAGTCAGGCTAGCCATCCCGGCTAAAGACAGGGACAGCTAGTTAGCTTTAGCTACGTTATAATATTGAGTGCTAACGTGTGGTTCAGTCGGGATATAGCCATGATGATGTCGGCTAGTAGCTAGCTTAGCTAAAGGCTAACTAGCGTTAGCTAACCTAGAGACAGCGCGTGCAGCATTGTTATGCCAAGATGAAGAGGATGGTCGTTCGGCAGATGAACTTCGTCAACTCCACGCGGTTGTCTCCATCCTCTTGGACGCTTGGTGAGTTTTTAATGCACTCTATTCTATTCCCGCCGTGGATATCTCTCTCTCTCTCTCTCTCTCTCTCTCTCTCTCTCTCGGGAGCCAAACGGGCCGACTAGCTGTTGTAGTACTAGTAGCTAACGTGTGTGGCCTGGTGTCAGTACCTGGTGCGAGGGAGGTGAGCTTGGTGTTTCATTATGAGAATATCTCCATGCTCAAGTCGGCTATAGTCCGCGAGGGACTTGTTGCCGGCACCGCTATGGTAAACACCACTCTGTAGTGGGACGTGTATTGCCTTCTTTTTCCCTTCTCTCTTCGTATGAGAAGAGGAAAACACAGCGGCTGTCTGAAGTGTTGGCCTGTATTGCTTTTCTCACGTTGTACAGTTTTTCAGTGGTAGCCGCATAGCTTGCTTCTGCGTTAGCTAATGGTTAGCGATAGCCGGGTTGAGCTAACTGTTAGCCAGTTAGCTGTTTAGCTACGACGTTAGCTGCCGGCTGCGCTCGGCTGGGAACGTTAGTTTGATGCTATCAGTTAGCCTAGAGTTAGCTGTTAGCTTGTGCTACGACCATTGACATTAGCCGTGAGAATAGCAGGGGGCCCTGGCACTCTGACTACGACATCATCTTTGACAGAAGATGTAGTCGGGCCTGCACCATGACAAGGCTCCGGCCATAGCTTCTTTTTGTCCCGCCAGCGAGAGGCCTTTCGTCAACGTGGAGACCTGCGTTGCGGCCTTTCGCCCTGCATTCCTTGGTGCAGGTAAGATGTCCATTGGACATTACCCCACTCTTCCTTCCTTCCCCTCCCGAATGTTTTGTTAATAACGATGTTTTTTTCCAGGCAAAACATATGTTACTTCACAACATTTGGAGATACGTCTTGGTCGTTTGTGTAGCTTGGGTAGTGTTGGCCAAAGCTGTGTGTGGCCTGGTGTCAGTACCTGGCTACTCTATTTGCAGTTAGCCTATTTAGCTGATGTCGGCCATTGGCTCCTTGCTACTTTGTTTTCTCTGGTATAGACCCTCTTCTCTTTGGATTTAAGTGTTGATCTTTGTCCTTTTGGATCTATGTATATTCATGTTGCCTTTGTGAAGTTATCTTTTCTTTCTGTTTTGTTCTTCCATTAAAAGTTGAATATCCTTTAGGGGCTCATCTTTGCTTATCTCTCTCTCTCATACATGCTCTCTCTCTAACACACACACACACGACACACAGACATTGTAACTGAGGGGTACAATTCCCTGACTGTATTGATAAGTATGGTATCATTAAACCACTACCACTTTATGTACTTTAATTACTGGCCATACAGTACATGATATATAAATATGATGAACACTTCCCACAATGAATCGGTTCCACACCAAATGGTAATTAAGTATTTATTGCAGCAAAAGGTACATAAGATACTTCTCTATTTTACTTTGGATGCGCTTATAAGGCAAAGGAATGTGCGTAGGCAAATCAATAATGAATGTCCATTCTCTGGTTACGCAGGAGGTAATTATACAACCTGAATCTTAGGGAATTATATCTATGGTACACTAGTAATATATAGCGGGAGATACTGGAAGGGTCCCCCCGGTTGTAAGCCAGCAGGGGTAGAGGATCTGTCGGTAGTAGAGAGTCTGGTCAACGATGACTAAGGAGACTCCAAGTACAGGAGACGGTGCAATAGTCTCTTGATCCACAGACGAATACAGCTGTTCTCCGTAGACTGTAGCTCCACAGTGAAGAAAGCTAGCCGGCCTCAGGCTCTCTGAGGCGCGGACTCGACTTGGCTCCTCACAGGGTAAATCCCACACGTGTAGGCGTCTGCGATTCTCCGCTCCATAAATCACAGGACCAAAACAAATATAATCCAGCCGCAAAGGGCTATGTAGTCGTCGGGTAGATTAATCCAGTGTACATGTCCACACGGTTCTCGTCTAGGTCTCCTCGGGTGAAAGCGCCATGAAAGCAGCCCAGCCTGGATAAGCACTCTAGCTGATACGAGGAAGCGTTGGTGATGCTGGTCACTGTAGAACTTTAGCCGCACGATACACTATACACAAATAGACTATTACTGACTTAATAGAAATATGTTGCACTCGACGGTATAGCGCCAAACTCTGACAATTCAGTTATTAATTCGCACGCGGTCTCAATGCTCTATTTTGGGGCCAAACAGGCCATACTTCACCGCACGGAGTATCGTGGGTGAGGCTTCAACTTATTGGGTAACTCTACTTCTGTATTCACCTGCGCCATATTTATATGCACGGCGAACAATCTAGTGCCAACCTCATTTCTGTCTCGTATCCCTGGGCAAGGCCGGGCATGTACAGACATGTCTTGACGGTGACTTTGAACCCGACTCTGGAGGCACGGCTCTGGCGCCTGTGGACCGCTGTCCAATAGGAGAATGAAATATTATGGTCTGGTCTAAAGGGATATTCCGTGTATATGTACAAGGAATATACAAGGGATATCAAACGATATACAAATACTATGCAATATATATCAATCAATAAATATATATATTCGGTTTAATCTGATCCTTTGTAACAGACATGCTCTCTCTCTCTAACACACAAACACACATGCTCTCTCTCTCTCTCTCTCTCTCTCTTTCTAACACACACGGTGGTGTAGTGGTTAACACTGTCGCCTCACAGCAAGAAGGTCCAGGGTTCGATTCCCGCTTGGGGACCAGGTTTCCATGATGCCAGGTACCCAGGTGGGGTATCTCCCAGGCCTTTCTGTGTGGAGTTTGCATGTTCTCCCCGTGCTCGCAAGGGTTTCCCCCCCCCATAAGATAAACCCAATGGAAAAACATGCACAACAACAGATCGCTAACGCTGTGGCGTCCTTGACGAAGACGGACAGGAGCACTTGGATTGGTCCCCTGGCGCGGCTCACGTTGACGCCTGTCTGCTCCCGGCTGCCCTTGGGGGGGAAGGACGACGGGATGGGTTAATCGCAGAGACGAATCGCATCGGCGATTCTAAAGAGACAATGCATGCGTGTGTGTTCCGGTGTGTGTGCTAAAAAAAAACTAACCGCTGTGTGTACCGCTAAAACATTGAGTGTCGTTGCATGCCGAATAAAGACCTCTGCAACAGGTCCTGCATTATTATTAAAGTCTGCCTATGGCGGCCTTTCTCGATGGCTAGGCTGTGCTCGCTGAGTCTGTACCTAGTCAAGGATCTTCAGTCACAGTGCTCAGGTATTCTGCCACTGTGTACTCGCGTTTAAATCTCGCACAGGGCCTCGCATTTCTCCCAGGCGGCCCTGGGTACAATATAGTAAGTTTAATGGAGAGAATGGGGAAGATAGGGAGGGGGAGGGAGAGAGGGAGAGAAGGAGAGGACAGGATGAGAGAAGGAGAGTAAAGGACAGGAGGATAGAATGAGTGGACAGAAGGAGAGAAGGGGAGTACAGGAGGAGAGAAGGGGAGTATAGGAGGAGAGAAGGGGAGTACAGGAGGAGAGTAGGGGAGTATAGGAGGAGAGAGGGGGAGGAGAGGACAGGAGGAGAGAATGAGAGGAGAGTGGGAGTACAGGAGGAGAGGACATGAGGAGAGAAGGGGAGGAGAGAGAAAGGAAGAAGCTCAACGGCACTCAAATTAACTTTAACTGTTAAACTGTTTTATGAAATAATTTTTTTAAAGGTGTATTGTTCCCCGTGTGTTTTTATCATAGAGGTGTGGTTATACTATTAATCTGGATTGTCTATGTTATTCTAATGTTAATCTTAATCAAGGATGAAGACTATTTCATCATACATGACGCATCATAGCTTTTTGCTTACTGATGGGGTCCCATGTTGTGCAGTAGGTGCCCTTTTTTATTTTCGCCCCTGCCCTTCAAACAGCCTGAGTCCGCCACTGGGTAAGAGAGACACAGGGCTGGTCGATAGTGTTAGCATACAGGTAAGAGAGACACAGGGGTGGTCGATAGCATTAGCATACAGGTAAGAGAGACAGAGGGCTGGTCAATAGCGTTAGCATAAAGGTAAGAGAGACAGAGGGCTGGTCGATAGTGTTAGCATAAAGGTAAGAGAGACAGAGGGCTTTGATTGATTGATTGATTGATTGAAAAGTTTATTAACAGATTGCAGAATGGGTACAGTACAGTACAGCTCAATACATACAATTGTTAAGGGTTTGATTGATTGATTGAAAACTTTATTAACAGATTGCAGAATGGGTACAATACAGTACAGCTCAATACACACAATTGTTAAGGGGATGCAGACCAGAGAAAGACTTTCGTCTTGTTTACATCAGGGTCCCCCATTTTCAATTCATCAGGACATATATGACATACATGACATACAGATAGTCAGTACTGCTACATCTATACATTTATGACATACCAGATTTGCAAATACAGTACTGTTTGTGATACAGGAGGAGTCAAGAAAAGGGAGTATATACATTTGACGTAGAAACTGTACATTGGAGGAGGTTGGGTGGGGTTGTGTGGGGGGGGTTGGGTACATTGGGATATTGACAACCATACTGGGTAATTTACATTGGAGGTGGTTGGGGGGGGGGGGGGGAAACACTGTATAAACAAGTAAATCAAATCAAATCAAATCAAATTTATTTATAGGGCCCGACAACACACGTTAATGTCCCCATGGGCCGTACAGGTCTTCTTTAAACAAGTCAAGAAGACAACATAACAATAAGTCAAGAACAGAACAAGAACACCATAGGGTCCAAACATTTTTTAGATGAATGCAAATAAATGAAAGAATGCAAGCACTCCCAGACATACCCCACGCGAAGGTAAGGAAAAACTCACTAAAACCTAACAATAGGGAAAAAAAGCTCCACAGGCAATGTGGAGGAGAGAAACCTTAGAAGGGCCGTTCAAGGGGGGATCTCCCTTCTTAGATGTCGGTGATAGTAGTGTTGCAGACGGACAGTTGGTAAGCATGCACCCATGTGTGTGGTGAGACACAGATGAGTGCATGCAATAGCAACTGTACATTTTGAAAAATTAAAGATAGAGCTAATAGCGATAGCAACTGAACATTTTGAAAGATTAAAGATAGAGTTGATAGCGGATCTATTTGAGGCACAGGGGCGGCGCAAGAGGGTCACGTCCTCCCCGTCTTAGTCACGGGACATTCAACACTCCGGTCGTTGCTCAGGGACAGCCGGAGACAGGGGGAAGGGGGGTGGCGCAGAGAGGGTCGCGAACTCCGGACATCATCGCGGGACATCCGGCACTCCGGTCACCACTACGAGACCTCCGAAGACAGGGGGGCACGCAGAGGGGGTCGCAATCTCCCGGCCTTCGTCACGGGACGTCCAACACTCCGGTCAACACTCCAGGACAGCAAGTCATAGGAAGACAGGGAGACGGGACAGGCGTTAGACAGCTCATGAGATTGTAGTAGGCGGACATAGCAATAGATACAAGTGGTAGGCATATATGTGAATGGAGTAGATATATGAAGTAAGCGTATTATGTGAATAGAATAGAAGTACTTAACCCAGCAATGAAACCGCGTTGACTGTTAATCTGTTAACAGTCTGTTAATCAGTTGACAGGACCACGGACAGACGGCGGTGAATAACTGATCCAATGCCTCGGAGGTGCATGTAGAGCAGTCACTACAAGCTTGGCCAGGACCCCGAGGCATCCATCACCTTGGTCAGCGCCAGGAGACGGGTACTCAGAGAGAAGGGGGAGGGAGGGGGGGGGGGGGGAGAGGGGGGGGGGGGGGGGAGAGTTAGAGAGTTCCCATGTTTGTGGTGCTGCAAAGGAGCAGACATGTAGTACCCTGTAGTGCCATGTAGTACCCCGTAGTGCCATGTAGTACCCTATAGTACCCCATAGTGCCATGTAGTACCCCGTAGTATCCTGTAGTACCCTGTAGTGCCATGTAGTACCCTGTGGTGCCATGTAGAGCTATGTAAGCCATGTAGTACCCTGTAATGCCATGCAGTACCAAGTAGTACTCTGTGGTACCATGTAGTACCCTGTACCCTAACTAAACTACCCTATAGTAAACTACCCAGTGGTACAAGTAAAACTGTACATTGAGGGGGGGGGGAGACACTGTACAAACAAGCAAAATTGTACATTGGACTATTGACAAAACCATACTAGGTAAATGACTGTACATTGGAGGGGGTTGGGTTAGGACATTTACAGGGGCCAGTTTTGAATTGCAGTCTCCCGTAGGTGTCCCTTGAGAGGGACCGGAGATGACTTCCGGTGGCATGGACTGAACACAGCTTGCGTCGTGTCGCAGCAAACCCTCGAATTATCACTATTTTTGAACCCATAATGAACAGAAACTAAGTTGACTTCACCTCGACATTTATCAGCTCCTTTTATTTTGTAAGCAGATTCTTTCAAAACGATCTAATCGTCCTTGAACAAACACATGTCCACGCGTGCACAAACAAAGTTCACAACGGAGAACGCTGACCTAGCGGTGCTCATGAGAACAATTGTACGAGAAGAACTTGCTACAGGACTCGAAGCCAATCTAAAGCCGATCAATGAATGAATGAATGAATGAAAACTTTATTTAACAGATTGCAGAATGGGTACAATACAGTACGGCTCAATACATACAATTGTTAAGGGGATGCAGACCTGAGAAAGACGTTTGTCTTGTTTCCATCAGGGTCCCCCATTTTCAATTCATATAGACATTTATGACATACACAACATACATGACATTTATGGCATAGGGACATATAGGTATTTAGTACTGATACATTTGTGACATAGGCGGTATTCAAATATACAGTACTGTTACCCCTAGATCCTGACAGAGTATATACATATGATGGGGAGGGGACTGTACATTAGGAGGGGGTGGGTGGGTGGGAGGGAAATATACATACGGCGGGGAGGGAATATATACATGCGGTGGGGAGGAGACTGTCTATTAGGAGGTGGTGGGGGTTTTGGGCATTTACGGTGGCCAGTTTCGAATTGCAGCCTCCCGTAGGTGCTCTTTAAGGGCGGTTTTGAATGTGGGCAGGGATTCACATTCCTTTACAGCTTTGGGTAGGGCGTTCCACATTGTTGTGGCATAATTGCGAAACGTGTTTAGTCCCTTGTTTGAGCCGAATCTGGGTTTAACATGATTTGTTGAGCTTCCTCTGGTGTAGTGGTTGTGGTATTCACTGACCTTTGGGAAGTATTTTGACATGTACATGGGCACCCCGGTCGTATAGTGTATCTTGTAGACCAGGCCCATTGCAAGTTGCTGTACTCTGTCGTCTACTCTAAGCCATCCTAGGTTGGCAAAGTGGGCAGGGGTGAGGTGGGTTCTGGGGTTCAGGTCAAGTAGTAGTCTGACCAGTTTGTTTTGTGATGTTTGTAATTTTGTTTTAAGCGCCTTTGAGGTGCTTTGGTACCATGAGGTGCACGCATAGTCATAGTACCCTTGAATGAGTGCTCCTGCCAGAGTCTTCAGGGTATTCTTGTTTACCAGAGAGGAGATCCGGTACAAGAATCTAGTTCGTTGGTTGACTTTTTTTATTACATTGGATGCCATTTTGTCACAGGAAAGATTTGCCTCTAGGATGGAACCCAGGTAGGTAATTTCGTCTTTCCTTGTGACAATATTGTCACCCACTGTAACTGAGAATCCGTCGGTCTTGCTGAGTTTGTTATTTGAACCGAAGAGAATGGACTCTGTTTTGCCCATGTGTAATGATAGTTTGTTATCAGCGAGCCATATGCAGATTTTGCCTAGTTCCGTGCTGAGGGTTTTTTCAACCTGCAATTTGTTCTTGTCAGAGACCAGCAGGGCTGAGTCGTCCGCAAACAGGAACAAGTTGCAGTCACAGGCTGACGACATGTCATTTGCATAAATTAGGAAGAGTAGCGGTCCTAGTATGCTTCCTTGTGGAACACCACAGCTCACTGTGAGGGGGGGGGATAGAGTACCGTTTACCTCTACCATCTGTTCTCTCCCCTCCAGGTAGGATTGCATCCAGCTCACTGATAGGCTATCAAAACCAATTGCTTTTAGCTTGTCCATTAGAATGGAGTGATTGACAGTGTCGAAGGCCTTTTGTAGGTCCAGCATGACCATGCCGCAGTATTTGCCAGCGTCCACCTCTTGTTTGATGTGGTCGTTCAAATAGAGGAGGCATGTGTCAGTGGAGTGGGACGTTCTGAAGCCAGATTGGAATTCGTAGATTAGGTTTTTTTCCGCCAGGTACTTTTCGACCTGTTCGTAGACTATTTTCTCCATGACTTTCGAGATGGAGGTAAGAATAGAAACAGGGCGGTAGTTGCCTGGGTCTAATTTGCTGCCCTTTTTGTGTAGAGGGGTCACTCTCGCAATTTTGAAGTCCTTGGGGACGTGCCCCTGTCTTATAGAGAGGTTTATTATGTGTGTGATGACTGGGGTGATGGCGGCTGCTGCGTCTCTGAGGAATTTGGAGGGGATGTTGTCATGGCCAGTGGCCTTGTTAGGTTGGAGGGCGCTCAATTTTTTGAGTACCTCATCGGTTGTTACCATTTCAAGTTTGAAGTCGTCTTTGTGGACCCCTAGGTTTTTGTAGTATGCTACTATGTGTTCTACCCCATAATGCCCTGAGTGGGAGGGTAGTTTGTTTACCAGTGTTGTGGCTATGTTTGTGAAGAAGATGTTTAAGTAATTGGCTACATCCAGCTTGTCTGTGATGAGCGTGTTGTCCGTCTTTATGTTTATGTTTGAGAATCTGGTTTTAAGTTTTTTACTGCAGCCTAGTTGATTATTGAGTAATTTCCAAAGTTCGCGGGGTTTGTTTTTGTTTTCCTCAGTTTTGTCGTTGATGAAATTTTTTTTGGCGGTTCTGATCATGGTGTTTACGTCATTTCTTAGTCTGTTTCTTTGGATTTTTAGTTCAACCACGTGGGCTTGGAGTTCACTGTTTGAGCTTTTGGAAAGCTTTGTCTGACTTTTATGAAGTTCAGAGCATTTTTTGTCTCTGGTTTTCATAGCGGCCAGTATTTCAGTGTGCATCCATGCCTCAGCGCGATTTTTAACCCTGGTGGTTCTTATCGGTGCCATGTTGTTGAGTATTGCTGTGAATTTGGTTTTGAATCCAAGCCATGCTTCTTCAACCTGTGTACCACTGAGCTCATCTGACCAGTCCAAGCTCCCCAGTTCTAGGTTAAAGGCCTCTCTAGAGTAAGTTTTGAGGTCTCTAGATGTGACTGTTTTGTGACAGCCGGCCTTCTGTTTTAGCTTTTTGCGGGTACAGAAAATCATATAATGATCACTTAACCCGCATGCTATCACCCCTTTACTGGAGATCATGGACTTGTCAGAGGTCAAAATGAGGTCAATGGTGGTTTGTGTCGAATCGCATACCCTTGTGGGTTGTGTGATTAGCTGGCTGAACCCGTGCAGGTCAGAAAATCTACTGAAGGCCTTGAAGACGGGTGCTGATTTACGCAGCATATCCGTGTTCCAGTCCCCAATAAGAATTTTTTCTACCCCCTCCACCCCAGCTAAACACCCATCGAGTGTGTCATAAAAGCCACTCTGTTCTGGTGGTCTATAGATTGTGCCTACTAGTACTGGTTTCGCCCTGTCTAATAAGATTTCAATCCAAACAGTTTCAATTTCATCATGGTTAAGGTCAGTACGGTTGATGTATTTGGTATCCTTGTGTATATACACACAGACGCCACCTCCATACTGGTTCCTATCCCTCCTGACTATTGAGTAGTTTTCGATTTCAATCTCTGGATCCTGTACAGATGATCAAGGATCATCTAAACAAAATCCAGCTAAAGGTAACATCATGCCTGGACAAGATTGACTCTCTTGAGACGGCTGCCAACGACACTGATCAAAGGCTGTTACAACTGGACGCGGAGAATAAATCACTATCTGAGGAAGTTAAATCATTAAAACAGAAGACAGAATCGCTTGAGGACCACAGCAGAAGACTCAACGTGAGAATCTTTGGGCTACCAGAAGGAACAGAACAAGGCAACCCGACACTGTTTGTAAACGAAATGCTGAGCGAACTTTTTGGTCAAGATCTAGGACGTCCACCTCACTTGGTCAATATCGCTCACCGCATCGGAGCAAATAAAGGCAAGACGCGATGCCTAATCGCTAAACTCAACAACTCTGATATAAGACAGACGGTTGTGCGTCTTGCCGGTGGGAAAGCTAGAGAGCCAGGCGGGCTACAGTACAAAGGACAAAAATCAGCATCTTCCGTGATGCCACAGCAGAACAACGCAAGCAGCAAGCCTCCTTTGATGAGCTCAGATCACTCTTACGCAAGACAAAACTGCGCTACGGAGTGGCTCACCCTGCTAAGCTGCTCATCACCTTCAAGGATAAGACTCACTCCTTCACCGAAGCATCAGAGGCAATGGACTTCTACACAACCGAGATCAAGCCCACGCTAGACGCGGAGGCACACTCATCACCAGCGCCGACCTAGGACGAGACTGTCTACTACTGTACATACTGTACACATCATACAGAACACAGGTATGCCCATGGTGGCGCTGTCCACACTGGTCAGCTGAAAATATTGTGAACATTTCAGTCTAACGTGGCCACATGGACTTGGAGTAATATGAAACCCTCTTCTGTTTGGCACTGTTCATGGGTTTAAAAAAAATATGATAACTTTTCTTTCTAACCATTAGTGCATGCTGTGGATGGTGCTGTTGTCATGATTGATGGGGACGTTAATATCACCCATGGCATTACTCTCCTTACCCAATATAACTTGGTCTATATATGGTTTATATTATCCATATATTTGTTTTGCTATTATTATTACAATCTATGTTATTAGCAACAGATATAGTGGTAACTGTGCTGGGTGAATTATTACTGCTGGTATCTTTATTTTATTTTATCTATATTACTAGTATAGTGTTGCTGTGGATGGTGCTGTGGTCACCATGACTGATGGGGACGATAGTATCACCATAGCATTACTCTCCTTACCCAATATAATTTACCATAAATTAAAGAAAGAAAGAAAAGGAAAAATAATTGATCTCCCTGTTTCCCTTCCAATTTAGTTTTTTGATAATGCATTGGATAGTTACTAACACAGGGAGACCAATAGAGGGAGCTGTCTGACCAGCTAACATGTCACAACTCTGCAATAGGCAGAAAATGGGAGGTAGGGAGATGGCTATGTGGAATAAGAATACTATGGTATTCTACCCACGCAACCGTCTTGGGGGGGGGGGGGGTGCTAGTGTGCTTTTCCAGGCTGTTCTCATTATTTCAATTGTATAGCCTACATGTCAGGATCCACTCGTATAAATCAGACAGATATGAATAACTTAACGCTGGTCTCGTGGAACGTATGCGGTCTTGGGCAAGCTCTAAAGCGGGGCAAAGTGTTTGCGCATTTAAAGTCTCTTAACGCTGACATAATGTTTCTACAAGAAACTCACATAAAAGCTACAGAACAGAGGCGACTGAGGGCTAACTGGATATCTCAAGTTTACCAGTCACCTTTCACATCCAAAGCTAGAGGTGTCGCTATTCTTTTTCGCAAGAATATCCCATTCCAGCTTTCCTCAATAGTCACAGATCCAAATGGCAGGTATATTATGATTACTGGAAACATACATTCGTTCCCCATCACTTTACTGAACATATATGGCCCAAACACTGATGATCCAAATTTCTTCCGCAAAGTATTTGATTTAATTCCAGACCTAGGCACCACTAATTTATTAATGGGTGGAGACTTTAATTGCTACCTTGACCCATATCTGGATAGACTCTCCTCCCGCACCCCAACAGCAATAGCTTCTGTCCTAACATTAAATAATTTAATTAAATCTAGAAACATAGTAGATATCTGGAGACTACAACACCCAACGGACAAAGACTATTCGTTTTTCTCGCATGTCCATAAGTCATACACGAGAATTGATTATTTTTTAGTGGATGCAAAATTAATAACTAACATTGTGAATACCAAATATCATAATATAATAATATCGGATCACAGTCCAGTTTCACTAGAAATAAAGCTTGCTCTGCCCAAACAAAGCTACTGTTGGCGCTTTAACCCGTGGCTGCTCACAGACCAAGAGTTTATTAATTGTACGACAGCTCACTTGGAGGAATTCCTTGAGTTCAATCCTAGTTGATTATTGAGTCATTTCCAAAGTTCACGTGGTTTGTTTTTGTTTTCCTCAGTTTTGTCATTGATGAAATTCTTTTTTGCAGTTTTGATCATGGAGTTTACGTCGTTTCTTAGTCTGTTTCTTTCTAGTTTGAGTTCAGTCACGTGGGCTTGGAGTTCACTGCTCGTGCTTTTGGTAAGCTTTGACTGACTTTTACGAAACTCAGAGCATTTTTTGTCTCTGGTTTTCATAGCGGCCAGTATTTCGGAGTGCATCCACGGCTCAGCACGTTTTTTTTACCCTGGTGGTTCTTAGGGGGGCCATGTCGTTTAGTATTGTTGAAAATTTGGTTTTGAAACCAAGCCATGTTTCTTCAACCAGTGTACCATTGAGTTCTTCTGACCAGTCCAGACTCTCCAGTTCAAGGTTAAAGGCCTTGCTAGAGTAGGTTTTGAGGTCTCTAGATGTGACTGTTTTGTGGCAGCCAGCCTTTTGTTTTAGCTTTTTGCGGGTACAGAATATCATATAATGATCACTTAACCCGCATGCTATAACCCCTTTATTGGAGATCTTGGACTTGTCGGAGGTCAGAATGAGGTCAATGGTAGTCTGAGTTGATTCACATACACGTGTGGGTTGGGTGATTAGCTGGCTGAGGCCGTGCAGATCACAAAGCCTATTGATGCAGACCAGAGAAAGACTTTCGTCTTGTTTACATCAGGGTCCCCCATTTTCAATTCATCATAACATATATGACATACACGACATACAGATAGACAGTACTGCTACTTCTATACATTTATGACATACCAGATTTCCAAATACAGTACTGTTTGTGATACAAAAAGAGTCCAGAAAAGAGAGTATATACATTTGACGTAGAAACTGTACATTGGAGGCGGTTGGGTATAGGTGGGGTGGGGTTGGGGGGGGACTGTACATTGGAGGTGGTTGGGTGGGGGGGGGTTGGGTAGGAGAGGTGGGTGGGTGGGGGACACTGTACAAGCAAAACTGTACATTGGAATATTGACAAAACCATACTTGGTAATTTACTGTACAACCCCGGGTTAGGACATTTACAGGGGCCAGTTTCGAATTGCAGTCTCCCGTAGGTGTTCTTTGAGAGTGTTTTTGAAAGTGGGTAGTGATTCACATTCCTTTACAGCTTTGGGTAGGGCGTTCCACATTGATGTGGTATAATTGTGAAACGTGTTTAGTCCCTTGTTTGAGCCGAATCTGGGTTTAACATGATTTGTGGAGCTCCCTCTGGTGTTGTGATCGTGGTATTCACTGACCTTTTGGAAGTATTTTGACATGTACATGGGTACCTTGCTCGTGTCGTGTATCTTGTAGACCAGGCCCGTTGCAAGTTGCTGTACTCTGTCGTCTACTCTAAGCCATCCTAGGTTGTCAAAGTGGGCAGGGGTGAGGTGGGTTCTAGGAGTAAGGTCAAGCAGTAGTCTGACCAGTTAGTTTTGAGATGTTTGTAATTTTGTTTTTAGCGCCTTTGAGGTGCTTTGGTACCATGAGGTGCAAGCATAGTCGTAGTACCCTTGAATGAGTGCTCCTGCCAGAGTCTTCAGGGTATTCTTGTTTACCAGTGAGGAGATCCGGTACAAGAATCGAGTTCGTTGGTTGACTGGTTGAATGGGCTGGTCGATAGCGTTAGCATAAAGGTAAGAGAGACAGAGGGCTGGTCGATAGCGTTAGCATAAAGGTAAGAAAGACAGAGGGCTGGTCGATAGTGTTAGCATAAAGGTAAGAGAGACACAGGGGTGGTCGATAGTGTTAGCATAATAAGAGAGACACAGGGGTGGTCGATAGTGTTAGGATAATAAGAGAGACACAGGGGTGGTCGATAGTGTTAGCATAAAGGTAAGAGAGACAGAGGGCTGGTTGATAGCATTAGCATACAGGTAAGAGAGACACAGGGGTGGTCGATAGTGTTAGCATAATAAAGCCTAAGAGAGACAGAGGGCTGGTCGATAGCGTTAGCATAAAGATAAGAGACACAGGCTTGTGACCGCAAAGTCACCAATATTATCCAATATGGACATGCAGGAAATTCTGGATGGGGTAAGTAACTGAATAACACTTGTTTCAGACAGAAACCCCAATTTCTCCATTGTAACTTAATCAGTGGCCAACAGTAGAAGACTAGTTGTACTGGGCAGCTCCCAGGTGTGAAAATGCACTCAGTGTGAAGCAGGAGGGAGCATGTCTATGTTCCCCGGGTCCTATGTTCCCCGATTGATTGATTGATTGATTGATTGAAATTTTTAGACCACCAGCCCTGATTCCAAACTCTAACCTTAACCAACTTCGAAAGAGGGCCTAAGCTTAACCAGTTCGAAACAAGGCGGACATTAATAATTAATAAAATAATAAAAAATGTATAAAATGTTCAAGCAATTAATCAATCAATCAGGGAACATAGGGATGATCCCAAGCAGGACATTGCTGGGAAAAAGCACAATGTGCTGCAGATCTTCCCTGGGTGAATAAAGGTTTAACACACAGCAGAGCAGGGAACATACAGGTGAGCTGCCCACAGTGGTAGAAGTTGTAGGCTCGTCCCAGCAGGGGGCAGAGCAGCACGTCCATCTCACACCTCCTCCACTCTGCTATCGTCTCATGGATGTAGTCCTATCAGAACACAGAGCTATATTACTGTTTTATTAAAACACAGAGCTATATTACCATGTTTTATTAAAATACTGAGCTATATTACTGTTTTGTTAAAATACAGAGCTATATTACTGTTTTATTAAAACACAGAGCTATATTACTGTTTTATTAAAACACAGAGCTATATTACCATGTTTTATTAAAATGCACAGAGCTATATTACTGTTTTATTAAAATACAGAGCTATATTACCATGTTTTATTAATACTGAGCTATATTACTGTTTTATTAAAATACAGAGCTATATTATCATTATATGATATTCTGTACCCGAAAAAAACTAAAACAAAAGGCTGGCTGCCACAAAACAGTCACATCTAGAGACCTCAAAACCTACTCTAGCGAGGCCTTCAACCTTGAACTGGAGAGTCTGGACTGGTCAGATGAACTCAATGGTACACTGGTTGACGAAACATGGCTTGGTTTCAAAACCAAATTCTCAGCAATACTAAACGACATGGCCCCCCTAAGAACCACCAGGGTAAAAAATCGCGCTGAGCCGTGGATGCACTCCGAAATACTGGCCGCTATGAAAACCAGAGACAAAAAATGCTCTGAGTTTCGTAAAAGTCAGTCAAAGCTTACTAAAAGCACGAGCAGTGAACTCCAAGCCCACGTGACTGAACTCAAACTAGAAAGAAACAGACTAAGAAACGACGTAAACTCCATGATCAAAACTGCAAAAAAGAATTTCATCAATGACAAAACTGAGGAAAACAAAAACAAACCACGTGAACTTTGGAAATTACTCAATAATCAACTAGGATGCAGTAAAAAACTTAAAACCAGATTCTCAAACATAAACATAAAAACTGACAACACGCTCATCACAGACAAGCTGGATGTAGCCAATTACTTAAACATTTTCTTCACAAACATAGCCACAACACTGGTAAACAAACTACCCTCCCACTCAGGGCTTTATGGGGTAGAACACATAGTAGCTTTCTACAAAAACCTAGGGGTCCGCAAGGACGACTTCAAGCTGGAAACGGTAACAACAGATGAGGTACTCAATAAACTGAGCGCCCTCCAACCTAACAAGGCCACTGGCCATGACAACATCCCCTCCAAATTCCTCAGAGACTCAGCAGCCGCCATCACACCAATCATCACACACATAATAAACCTCTCCATAAAACAGGGACACGTCCCCAAGGACTTCAAAATTGCGAGGGTGACCCCTCTGCACAAAAAGGGCAGCAAATTAGACCCAGGCAACTACCGCCCTGTTTCTATTCTCACCTCCATCTCGAAAGTCATGGAAAAAATAGTCTACGAACAGGTCGAAAAGTACCTAGCGGAAAAAAATCTAATCTACGAATTCCAATCTGGCTTCAGAACATCCCACTCCACTGACACATGCCTTCTCTATTTGAATGACCACATCAAACAAGAGGTGGACGCAGGCAAATACTGCGGCATGGTCATGCTGGACCTACAAAAGGCCTTTGACACGGTCAATCACTCCATTCTGATTGACAAGCTAAAAGCAATTGGTTTTGATAGTCTATCAGTGAGCTGGATGCAATCCTACCTTGAGGGGAGGGAACAGATGGTGGAGGTAAACGGTACCCTATCCCCCCCCCTCACAGTGAGCTGTGGTGTTCCACAAGGAAGCATACTAGGACCGCTACTGTTCCTAATTTATGCAAATGACATGTCGTCAGCTTGTGACTGCAACTTGTTCCTGTTTGCGGACGACTCAGCCCTGCTGGTCTCTGACAAGAACAAGTTACAGGTTGAAAAAACCCTCAGCTCGGAACTAGGCAGAATCTGCATATGGCTCGCTGATAACAAACTATCATTACACATGGGCAAAACAGAGTCCATTCTCTTCGGTTCAAATAACAAACTCAGCAAGACCGACGGCTTCTCAGTTACAGTGGGTGACAATATTGTCACAAGGAAAGATGAAATTACCTACCTGGGGTCCATCCTAGAGGCTAATCTCTCCTGTGACAAAATGGCATCCAATGTAATAAAAAAAGTCAACCAACGAACTCGATTCTTGTACCGGATCTCCTCTCTGGTAAACAAGAACACCCTGAAGACTCTGGCAGGAGCACTCATTCAGGGGTACTACGACTATGCTTGCACCTCATGGTACCAAAGCACCTCAAAGGCGCTAAAAACAAAATTACAAACATCTCAAAACAAACTGGTCAGACTACTGCTTGACCTTACTCCTAGAACCCACCTCACCCCTGCCCACTTCGACAACCTAGGATGGCTTAGAGTAGACGACAGAGTACAACAACTTGCAATGGGCCTGGTCTACAAGATACACTACACGACCAAGGTACCCATGTACATGTCAAAATACTTCCCAAAGGTCAGTGAATACCACGATCACAACACCAGAGGGAGCTCCACAAATCATGTCAAACCCAGATTCGGCTCAAATAAGGGACTAAACACGTTTCGCAATTATGCCACATCAATGTGGAACGCCCTACCCAAAGCTGTAAAGGAATGTGGATCACTACCCACTTTCAAAACCTCTCTCAAGGGACACCTACGGGAGACTGCAATTCAACACTGGCCCCTGTAAATATCCTAACCCAATCATTCCAACCCCCTCCAATGTACAGTCATTTACCTAGTATGGTTTTGTCAATAGTTCAATGTACAATTGTGTTTGTTTGTACAGTGTCTCCTCCCCCCCCCCCTCAATGTACAGTGTTACTTGTTTATACAGTATGCCCCCCGCCCCCCCCCCCCCAACCACCTCCAATGTAAATTACCCAGTATGGTTGTCAATATCCCAATGTACCCAACCCCCCCCACCCAACCTCCAATGTACAGTTTCTACGTCAAATGTATATACTCCCTTTTCTTGACTCCTTCTGTATCACAAACAGTACTGTATTTGCAAATCTGGTATGTCATAAATGTATAGATGTAGCAGTACTGACTATCTGTATGTCATGTATGTCATATATGTCTATATGAATTGAAAATGGGGGACCCTGATGGAAACAAGACAAACGTCTTTCTCAGGTCTGCATCCCCTTAACAATTGTATGTATTGAGCCGTACTGTATTGTACCCATTCTGCAATCTGTTAAATAAAGTTTTCATTCATTCATTCATTCATTCATTCATTCATTCATTCATTACTGTTTTATTAAAACACAGAGCTATATTACTGTTTTATTAAAACACAGAGCTATATTACCATATTTTATTAAAATACACAGAGCTATATTACTGTTTTATTAAAACACAGAGCTATATTACCATGTTTTATTAAAATACACAGAGCTATATTACCATGTTTTATTAAAATACACAGAGCTACATTATCATGCTTTATTAAAATACAGAGCTATATTACCATGTTATTAAAATACACAGAGCTATATTACCATGCTTTATTAAAATACAGAGCTATATTACCATGTTTTATTAAAATACACAGAGCTATATTACCATGCTTTATTAAAATACAGAGCTATATTACCATGTTTTATTAAAATACAGAGCTATATTACCATGTTTTATTAAAATACACAGAGCTACATTACCATGTTTTATTAAAATACAGCTACATTACCATGTTTTATTAAAATACAGAGCTACATTACCATGTTTTATTAAAATACAGAGCTATATTACCATGCTTTATTAAAATACAGCGCTATATTACCATGTTTTATTAAAATACAGAGCTATATTACCATGCTTTATTAAAATACAGAGCTATATTACCATGTTTTATTAAAATACAGAGCTATATTACTGTTTTATTAAAATACAGAGCTATATTACCATGTTTTATTAAAATACAGAGCTACATTACCATGTTTTATTAAAATACAGAGCTATATTACCATGCTTTATTAAAATATAGCGCTATATTACCATGTTTTATTAAAATACAGAGCTATATTACCATGCTTTATTAAAATACAGAGCTATATTACCATGTTTTATTAAAATACAGAGCTATATTACTGTTTTATTAAAATACAGAGCTATATTACTGTTTTATTAAAACACAGAGCTATATTACTGTTTTATTAAAACACAGAGCTATATTACCATGTTTTATTAAAATACACAGAGCTATATTACTGTTTTATTAAAACACAGAGCTATATTACCATGTTTTATTAAAATACACAGAGCTATATTACCATGTTTTATTAAAATACACAGAGCTACATTATCATGCTTTATTAAAATACAGAGCTATATTACCATGTTTTATTAAAATACACAGAGCTATATTACCATGCTTTATTAAAATACAGAGCTATATTACCATGTTTTATTAAAATACACAGAGCTATATTACCATGCTTTATTAAAATACAGAGCTATATTACCATGTTTTATTAAAATACAGAGCTATATTACCATGCTTTATTAAAATACAGAGCTATATTACCATGTTTTATTAAAATACAGAGCTATATTACCATTCTTTATTAAAATACAGAGCTATATTACCATGCTTTATTAAAATACACATAGCTATATTACTGTTTTATTAAAATACACAGAGCTACATTACAATGTTTTATTAAAATACACAGAGCTATATTACCATGTATTATTAAAATACACAGAGCTATATTACCATGCTTTATTAAAATACAGAGCTATATTACCATGTTTTATTAAAATACAGAGCTATATTACCATGTTTTATTAAAATACACAGAGCTATATTACCATGTTTTATTAAAATACACAGAGCTACATTACCATGTTTTATTAAAATACAGCTACATTACCATGATTTATTAAAATACAGAGCTATATTACCATGCTTTATTAAAATACAGAGCTATATTACCATGTTTTATTAAAATACAGAGCTATACTACCATGTTTTATTAAAATACAGAGCTATATTACCATGCTTTATTAAAATACAGAGCTATATTACCATGTTTTATTAAAATACACAGAGCTATATTACCATGTTTTATTAAAATACACAGAGCTATATTACTGTTTTATTAAAATACAGAGCTATATTACCATGTTTTATTAAAATACACAGAGCTATATTACTGTTTTATTAAAATACACAGAGCTACATTACCATGTTTTATTAAAATACACAGAGCTATATTACCATGTATTATTAAAATACACAGAGCTATATTACCATGCTTTATTAAAATACAGAGCTATATTACCAGGCTTTATTAAAATACAGAGCTATATTACCATGTTTTATTAAAATACACAGAGCTACATTACCATGTTTTATTAAAATACACAGAGCTATATTACCATGTTTTATTAAAATACACAGAGCTATATTACCATGCTTTATTAAAATACAGAGCTATATTACCATGTTTTATTAAAATACAGAGCTATATTACCATGCTTTATTAAAATACACAGAGCTATATTACCATGTTTTATTAAAACACAGAGCTATATTACCATGTTTTATTAAAATACACAGAGCTATATTACCATGTTTTATTAAAATACACAGAGCTATATTACCATGTTTTATTAAAATACACAGAGCTATATTACCATGCTTTATTAAAATACAGAGCTATATTACCATGTTTTATTAAAATACAGAGCTATATTACCATGCTTTATTAAAATACAGAGCTATATTACCATGTTTTATTAAAATACAGAGCTATATTACCATGCTTTATTAAAATACAGAGCTATATTACCATGCTTTATTAAAATACAGAGCTATATTACCATGCTTTATTAAAATACAGAGCTATATTACCATGTTTTATTAAAATACACAGAGCTATATTACCATGCTTTATTAAAATACAGAGCTATATTACCATGTTTTATTAAAATACAGAGCTATATTACTGTTTTATTAAAATACAGAGCTATATTACTGTTTTATTAAAACAGAGCTATATTACTGTTTTATTAAAACAGAGCTATATTACCATGTTTTATTAAAATACACAGAGCTATATTACTGTTTTATTAAAACACAGAGCTATATTACCATGTTTTATTAAAATACACAGAGCTATATTACCATGTTTTATTAAAACACAGAGCTATATTACCATGTTTTATTAAAATACACAGAGCTATATTACTGTTTTATTAAAATACAGAGCTATATTACCATGTTTTATTAAAATACACAGAGCTATATTACCATGCTTTATTAAAATACAGAGCTATATTACCATGCTTTATTAAAATACAGAGCTATATTACCATGTTTTATTAAAATACACAGAGCTATATTACCATGCTTTATTAAAATACAGAGCTATATTACCATGTTTTATTAAAATACAGAGCTATATTACTGTTTTATTAAAATACAGAGCTATATTACTGTTTTATTAAAACACAGAGCTATATTACTGTTTTATTAAAACACAGAGCTATATTACCATGTTTTATTAAAATACACAGAGCTATATTACTGTTTTATTAAAACAGAGCTATATTACCATGTTTTATTAAAATACACAGAGCTATATTACCATGTTTTATTAAAATACACAGAGCTACATTATCATGCTTTATTAAAATACACAGAGCTATATTACCATGCTTTATTAAAATACAGAGCTATATTACCATGTTTTATTAAAATACACAGAGCTATATTACCATGTTTTATTAAAATACACAGAGCTACATTACCATGTTTTATTAAAATACACAGCTACATTACCATGTTTTATTAAAATACACAGCTACATTACCATGTTTTATTAAAATACAGCTACATTACCATGTTTTATTAAAATACAGAGCTATATTACCATGTTTTATTAAAATACAGAGCTATACTACCATGTTTTATTAAAATACAGAGCTATATTACCATGCTTTATTAAAATACAGAGCTATATTACCATGTTTTATTAAAATACACAGAGCTATATTACCATGTTTTATTAAAATACACAGAGCTATATTACTGTTTTATTAAAATACAGAGCTATATTACCATGTTTTATTAAAATACACAGAGCTATATTACTGTTTTATTAAAATACACAGAGCTACATTACCATGTTTTATTAAAATACACAGAGCTATATTACCATGTATTATTAAAATACACAGAGCTATATTACCATGCTTTATTAAAATACAGAGCTATATTACCATGTTTTATTAAAATACAGAGCTATATTACCATGTTTTATTAAAATACACAGAGCTATATTACCATGTTTTATTAAAATACACAGAGCTACATTACCATGTTTTATTAAAATACAGCTACATTACCATGTTTTATTAAAATACAGAGCTATATTACCATGCTTTATTAAAATACAGAGCTATATTACCATGTTTTATTAAAATACAGAGCTATACTACCATGTTTTATTAAAATACAGAGCTATATTACCATGTTTTATTAAAATACACAAGAGCTATATTACCATGTTTTATTAAAATACACAGAGCTATATTACTGTTTTATTAAAATACAGAGCTATATTACCATGTTTTATTAAAATACACAGAGCTATATTACTGTTTTATTAAAATACACAGAGCTACATTACCATGATTTATTAAAATACACATGTATTATTAAAATACACAGAGCTATATTACCATGCTTTATTAAAATACAGAGCTATATTACCATGTTTTATTAAAATACACAGAGCTACATTACCATGTTTTATTAAAATACAGAGCTATATTACCATGCTTTATTAAAATACAGAGCTATATTACCTTGTTTTATTAAAATATACAGAGCTACATTACCATGTTTTATTAAAATACAGAGCTATATTACCATGTTTTATTAAAATACACAGATCTATATTACCATGTTTTATTAAAATACATTAAACTGGTCAAATAAATGCTTTTGAAATGAAAAATAATAGACCTAATATGCTGATAATAGATCATATTCAGTCTATGGATTTCCTATATACTGCACCACACCTGTTTGAGCTGCGGGATGAGGCATGCTTGTTTCTGATGGAGAATGCGTCCCAGCTGGCTGCCCACCTCCGATGCCGACTGGATATCAATTGATGAGGAATACACACAGCTATCCGCCATTTGGATCTACCTACCTATTCGAAAAAACATTCTCTGCACTGACTTATATAAAAAATAAGTACAGATCACGTCTGAATGTGGAGGATGATCTCCGAGTCGCTGTCTCCAAAATTAAACCCAGACTGGACTCGTTGTGCTTCAAGCATAGTGCCATCCATTGAGTTGAACATTAACCTTCTAAATGAAACGCGCTATATGTATTCATTTTATGGTTGTTTTATTATTGTGTTATTTTGTGTAGTTATTGTGCATGTTAAAAGCCTCCAATGCATATGTGTGCATGTGAACGTTTGCATGTTTCAACCACCTCCTATAATAGTGGGGGTCGTGGCTCTCTGACACCGTTATTTCGGGGGGTCACGGCCTGAAAACTTTGGGAACCATGTATTTATATAGTACATGATACCTACACGCATACAGTACATACAGGTGCAGCTCAATAAATTAGAATATCGTGGAAAAGTCAACATATTTTTCGCTGTATTGATGCAGTCAGACTCATTTGTGCAAAAGGAGCCCCAACCAAGTACTGAGTGAACATACATGAACATACTTTTCAGAAGGCCGACATTTCTATATACAAAAGAAAAATACATATATTTTTTATTTTTTATTGGTGATACAGAATTTTGAGCTGTAAGACATAATCATCGAAATTAAAACAAATAAAGGCTTGAAATAATTCACTTTGTGTGTAATGAATCTATAATCTACGAGGGTTTCGCTTTTTGAATTGAATTACTGAAATAAAATAACTTTTCCACGATGAACATACTTTTCAGAAGGCCGACATTTCTATATACAAAAGAAAAATACATCTATTTTTTATTTTTTATTGGTGATACAGAATTTTGAGCTGTAAGACATAATCATCGAAATTAAAACAAATAAAGGCTTGAAATAATTCACTTTGTGTGTAATGAATCTATAATCTACGAGGGTTTCGCTTTTTGAATTGAATTACTGAAATAAAATAACTTTTCCACGATGAACATACTTTTCAGAAGGCCGACATTTCTATATACAAAAGAAAAATACATCTATTTTTTATTTTTTATTGGTGATACAGAATTTTGAGCTGTAAGACATAATCATCGAAATTAAAACAAATAAAGGCTTGAAATAATCCACTTTGTGTGTAATGAATCTATAATCTACGAGGGTTTCGCTTTTTGAATTGAATTACTGAAATAAAATAACTTTTCCACGATGAACATACTTTTCAGAAGGCCGACATTTCTATATACAAAAGGAAAATACATCTATTTTTTATTTTTTATTGGTGATACAGAATTTTGAGCTGTAAGACAATCATCGAAATTAAAACAAATAAAGCCTTGAAATAATTCACTTTGTGTGTAATGAATCTATAATCTACGAGGGTTTCGCTTTTTGAATTGAATTACTGAAATAAAATAACTTTTCCACGATATTTTTTTTTTTTTTTTTATTGGTATTTTTCCCCCTCCATTTTCCTCCGATTTTCTCCCATCCCAATGTTAGTCGTATGCCAATTCCCAGTCCCTTCCTGGTCGCTGCGCTTTACCCCCCACAGTCAGATCATTTGGGAGAGTGGAGGCTACCACGTGCTTCCTCCGACACACGTCCAGCCAATCACCGCTTCTTTTCACCTGGCAGCGCGGATTCTCATTGAGAGGGCGTAGCGTGTGGGAGGACCACACTATCCCCCTCACGTCCAATCCGCGCTTAGCAGGCGCCCCGACCGAACTGTAAGAGTCGCTGTTTACAACGACCCGGACCCACCCCGCCAGCTTCTCCCACCCTCTGATACAGCCAATTGTATCAGTGCAGACGGCCAGCCAAGCTGGTGACAACCCCGGAGCTGTGAGCTGGATTCGAACAGGCGAACCAAGCTCACAGCTCCTGGGGCTGGTGACGAACGCAATCTCCGCTCGACCACCTAACCGCCCCTTTTCCACGATATTCTAATTTATCGAGCTGCACCTGTATATTCTCATAAGTATCTATTAATTCGTATCAATTTGATACTATTTGTGCTTGTTTTTATCTACTTATTCTGAAAGAGTTGAAGTAATTATTTTCGCTAACAAGATCTCATTCGATTATTCATTCCATTAAGCCTACTGCCAGCAGGCACATTTAAAGAAATATAATCTGATTGATTGGGGTAATGAGGGACTTAAAATTAGCCTATAGATATGCATATGCATTTAACTTGTCGGCGATATCTTCCCGTTATCATGGCTTTTGGGGATCGACACGTCCCCCTTTTCAGATAAGACGGGCATGCGCAATTATTCTGAGTACTCAAGTCTGGTTCGAATTAACGAGATAGTTTGAGACCGAATCAGGCTTCGAGAAACCGAGATAGCCTGACATCAATCATGGGGTTAATTTAAGCTGGCTAATAGGACATTTGATCGGCTTAGTTGAAACACGTACTGTGCTTCCTTTTTTTATTAAAGCAACTTTATAACTCATCAGTTTTTAATACTAGTCTAATCTTTATCTGCAACATTTCTTTTTATTAAAAATTAAAAATTTAAATGTTGATTTAGAATTCTAATGCCAACGTAACGAACGAAGGTCCGAACGTTTGGGCTCAGCCCTAGTGTAGTGACAGGTCAGTGTAGTGACAGGTCAGTGTAGTGACAGGTCAGTGTAGTGACAGGTCAGTGACAGGTCAGTGTAGTGACAGGTCAGTGTAGTGACAGGTCAGTGTAGTGACAGGTCAGTGACAGGTCAGTGTAGTGACAGGTCAGTGACAGGTCAGTGTAGTGACAGGTCAGTGTAGTGACAGGTCAGTGACAGGTCAGTGTAGTGACAGGTCAGTGTAGTGACAGGTCAGTGTAGTGACAGGTCAGTGTAGTGACAGGTCAGTGACAGGTCAGTGTAGTGACAGGTCAGTGACAGGTCAGTGTAGTGACAGGTCAGTGACAGGTCAGTGACAGGTCAGTGTAGTGACAGGTCAGTGTAGTGACAGGTCAGTGACAGGTCAGTGTAGTGACAGGTCAGTGTAGGGTGAGTGAATAGAAATCTGAAAGTGGTTTGGAACATAGCACATACCTCAATATCTTTATTGCATTAACTTAATTTCTCTTACCTTTTCCATGTATGAATACAACACATCTTCAGGACTCAGTGTTCCCTCCTTCAAACGCTTTGTCAACTCGGTCAGAGAAAGAGCTATGATGGTAGGGCTGTCCGTCAATGGATGCTATATGAGACAAGTAAGTTAGACAATGAGTAAGTCAACATACTGACACTACCATCTATGACTGACAGTACCCTTACGAAACGTTCCTATGGTAAAGTATGACAACAAGCTCTGTATAATCTATTGCATTTCTCAGGTAATTGTTTTTTATTATGCTATTGTAAACTACGGATGAGTCGGTCGCAGTCAACCAGCACCTACTAACGGGTCTGACCCTTTAGCCCAGCTCGTTAGTGCGGCCGCCTGTGGATCCTATGGTCTCAGGTTCAAATCCACTCGGTTACACTATCATGGTTAAATTGGTTTATATTATCTAAGTACAAAAATGGTACCATGATGATACATGATTTGTATCATGGCAGTACCATGGTCAATACAGTGGCTGATACCACAGTAAAACTGAAAATATCATAATTAAAGATATTTGACAGTGAAACATCATCCAACTCTATTATAGTATTATAGAAAAATCTTTCTATAATATAATTAAATGTATTATAAACTATAATATAAATGTATTATATACTATAAATGTATTATAGAAAAATCATATGCTTTGTTACCCTTTAAGAAACACTGTCAATATTTCTTGCACTATTCCTTTACGGGAAATCAGCTTACTAAATGCTCTAACATACAGAGAACATGTTTTGTCTTAAACCTCCCCTAGACAGTTTTTTCATGTATACAAACCTTGATTTCTTTACTACTGTTTAAGGCTGAAAGTGAACCTTGACCTGGCGCTCACTTCTCAGATTGTCTCTCTGCTTTGAATTGATCCTTCTGTGCGCAATTTTTTAACTATTTTCTTTGCTATCCCTTGACTCAATCTCAATAGTTGTCGATTGTCGAAGCAGTTTTCTTATCAGTCCTGGACTATGGTGATAATAGGCATGCTGCGCCCTAAACCCTTACTTAAGTTAAGGATAAGGATAAGGATATCTTTTATTAATCCCTCACAGGGGAAATTCCAGTGACACACACATACAGCTCATCGTCTCATTAACAACATCATATCACAATCATTACATTTTTACAGTAACAACGGCACAACATAAATTCAAACAGGCATGTACATTTGTTGACACATGTCGACTACAGAATGCCTGAGACACCATATGCGATAGTCGGCTGCAGCAACACCGGGGTGTCGTTGCGCCAGGTGGGCGGGAGGGAGGGAGGAAAGATTGTCCAGCAACGGGAGGGGCAGGGACAGGGGGATAGGACTTTGGTGATGAGACAGTCTTAGGCTCCCCCCCTCTAGCACGCATACTAGTTGGCTGCCGTCATAGGCGCCAGGGGCAGGGCTCTACAGTGCGACCATATTGCTTGCATATGTCCCTAAAAATATGTGTGTGCGAACCTGCAAAATCAAGTGCTTGCACGGCGTGCGAGTGGGGCCGGCGAGTGCAGAGTACAGCCCATTCGTCCTTTTTTTTCCTCCGCTGCGAGAATCTTTAAAAAACTACAAGTCCCACAGTTCACAGCCGCATAAACGTTCCAATCACAGAGTTTCCTGTGGTCACGCGACTGGAAACTGAAAGTACTGTTTAGCGTCAGCATAGATATATCTATGAGCGTCAGTGTCTGAGTCAGACAATACAGCCATGTCGAAGCCCATACATTTTTATTTTGCGCGAAAGATACCGGACAATGAGAAGTCAGGTGAGGCAGCTCATGTTACAGAGGTGATAGTTAACCAAGATACTGATGCTAGCCAGCGTGCTAGCGAGGCTACACCCACTACTACCCCCACTGTAGCTAACGAAGCTACACCCAATGTACCCACTGTAGCTAACGATGCTACACCCACTGGAGCCGGAGTATGATCCCACTCCTGCCATGAACTACTGGCTGTCCTCCAAGCGTGCCAGACAACCAAACTACAAAAGCAACTGGTCAACCAATATCCTTTGTGTTTAGCGCACACACACACACACACACACAGTGTGGGCCAGTGACTTTGGTGCTATTGCACAGTTCCGTTCCCATTTGAACATGCACATACAGAGTACTACTATACATGTACATTTATTTTTGTTTAAAGAAATTTGAGTTTGTTTAGCACACACACAGTGCAGGGCCAGTGACTTTGGTGCTATTGCACAGTTCCGTTCCCATTTGAACATGCACATACAGAGTACTACTATACATGTACATTTATTTTTGTTTAAAAAATGTGAGTTTGTTAATAAACTCAGTTACTAGAAAAAAATTCACTGTGCTCCTAAATTTCTTTGTGTGCTCCTAAATTTCTTTGTGTGCTCCTACATTTTTTCATTTAGGAGCACCTGTGCCCCTAGTGAAAAAGGTTAGCGTAGAGCCCTGGCCAGGGGTACACGCGGGAGGGGGGATTGGCAACAACTGACTGGCAACAATTTCTCCCAGCCACGTCACATTAAATTTGATTTGAGTAGAGTGAAATATAACTCTATTGATTTGAGTGGAGTGAGTTTTAACAACTCCGTCCAAATGACTGAATGCATTAGTCCAAGTGTCTTAATCAGTTCATTTTGGTAGGTCCTGTGCGCGGTAAACAGATCCAAAATCTTCTTATTGCAGTCCAAAAGCTTCGATAATCCAAAAATGACCACGTCTTCAAGTTGATAGCCCGATTATGATGTCCCAAGAGGCAGAGAGGGTTAGCCTTATTCTGCTTCTTGATGGAAGTATGCAATCCACTCATTAGATCAATTTCGAGTTGATTTCAGTCCGGCAACCGGCACGAAACACAGAGCATAGCAGCCTCAGGCTTCATGGAGCAGTAGAGGCGGCGGTTGAGGAGCCTGGGGAGAGGAAAGAAATGCGACTGTCTCTGGGAAGGGCTGGGTAGGGATTAGTTAGTTACAGTACATCCTTGGACTCCGTCTATCACTCTGCCCTCAGATGCATCACTAATGATAGATACGACACTCATCACCGTGTCCTTTATGAGAAGGTTGGTCGGTCCTCGCTGATGGAGAGGCGCAACACACACTGGTATTTGTTCATCTTTAAGGCCCTTTTTGGTAAGATACCTAATTTTATTCGAATGGAATTTTGGAACCTCGAGTTTGCTCGGAACAGGGTACATCTGCATTTTACTATGGTGCCCCCTAGCTCATAGCATGAACTCCAACAGTCCAGCTTGAGATTCTCCCCTCTGTTGCAGAGTTTAAAACCTTGATCTCCAACCATTGTCAATCAAATTGTAGGCCTACATGTTTTAATTGTTGTTATCCTTACTTGTCTTATTGTTATGATTTTATATTCTGTGTGACTTTATGTCTTTTTGCGCTTAACTGTGTGTACTGTGTACACTCGAAGTGACTGTAAATGGGGGAAACCTCAGTTGCCTTTCGAGTTTAAATACAGGTTTGAAATTAAATGTATCTTAAGCTCACTTGGTAAAATTAAATTTCCACAACAAACGACACTACTACTGTACCACAATCGTCTCTTTGAATTGACGGACAGCTTGCTCTGCCCTCAGCAGGGTCGCTGCCCTTCAGTCTCTTGCTTTCAGAATAGTCCTTCTTGCCCGTTGTCCTCCATTGAGCCATTTGAGCAGCAGGACCAGGGCTCCTACCCCACATGCTGTAGCGGTCAGACACGTCGTCCAACTCGGCTCGGCTCCCAAAACAAGTTGCTTTGCCCTTTCCATCCGAAAGCTCTCCCCTCACGCTAGCGCTCCACCAGACACACGGACCAGTAAGCTATTAGCTAAGTAGGCTAACGTTAATAGGACCAGCAAGAGCTCCTTCAATCGTCTAGTCGTTAACCCGAAACGTATTGTTTAAACAGATACAAGGCGTGTTGATACAAGCACAAGCTTTATATGGATATTAGTGATGCACGATATATCGGCCGCCGATATAATATCGGCCGATATGGTAATTTTTTTACACATCGGTATCGGTCCGATATCAAGATAGGGCCAATATTAAAAAAAAGAAAAAAGAAGAAACAAACAATTATTATTATTATTTTTTTTTTTTACCTGTTTTGGGCTTAAATAGTTTCAAAATATCAGTAATTTCTGAAAATAAGTTACAAAAGTAAAGAAATTAAATACTTTTTGGAAAATAGCTCTTTATTTGATTATCATAAAAAAGTGTTTTCTATACAGAGATATCGACATCGGCCACAATTTTCACATCGGTGCATCACTAATATAATCCTTTTTACATAATGTAGATACTATATGTACATATCACTTACCTACTCTTGCTAGTTACACTGCTGGCCAGTATGGCTTACTGATTAGCACCATTACTCAGTAGTACTAATTCATTTATATATTTTATATCCAGTTTAATCACCTGTACATTGTATATTACTACTGCACTTTACTGTTACATTTGCACTCTGGTTGGATACCAAACCTATTTATATCGTACTGTACTTGTGCTGTATGATGACAATACATTTTAATCTAATCTAATGTTGTGTTGTTTGTCTCCTGCAGGAAGGAGCTTCTTAACACATTAATGGCCAGACCCGAGATATCTCAGGTTAACTCGCCATGCGTTGGCTGCCAGACCTGAGATTTCTCGGGTTTTGGTCGTTATTTCTTTTATTCGATATTTTTATTCATTTCAGGCACACGGACCTCTGGGTTACCATAGGGAATCATTCTGAGATCGCCAGAGTGCAATACCGGCCGCATCATGCTAGGTGGCAGTATCGCCCACCCTTTGAAACCCTCCTTCACACCGGGTGCTTAAATCCCTCCGGGCGCTATTTTTTGGGTCAGGCGAGTCTAGTGGTTCACCCGATCACATTGAAACACGTCCAATGACCCTCCATGCATGTGTGTGCCGGATTATGTCGAGGACACGATGGACACCAATATTGGAAATCGCGATCAGACAATTGGAATATTATTTTTGGGATACTTCCTAGTAAAGGTAAGGACTATATGACATAAATTTCAAATTTCAGCTTGATCCTACAATGTTTTCATATCGATCCAGCCGATCAACGTGTGTGGTGTTAAAAACGAATGCCGTTACTGGCGATCAAAGTATCAAAAAACGACCCCCCGCCCCCCCTTCATGCATTTTGATTGAATTGGAAATAGTAGCGTGTACAGGCGAGCAACGCCAACGCTTAGCATTAGGTATAACACGCGAACGTATGCATGAAAAAAATTATTCTTTTTCACACGTTGAACGATAGATAGTTGATGTCAAATGAGCCATAGTATTGTCTCTATAGCTATAATATAGAATATAGATATAGCCCTGCAAACACCGAAGTGAAAATCCCTATACTTTACAGCGCTGGCCAACTAAGTACAAAGATGGGGAAACAGCGTGGCAGTCAAAGTGTTAACAACGTGTCATTCACAGCAGCAGGACAAATTGTTTGACAAATTACCGTTGTTCTGGTAAATCCCTGCAACAGCAGATCTGTCCATTAAAACTGTAAAGCAGCCTATTACCTGGTTTGTTTTTCCAGCCCGACACAGGTTTGTGAGTGGGTGAGTGTACTGCCCTCTGCTGGATAAAAAAAGTATATAATGTAAATTCAGGTTATACATGGTACATACATTCTGCCCTCTAGTGGTAAATGTGCAGAACACATCTGAGGGCCAGGGCGTCAACATTGAACAGAAGAGCTGTGTTCAGCCATAATAGTTATGATGAGGACGGATAGAGTGGGACCTTTCAGCTCGCTATAAGGTTTTCATTTGGATTTAAGATGTCCCACCACGGCCTAAAGGTCTACTCACATGGAGCAACATTAAACATTATGCTTTAATCTCTCTTGCAGCAGGGAGCACCCCTAAGAGTAGAACCACCTCACCAAGAATAACTATTACCATTGGCATTTATTCTGCATTATAATAAATGGTTAAACTAATGACGTGGGTGATTCGGTCTGGCACTACTTTGGTACGGTCTGGTTCCCACCTCCCTGAAACAAGCCAGAGTCACACCGCTCATAAAAAAAAAAAAAACATGAACCCCACTGTCATGGATAACTATCATCCTGTCTCTCTTCTCTCCTTCCTTTCTAAATCACCTGAACTCGCTGTATCCAACCAACTTTCTGATTATCTCTTACCTCCTAGACCAGGGGTCAGATGATCTCTTACAGACCAGGGGTCAGCAATTAAGTTTGGCCTCGGGCCACATTATGGCGGGCCAGAAACAAAAACAATCACTAATTTAATATATTGATAGTGAAAACATTTTAACTCTGTGACAGACCACCATATAACTAAGACATACATTTGTGGCATAATAAACTGTAAACGACATACACATTTGCACTGAACCTTTGTCTTTTTGCCATTTTATTATAAAACCAAGCGTCTCTCTCTTATCGGTCTATCTTACATTAGAGTTCACATGTGAAAATTAGGGATGTCCGATATTATCGGCCTACCGATATTATCGGCCGATTATTGCATTAAAATGTGATATCGGAAATTATCGGTATCGGTTTTCCAATTATAATTTTTATTTTTTACATTTACATAACCTTTATGAGATATGTAATGTTAATTACCTGAAATTATTCCGTTTTTGGGGGGGGGGGGGGGCCTGAATATATCAGTATCGGTTGATATCGGTATCGGAAATTAAGAGTTGGACAATATCGGTATATCGGATATCGGTAAAAAAGCCAATATCGAACATCCCTATTGAAAATGTGTTTAAATAGAGGCCTTGTACTGAATGTTTGTGTAGTTCTTTGTCTTCCAACATGGCTGCCTGTAACTTAGCGGCCATTGTTTTGAACATGGCAATGGAAGGGACAACGGTTGCTATGTGCAAAACGATGGTTGCTATGTGTAGATATTTGAGAATTATATCAACAGAAAAAGCCAGTGGAACAGTAATATGCTTTTCCAATGTTTCACATCTCAACCTTGGCGCTCAACCAAAAATAAAGGGCACATCAAAGCCTCTCTCTCTCTGATTGCTTAAAACAATCAATAACGCACAACACCAACACTTCACAAACACTGGTCTTATAATGTATGAGGGTGCAGGCTATGACAAAATACGGTATGCAATGTAAACACACTAAAGACCCTTTCACATGTAAAATCTTGTTTTTTGCTTATTTCACTGTATTGAATACCATTGATTAACCCTAATTCATTTAATTTCAAACCTTTATTTTAACTAGAAAAAAGTTCAGATTGCCCTCATTTGCAGCGGTATAACAAGAAATATTTGTAATAGATATTTAAATGATGATCTTCATACACAGGAGGAGATATTGTCTCTTCCTGCCCTGCTCTACCTAGGAGCCACCCCTCCTAAACCACAGGCAGTATTTCCTACTGAGTCCTGTTGCAAAGCTTACAGATGTCAAAGAATAGTTGGGAGGGACGCAATCTTTCAAAACTTTCAAATGCATTGTTGCATCTATATTTAGCACATATGATAGAATTTCAATAGATTTTTTTTTAATTAAATAACAGTACTCAGTATAACAGTATTCAGTATAACAGTACTCAGTATAGCAGTACTCAGTATAGCAGTACTCAGTATAACAGTATAACAGTACTCAGTATAACAGTACTCAGTATAACAGTACTCAGTATAACAGTATAACAGTACTCAGTATTTCAGTATAACAGTATTCAGTATAACAGTACTCAGTATAGCAGTACTCAGTATAACAGTACTCAGTATAACAGTACTCAGTATAACAGTACTCAGTATAACAGTACTCAGTATAGCAGTATAACAGTACTCAGTATAACAGTACTCAGTATAACAGTACTCAGTATAGCAGTATAACAGTACTCAGTATAACAGTACTCAGTATAGCAGTATAACAGTACTCAGTATAACAGTACTCAGTATAACAGTACTCAGTATAACAGTACTCAGTATAACAGTACTCAGTATAACAGTATAACATGCAAATGAAATACCATTACCACCAGACAGAAAAGGGCATTGTTTGTGAGGGAAAAAGGGCAGATGCTCAAGCACCCCCTGGGCCCTATGTGTGTGAAGAAAGACAACTATTGGAAGAGAGGACTAGAGAGAAAGGCTCTATTTAAACCATGCAACTGGTGTTTGAAGATGAGTGTCAGAAGTTCTTCTGATGCAGATCACATTAGTTGGATTGCTGTCCAGGATGAATGTGTTGTTAAGTATGTTGAGTTTTTAAGCAGATTTCTACACAATTTTAGGGTTTGACACCTGAATAAATATACTGGAATATATAGATGCTTCTTTAAATCTTGAGATTGTCTGAAGCTCATCCCATGCTGGTCACAGTGGTAGGGTTTCTCTCCTGTATGAATTCACTGGTGAAAGTTTCTCTCCTGTATGAATGTGCTGGTGTGTCTTTGAATTGAATGATCGAATGAAATGTTTCCTCCACTGTCTTTAAAGGTGTCATGCAGTGCTATTCCTAGCACTATTTGGGCAACTTTACACACTTCCTGTGAGTCTATGTAACACATGTGTAATTTTTATTCCAAAAATAATCATTGTTTTATATTTCTAATCTTGTACTCAAAACCAGCATTTTTCAGCCTCATGAAATCAGGCTATTATTGGCTTGGCTCCACCCACACTTTGAGTGACAGCCACCCACCAAATAGCTCCGCCCATCTCCCCGTCATTCCATCCAGGTAGAGGTCTGAGGTCTTAGGTTTCAGGTTTTTATTTCGACACGCAAAAACATATACCGATTTTACTAACTAATACAACATGGATGTACATTATGTTTGGGATCCAGAGAGCGACCCACAGTTTGATCCCGAAGAAGAAGAAGAAGGCGATTTGCTACAGCGAGGCTTACATTACATCGTTTCCGATTGGTAAGTTGATTAATTGCACTATTAGTTACTTACTGTTATATAATAGTTGTGTACTTCTGTCGCGCGCGGCCCGTCGAAAACATTGGCGACCAGTCTTGCGCCGATTTATAGGCCAGAGGACAGAGGTTTGTTTACAAACCGATGTACTTTCTAAGAGCTATATATATAATTTATAGTATTGCTATCTGTCCATTCTCATTGTCACTTGAGTGCATAAACCGTGCCTTCATAATGGCTTAAAGAAAATAAAAATCCATCGGTTGGTTGTCATTTTATAGCGTCGTGAATATATGGTTTATCGCACTTTTCGTCTCGTCTTTTTTCCCGGGAGCTAGATAATAGGCTAAACGTTGGCGCCGTTATATCAAACGCCATTTCTGCTGTATATATACAAATGAAATAAAACAAACTGCGTAGCATCCGGACTATTACAGAGCATCTATGGATGAAATGGGGGCGGCGGGGAACGCCGATTAGTATTATTGATTAGCAATACAGTGTGCGTTCAGGTAGCCAATGTCAGTGATCGATCACGTTAGGTTTTAAAACAATGTCCAATCCAGCTGTAATTTGGGGGAATAATATCCTACCGTCAGGCCATGTGATCGCCGGCAGCATTTCGTCATTAGTCATCGGAAAATCGGTAGCTCTACAACCAGGAACATTACATCTGCGGGGTTTGCTGCTCATCGTGAAATTGAGGCGAGTGACGGCAATTTCTGTTTCCAGGTTGTATCGGCTCCAGGTACCAAGAATGGAGGCGGGCATTAGGTAAAACCACACAGCCAATCACATCACCTTGCGCTATAAACAGCGCCCTGTGACGTTGCCCAGCTCGTCAAATCAACATGACCTGATTTACTAGAGGCAAACAGGGGATGGGCTGTAGCTGAGGAATTCGTCAATATAGTATTTAGGCCCAAAAACACATTGATACGAACTCCTATTACTATAATACAATGCTAGAGACTGAAAAATGACATTTATAACGCATAGCCCCTTTAAGGCTTCTCTCCTGTATGAATGCGCTGGTGAACCTTTAAGTTGTCACATCTACTGAAGCTCTTCTCACACTGGTGACAGTAGTAACACTTTTCTCCTGTATGAATACGCTGGTGTCTCTCTAAGTGTCCAGAGGCACTGAAGCTCTTCTCACACTGGTCACAATTATAGGGCTTCTCTCCTGTATGAATGAGATGGCGTTTCTTCAAGTGTCCAGAGGTCCTGAAGCTCTTCTTACACTGGTCACAGTGGTGGGGCTTCTCTCCTGTATGAATGAGATGGTGTCTCTTTAAGTCTCTAGAGGTACTGAAGCTCTTCTCACACTGGTCACAATTATAGGGCTTCTCTCCTGTATGAATGAGATGGTGTTTCTTCAAGTGTCCAGAGGTCCTGAAGCTCTTCTCACACTGGTCACAGTGGTGGGGCTTCTCTCCTGTATGAATGAGATGGTGTCTCTTCAAGTCTCCAGAGGTACTGAAGCTCTTCTCACACTGGTCACAGTGGTGGGGCTTCTCTCCTGTATGGATACGCTGGTGGCTCTTTAAGTCTCCAGAGGTCCTGAAGCTCTTCTCACACTGGTCACAATTATAGGGCTTCTCTCCTGTATGGATACGCTGGTGGCTCTTTAAGTCTCCAGAGGTCCTGAAGCTCTTCTCACACTGGTCACAATTATAGGGCTTCTCTCCTGTATGAATACGCTGGTGGCTCGATAAGTTTCGAGAGGTCATGAAGCTCTTCTCACACTGGTCACAGTGGTGGGGCTTCTCTCCTGTATGAATGCGCTGATGTGTCTTTAAGTTTCCAGAGGTACTGAAGCTCTTCTCACACTGGTCACAGTAGTAACACTTCTCTCCTGTATGAATGCGCTGATGTGTCTTTAAGTCTCCAGACTGACTGAATCGTGTTCCACATTGGTCACAGTAGTAAGGCTTCTCTCCTGTATGAATGCGCTGGTGTCTCTTTAAGCCTCCAGAGGTACTGAAGCGTGTTCCACATTGGTCACAGTAGTAAGGCTTCTCTCCTGTATGACTGCGCTGGTGTGTCTTTAAGTCTCCAGAGGTACTGAAGCTCTTCTCACACTGGTCACAGTTACAAGGCTTCTCTCCTGTATGAATGCGCTGATGTGTCTTTAAGTTTCCAGAGGTACTGAAGCGTGTTCCACACTGGTCACAGCAGTGAGGCCTTGACTCGTTCATATCTCTGCTTGTTGTTGGGGAGCAATGCAGCAATTGTACCTGGAGAAGAGAGAAGTACACCAATGAAGAGTTCAGATTGTGTGAGATTCAGGGTTTCAGTTAGAAAAAATTGTTGCCGGCCTCAGTTTCTCTCAGTGAGAGAAATTCCGGTCAGAGTTTATTGAGCTTAAAAACAATTGATCGGCAAAAGAATGACAACAAATCAAAGAATGACATCATCAAGGCATGTAGATTTATAATATTTTTACTTAAAACTAGGCTACTTTTGCGTATAGTCATTATATTCCAAATAAAATAAGTCCCGAGACTCCGTGCTGCTGCCGACTTTAAATCAAATAGGTGTCTGTGGGCAGTCGCCCGACATTAATAAACAGCAGTCTGTTATAATCACATTTTTATGAGCTAACGAATTCCGTTATATTGGACATTTGTATTAATTATATCAAGCGAAGAACTGAGAAATTTGGCAGAGAGAGACGGCAACATTATCGTGGGTTTGCGTGACGACTCTCTCTCTCTCCACCTCCCAATGACTTATTTGCGAGAGTGTCGATGCAGAGCAGCAGATTCAGCTGTTTTCTGGCTCTTTTCTGGCTCTATCTGGGGACCGCTCAGCAGCGCCCCCCACCCAACAGCTGAATTGCCAATGGCTGAATTGGAGTACTGCACTGTGCCGCTGCTGCTCCGGCTCTGCAGCTGCACATGCATTCGCAAACCCAGCACTAGCTCTCGCTGACAACGTCGTTGTCATTATTAGAAGCGACGATGAAACAAATGTAATGATTGTTTCGTTCATCGCATAGGCTATTTAATTTTAGCCTATTTTAATACAATTCAAATAATCAAATTGTGCTTAGAGGGAATTATTTTCACCGGACATTAAGACCGGAGAGATTAAATATGTCGGATTTCAACAGATTTTGCCGGTCAAATACCGGTAATTACCGGCTAACGGAAACGCTGGTGAGATTACCTCGGATACCACAAAATATTATTATCTGGTGTCAGCCCTGGGAAGTTCGACAGCCAGCAGAGTGGTGAGCCTCCTCAAGAACCCTCCGACTCGGGATAAATATCGCACGATCAAGTCTCATCTATTAAAGACATTCGAACTTTCCGATACCGAGCGGGCCAGCCGGTTGTTTACTTTGCAAGGGCTTGGTGATAGCAAGCCATCAGAGCTCATGGATAGGATGCTGGATTTATTGGGGGAGCACAAGCCTGATTTCCTTTTCATGCAACGTTTCCTGCGGCAGCTGCCTTCTCCGGTTCGGGCCGCTCTGGCCAACACCACTATTATAGACGATTGCCGCGCTCTGGCCGAGGAGGCTGATACGTTTTTTTTGGCTGGTCAACAGCACTGTGCAGCGGCAGTTTTCCCAACCCAAGCCTTTATTTCACCGCCGGGAGACTGGAATATCACCGCCGCAGCGACAGCCCCTCGCCAGCAGCGTGACGCAGGGCTGTGTTTTTTCTGTCGACTGGTCTGCAGAGAGAGACAAAGCATTTCTGGATGCCAAAGCTGCTCTAGCCAACCGTGCTGGCACATCCTTCCTTTAAGGCCCCGATCTCCATCACCACCGACGCCTCAGCTTTTGGCGCAGTGTTTGAACAGTGGGTAGGTAGGCGGGGCTTGGCAGCCGCTCGCTTTTTTTAGCCGCCAGTTAAGCCCCAGCAAGCGGAGGTATAGCACCTTCGATCGGGAGCTCCTCGGCCTCTACCTTGCCATCCGCCATTTTCGTTTCCTGCTGTTGGCCCACCAGTTCACTGCCTTTGTGGATCACAAGCCGCTGACGTTCGCCATGGCCAAGGTGTCTGAGCCATGTCAACAGCCTGTTAACAGCGACAGCTCTCATATGTCTCAAGAGTTCACCACTGACATTCAACATGTGGCAGGTAAAGCAAACCTTGTCGCAGACTGCCTCTCCCGGGCTGTAGCGGGCGCCATCCACTTGGGGCTGGATTACACCGGTATGGCGGCGGACCAGGCTACCGGCCCTGAAGTGCGAGATTTCAGGTCAGCCACCTCAAGCCTGCGGTTAGAGGATGTGGTTTTTGACAGCGCTGGCACCACACTCCTGTGTGATGTCTCTATGGGGCAGCCCCGCCCCATCGTTCCCACAGGGTGGAGGCGGTGTGTTTATGACGCTGTCCACGGCCTCTCCCACCCGGGAAAGAAACCTACGCAGAGACTAGTGTCCGCCAAGTTTGTCTGGCCTGGGCTTAGGAAAGATGTGAGAGACTGGGTTGACTCCTGTGTGGAGTGCCAGCGCGCTAAAGTGTACGTCACACCAAGGCCTCCCTGCAGCACTTCCATGTACCTGAAAGGAGGTTCGACCACGTTGACCTAGTGGGCCCCCTGCCCCCCTCACATGGCTTCAGTTACCTCTTTACTATGGTAGACAGGACTACCCGTTGGCCAGAGGCAGTTCCACTGTCAGCCACGACGTCCCCCGAGGTGGCCAGGGCCTTTATTGGAACCTGGGTCGCCCGGTCTGGCACTCCAGCCGACCTCTCTTCAGACCGGGGCCCACAGTTCACGTCCGAGCTCTGGAACACAGTCGCCAAGAGCCTGAAGCTACACCGGACTACGTCATACCACCCGCAGGCCAATGGGTTATGCAAGCGCTTTCACCGCTCAATCAGGGACCGAAACGAAAGCCCGCCAGGGGCGCTCAGTTTTTACCTTTGGCGCTTGACACTTAGAGGGCTGCCCGCTGTGTGGCGTGTAATCAATCAAGTTCATAACGATACTCTTATTTTGAAAATCTGTGCGGGTCTCATTTCCGCCCCAAGCGCATCTCCAGTCATAATATCGATGGCTCCGGCAGTTAGCAACATTAGGTTCGTATGATACTCTTATTTTGAAAGAAACCGTGGCAACGAGTCATATCCGCCCAGCCCTGCAGCGGGATACTATTGGCTAAGGGCTTCTGCTCACAGTGCTCGTGTCAACACAGAGGCAGTCTGCTCTAGTCTAGAAGAGCGGACCTCCATGAGCTACCGTTACTGTTTAAACAATGACGAGGCATTGTCTAACGGTATCTAGCTGGCTAGCTACTGATAGCTGCTGATATCAACAAATGCTCCAGCAATAGTCGACTCGAGTGCATAATACCTCCGTTCCCTCGTTAGCTCGCTCACGTTAGCTAGCTCACGTTAGCTAGCTCACGTTAGATCTATCTGTCCCAGTAAACTAAATTGTCTTAACGTTATCTACAGGGCTAGCAGTAGCTACAGATAGCTCCTGATATCAATGTCTTATAACATTGATTGAATGCGTATTCTAGCTGAGGGCATGTTGAATGTGATTTGACAAAAGATCCGTAACGTTATACCAATAGGGTCCAGCTGCATCGCCGGAGAATCCTTGCATGCTGAATGTAGGGTCTAGCTGAATATAGGGTCTAGCTGCAGGGCCGGAGAATCCTTGCTGGAGCTGGAGGCTACTCAAGTATACACACAGACAGTGGAGCTGTTTGCAGATAGCGAGCATTTTGACTTATTGCGTGGTGGCGATGTCTCGCAGATAATACAACTACAAGTATGATTATATAATATATATTTTATTTAAAAAAATATATATAAAATATATATATTTTTTTTTAATCAAAAAAAATGTGGCAGGTAAGAAATATGCTTGGCGGGTAGATTCTTCCCATCTACCCTCCACTGAAAGTTAATTTTGCTCCCTGAAGCAGCACTTCGGGCCAGCCTTACTAACATCGGCTGGGTCGACCGGCTCCCGTGGGTCATGCTTGGTCTCAGGACGGCCCCCAAGGAAGACCTTCAGACCTCCTCTGCCGAGCTGGTTTACGGTCAGCCTCTGCGGGTGCCAGGGGATTTCATCCCTAACATTACTGCCCCCTGGTCTGCAGCCCAGCAGCGGACGGCACTTCTGGAGAAGGCTAAGGTATTCACACCGGTCCCCACCTCACAGCATGGCCTCCCCCGGTCGCACGTCCCTACAAGTCTGCGGTCAGCGGAATATGTTTTCATCCGTCACGATGCCCATCGGGACTAGGGATGGGTACCTTTGAATTTGAACCGATACCGGTACCGGTACCTGTGAATCGATACCGGTACCCAACGGTACCCTTTTTCTGTACTTTAGTCTCAAGAAATTTAATTTACCTACCTCAGTCGTAAAAAAAAATCCAAACTTCAAATAACTACAATTTCGACAGTTTTCGGCTCGTCATTGCTCCGACTGCTTTGTTGTTGAATCAAGTCAAATCCTAGGTAAGCAAATATTGTGCGTGTGAACGTTGACATGAAAAGAAAAAAGTTTATAAAAAAAAAATAAATAAAAAAAAAAAAAGATAAAAAAGGGTAAAAATAAAAATAAAAACATTTATTTTTTTTTGTTTCTCACTTGATTCGATACTCGGTAGTACCGACGTGTTTCGGTTCGGTGCCTCAAAAGTACCGAATTCGGTACCCATCCCTAATCGGGACCCCTTGCAACCTCCATACGACGGTCCGTTCCGTGTCCAGGAGGCGGGAGACAAGTACTTTGTCATGGACATGGGCTGGAAGCTGGAACACATTTCCACCTTAAACCGACTCACGTGGACTTGAGCAAACCTGTTGGATTGGCCGAGCCCCCACGGCGGGGACGACCCCCTACCTTGCCCCGACTTCCGAGTAAGGCCCATGAGACCCCCTCGCCACCTATCCAGTGCCCGGGTGGCCGTAGGGCCCCTAAGGTTTTCCCTACAGAGGCGCCGGCCTCTACAGGGGTCAGGCGGAGCCGTTATGACAGGGTTCTCCCCCCTCCTGTTCATTGACTTCTTTTGTTATGATGAATTCTGGGGGGACGTATGTAGTGGGTTCTATAGACATAATTCACCATTGTATCGTTTTGATGTGTTGATGGGGCACTGTCACTTTAAGGAGGTTGGTTTTGGGGTTGGGCTGATAAAATTGATAAAATGTTTGGTTACTACGAGCTGTCAGAGGCTAGCACGGCATAGTTCTGACAGCTGTCACTTGTATAAATTAAATAAATGACACACGGCTTTGTGTTGTTGCATGATAGAAATTGTGCGTTTCTCCTTTCCGACGATTTCTACATTGTGGTTGTATCTGTCCTTGTAACAATATCATTGTTGATCTTAGTTTGTTTGTTCTGGGGAGCAATTAACTCATTGGCCGCCAATCACGAGTATACTCGTTATTGGCCGCCAAGGCTTGACCGCCAATAATGAGTATAGGGCTGACCTTCAAAGCTTTTTTTGGCAATCGAAGCTTGGAGGCCGAGCTTCAATTTTAATTCGAAGCTTAAAAAAAATTAAATGAAAAATTTAAATAAAGTAATTATAATTATTATTTTTTTATCTTATGTTGTGGGACTTGTACAGCACTTTGGTAAACTTTGTTGTTTTTAAATGTGCTCTATAAATAAAGTGGATTGGATTAATTAATTAAGTAGCCCCTTTCGTGACTGTGACGCAGCCAACAAGGTTTCACTCGGCTGCGCTGCCTGGGTGCAGTGGGGCTGCTCTCACAGCCAATGACATGACACTACATAATTATGTTGCAACCTTCGTCTATCAAGAAAACAATTATATTATATTTAATTTATAATTATATCAAACAATGCACCTACAAAAGCAGATGATTACAATTAAATTAGCCAACTTGGTAACACATTAGTCATAGCAGCATAGGCATAGCCTTATTAATGTTTTGTGTGGCGTCGCCGTCGTGTACAACGATACTTACGTTTTTTAGGTGATTTGACAAAGTTGTTGTAGAGTTGTGATATGCCATTTTCTTCTGGCATATCTGGCACTCGGTTTTTTGGGCATTGTCTTTGCATATTTTAAAGTGTAACCACACGTCTGATGACTTCTTCGTCGACATGTCAGCTGCACATGTCCTTGTTGTTTTCAACACAGATAATCTCCACATGCTTGTTGTAGAGAGGTGGAGTCGAGGCGCCGCTTACTTTCGTTTCATTGGAATGGAAGTGCAAGATTTTTATTTTTTTTTTAACTTCGATTTTTTTTATGTTCGAAGCTTGTGCCATCGAACGAAGCTTCGAACCTTCAAAGTATTTAAGACAGCCCTAAATGAGTATACTCGTTATTAGATCGTTTGATCTTTTTCCTTTGATCATATGTTGGAATTGCAATGCCGATCGAATCTCACCAGATGGCAGTATCATCTACCTTTTGAACTCAGATAGAAAGGGTTAGGACAGACAATGAATTAACTGGACTATCAAGACTCGCTCTGAGGGGGAGGAGCTCTTGCAAAGCAATCGCAAGCAGATCTGCTCGCCTCAGAACCTATACTGTCCTGTAAACACGTGTAATAAACGAGTAATCGCGATCACCGATGGGATCATTGGAATTCTTCTTTTTAGATTACCTTCTGGCTAAAGTAAGAACCGCCTATGTCTATTTTACCGAACCTGAAACATCTTTCTGTAATAATCACAGTTTCTTACTTTGCCGAACATAAACCAAGCGTTTTATAACGATCGCATTTTCGGGGTAAGACTATCCCCCCCCCCACCCCCTTGATAATTTTGTGAAGGCACATGTGTATATACCTTTGATTTGAGAGTATTTGGGGTTACATGGGATCAACCAGAACTAGTGATGCACGATATATCGGCCGCCGATATAATATCGGCCGATATGGCAGTTTTTTTACACATAGGTATCGGTCCGATATCAAGATAGGGCCGATAGAAAAAATAAATATTTAAATATATATATATATTTTTAGGGGCGCCCCAGTGGCGAACCACATAGCGCGCTCAGCCGCGACACGGCCGACCCGGGTTCGATTCCCGAACCCGGTTATTTGTCGAATGTCTTCCCCCCACTCTGTCTCCCATTCCTCCTCTGTCTCTCTCTACGGGACTGCCCAGTAGCAATAAAGCGATAAAACACCAAAATATATATATATTTTTTTTACATGTTTGCCGAAAACGTAGAACTACGTTTCTGTTGCCAATCGTTGAGTGCCGGAAACGTAGATCTAAGTTTTTCTCACAGTATTTCTTTTATTAGCTATTGCCATTCATAATTCAGCAGGGCACCTTGTGCACACTGTTCTGAGTGTGTCTGAGCTGGCAGACGGTCTTATACCGCCCTCTAACGCCTTCGGCCAGGCCAGTGTTTCTAGTTGCAGCGGTGCAATAGTTAGATAACCTAGGTGGGGAACAACCAGGAGATCACTGCAACTCACACAAGTTGGAGAACTATCTCTCTCTCTCTCGCACACACACACACACACACAGAGGCGGGACCCTTACAAAAAAATTTAAATCCATCAAAATCAGTGTTGTTGCTAATCATTGACACATGCTAGCCTGTAATAATCCCCCCCAGAAAAATCTACTTTGCATTTGATATATTGCAAATATATGCCATCACACACACTGGAATTTAAAGGGTTAGAATTATAAAATGAATATGTGTTGTTATGATCAGGGCTGAAGTTGAATAAAATATTGTATTATTTTCAATCTGACATTAAAAGAAAATCCATCAAAATCTGTGTTGTTACTAATCATACCATCATACCATGGATGGGTGCACCAGATTTAGCAAGAAGATATCATTTCCATCTAGTCCTATGTACTGTAACGTTACATAGCTATTTAATCACAATAGTGTCAGTGATTAGCCTCGCCCTCTAGCTGTATCATCGTTAGAGAGCTGGTGTGTTTTGGCTTTTCTTGTATCCTACCTCACCACCCGGACACAGTTTATCACCATCGGCGATACCAGTTCCACCCCGGCCCCAGTCAACCAAGGCGTCCCCCAAGGCTCTGTACTTGGCCCAATTCTGTTCACCATCTACATGCTCCCCCTCGGTCAGATCATCCGCCGCCATGGCCTCAGCTTCCACTCCTATGCTGACAACACACAACTCTACCTCTCCACCAAACCATCCACCCATCTCCCCCACACTCCCTTATCAACTGCCTTCACGAAATAAAAACCTGGATGTCATCTAATCTTCTCAAACTCAACAACAATAAAACTGAGCTCATGGTTGTGGCACCCAAGGCCCTGCTCCGGAAGGTTGGGGATCTCACCCTCAACATAGACGGCTGCTCCGTCTGCCCATCCCCAAAGGTCCGCAACCTGGGCGTTATCTGGACTCCACCCTTTCCTACCAAGCCAATGTCAGTTCCATCACCAAATCCGCCTTCTTCCACCTCAGAAACATATCCAGACTCCGACCATCACTTTCAGACTCCACAGCTGAGACCCTCATCCATGCCTTTGTAACCTCCCGCCTGGACTACTGCAACAGGGTCCTGTCCGGGGTCCCAAGCAAAACCCTGGACAGGCTCCAGTATTCAAAATTCAGCTGCCAGGGTTCTAACCCGCACCAAACCCTGGCAGCACATCACCACCACCCTCATCCACCTCCACTGGCTCCCCATCCAATCCTGCATCACCTACAAAGCCCTCCTGCTCACCTACAAATCCCTTCACGCTCTGGCACCTCAGTACCTCACTGACCTCCTCCACCCCTACACTCAGTCACGGTCCCTACAACCCACGGACACTGGTCAGCTCTCCATCCCCCGAACCAGACTGCGGACCGTCGGGGACAGAGCTTTCAGTGTGGCAGCTCCCACCCTCTGGAACTCCCTCCCTGCAGAACTCCGCACCGCCCCAACTCTGGACTCATTCAAAAAACTGCTCAAAACCCACCTCTTCAACTTGGCCTTTAACCCCTAATCTCTCACTTTAGTCAAGTCAAGTCAAGTCAAGAGTTTTATTTGTCACGGCATACAAGTATACAATGAAATGCGGGTGGTCTTGCCCGCAACAATGTGCAATAACATATAATAGAATCCAATAGAACAACATTGTGCAATAAACAAGTAACATTGTGCAATAAACAAGTAACATATTAGGGCTAGTGCTGTCAGGCGATTAAAAAAATTAATCTAATTAATTACAGGATTTGTAATTAATTAATCGCATTTTAATCGCATAACCATTTTATGCCTGATATTCTATATTCTATAATCATATTTCAAATTGCATGTGTCCGGATGGCAGAATTCAGTACTGTATCTACAAAACCTTCTGTTTAATCATCTTCCATCTATTAATTTGCTTAGATTTTTCAGGTCTGGTCAATTTGAGCATAGTGTTATTCACAGTCAAAGATAATTTTATTGATATTCTCATTTGGTTCATTACAATTTACTCAAGCCTAGTAACGGACACAGTATTTCTGACACTGGGAATACATTCCCTGAGATCCATAGATGTCCCTAGAATCAGATACCAAGAACATGCAAATGGACCATATAAAAAAAAGTCTGTAAATGTGTATTCTACGTTCTTATGGAATGAATGAGAGAAAAAAGTAAAAAAAAAAAGAAACATCATTTTTTTTTAATTAATTGAGTTAATTTTCATAACGCAATAATTTGCTATGTAATTAATTAATCTAATTAACGCGATAAACTGACAGCCCTAATTAGGGCATATCAGTATATGTACATAAGTTATTTACAGAGCATGGAGGACATGCTAGGTCCCTTGGTAGTGTCTTTCTGTACATGCTAAATTATACAATCTCCGGTTATACTATACTATTTTTAAAGTGACCTTTCCTTAGTGGCCATAAGTGTGGGCGTGTGCAGCATGAGTGTGTGCTTGCTCATGTTAAAGTGGCTGCTAGTGTGTGAGCGTGTACAGTGTGTGTGTCGTGTGTGTGCTCATGTGTGCTTGTGTGTGGAGAGTTCAGTGTTCAAGGCTCTGATGGCCTGGGGGAAGAAGCTGAGCCGAAGTCTCTCTGTCCTAGTAGCTGGTGTTGGAGGTCTGACCCCCCACCCTGACCGCCTGGGGCCTTTCACTCAGAAAGTCCAGTATCCAGGCGCTCAGAGCGGAGCTCAGACCCAGCTCGATCAGCTTGTCCACCAGTCTGGTGGGGACTATGGTGTTGAACGCTGAGCTGTAGTCAATGAACAACAGTCTCACATAGCCCCCCTTCTGACGTTCCAGGTGAGAGAGGGTGCTGTGCAGTACTTGGGAGACCGCATCGTCAGTGGACCTGTTTGGCCTGTATGCGAATTGCATAGGGTCCATATCACTGGGGAGGGAGGCACAAATGTGATCCTTGACCAGCCTCTCGAAACATTTCATGGCCACAGAGGTGAGTGCCACCGGTCTGTAGTCATTTAGACCTGCTGGGGAGGGTTTCTTTGGTACCGGGATAATGGTGGACATCTTGAAGCAGGCAGGGACCACTGACTCCTTCAGGGATCGATTAAATATGGTGGTGAACACAGGGGCTAGCTGGTTAGCACAGGACTTAAGTATGCGTCCTGTTATTCCGTCTGGGCAACCTTTTTGGTGTTCACCTGCATAAATGCTCTTCTCACACCGTGTACCGTCAATGAGAGAACGTCCCCGCCCCCCCGCGGATGCCCGCCCCCCTCCACAACAGCCGGCGCGCCAGTGACGTCACTAGCCGTTGAGCTAGCGGCGCCGCTGTTTGCACCAAACCGCGCGTAGAAGGTGTTGAGCTGGTCCGCGAGGGAGGCGTCGTCGCTCCCCATTGAGGGGGCGCTGACTTTGTAGTCAGTTATCGTCCTCAGTCCCTGCCATAAGCCTCTTGTGTCATTCTGTGCCATTTGTGCCTCCATCTTGTCAGCATACGTCTTTTTCGCAAGTTTAACAGCCTTGCGCAGAGTGTAGACTGTTGTCTTGTACTCTTCCATGTTTCCTGACTCTCTGCCAAGGTTGTAGGCAGTGGTTCGAGAGTTCAGAGCTGCTCTGATAGTACTGTCCACCCATGGTTTCTGGTTCGGGAACACCCTCGCCTTCTTTGTGGGGACAATACTATCAGAAAGTGTTGTTATGAAGGACACCACGGTGTCTGTGAACTCGCTGACGTCACTGGCGCTTCCCTCAAACATTCCCCAGTCGACGTCATCGAGTGCGTCCTGAAGCATGGCCTCTGATTGGTCGGTCCATCTTTTTACCTCACGTGACACGACGGCGTCACGTGATCTTTGTTTGTAAGCCGGCACCAGGATAATGGCGGCGTGATCCGACGTGCTCGTCGTTCCCGCTAATGGAGGAGCCGGTACAGCCTTGTATCCGGCTCTGAACGGGGTGTAGCAGTGATCGAGTGTACTTCCTCCCCTTGTGGAGCAGACGATGTGTTGAAATAAAGACGGCATAACTTCTTCAAATTCGCCTGATTGAAATCCCCGGCTACGATCATGGCCGCGTCTGGATGTTTGATCTGATGTGTGTTTAGATGATCGCGTAGCTCCGCCACCGCCCTGGCGGCATTCGCTTGGGGAGGGATGTATACTGCAGTCATGATTACCGCAGTAAACTCACTTGGAAGATGGAAGGGGCGACATTGGATGGAGAGATGTTCCATGTCCGGGGAGCATGAGCTGGAGAGTACCTTGATCTCCCTGGGGTTTACCCAGCCATTGTTGGTCATAAGACAGACACCCCCGCCGATGCTCTTCCCGGAGGCCTCTGTGCGGTCCGCTCTGAAGACTGTTAAGGAGTCCGAGGGAGAGACGCTGTGGTCCGGAGTCGCTGGTTTCAACCAGGTCTCCGTGAAACACAGGATATTGCAGTCCTTCATCTCTCGCTGGAATCGGACCCGTGCTCGTAAATCATCCATCTTACTCTCTAGCAAACGTGCATTCGCCAGGAAGATAGATGGAATAGCCGGACGGTAAGCAGATCTTTTTAGTCTTAATCTGATTCCGCTCCTCTTTCCTCTGTGTTTCTTCTTTGTCCTGCCGCTTTTGTCCCCCTCGTTGTCTTTGTCCCGCCTGATCTCCGTTGGCCAGTCTTGGCATAAAGTGTCTCTAAACTCCTCTTTGAGTCCGGAGTTTAGGTCAATAAGTGACTGGCGGTCGTATGACGTCCCCGCCAGTGATGTTTCGATAAAAAAAGTACTAAAAACAAACATAACTAAAAGTGTGCACATTCGTTGCTGAGCAAAACCCACGGCGACTGACCTGGGTTGCGCCATAGGTTTAGTTTTTTTTTTTTATATGTTGTGTCTGTGTCCACTGTCTGTTACTTTGTTATCCCCCCCTATGTAAAGCGACCTTGGGTCCCTTGAAAGGCGCTATATAAAATGAAGTTATTATTATTATTATTATTATTATTATCTGGCAGACGGTACCGGAGTCTCAGATCCACCTCCAAAAGAACTCTAAACAGCTACTTCCACCAGGCCAACAGGCTACTGACTGAGAGACTCTGAACCATCATGGTCATGTACAAAATGTCTTGTTAACCCTTGTGCGCTGCTTATTTATTTATCTTATTTTGGTGTTAACAAAAACTCCGGGTCCGAATGCACCCGGTGTGTAACCAACCACCATAAAAAAAATAAGGATTATTATCCAGTTTTGTTTTGTACTTCATTACTAACTTATTAGCTCATCATAACCAGTACCCATATCAAACATTATTTTATATGGCCCCCATATGGCCCCAAGACACAATATACATATTTTTCAATTGAAATTAGGATTATATTCACTCATGCTGTTCCCCATATTGAAGAAAATGGGTAAATATTTATGCAATCTGACTATAACAGGCTAATATGAAGACACTTTGAGTAAACTGCTTTGTGGGTGTATTATGGAAATAAATCAAGGAACAAAACAACTCCACCTCCCTATCACTCTCGTCCTCCATATCGCTCTCTTCCTCCTCTCCCTTTCCATCTCCCTATCACTCTCTTCCTCCTTTCCCTCTCCACCTCCCTATCGCTCTCTTCCTCCTCTCCACCTCCCTATCACTCTCTTCCTCCTCCCCCTCTCCACCTCCCTATCACTCTGTTCCTCTTCCTCTCCACCTCCCTATCACTCTCATCCTCCATATCGCTCTCTTCCTCCTCTCCCTCTCCACCTCCATATCACTCTGTTCATCCTCTCCCTCTATCACTCTGTTCCACCTCTCCCTCTCTACCTCCCTATCACTCTGTTCCACCTCTCCCTCTCTACCTCCCTATCACTCTGTTCCTCCTCTCCCTCTCCCTATCACTCTGTCCCACCTCTCCCTCTCTACCTCCCTATCACTCTGTTCCACCTCTCCCTCTCTACCTCCCTATCACTCTGTTCCTCCTCTCCACCTCCCTATCGATCTGTCCCTCTCCACCTCCCTATCACTCTGTTCCTCATCTCCACCTCCCTATCGCTCTGTCCCTCCTCTCCCTCTCCACCTCCCTATCACTCTGTTCCTCATCTCCCTCTCTACCTCCCTATCACTCTGTCCCTCCTCTCCCTCTCCCTATCACTCTGTTCCTCCTCTCCCTATCGCTGTCCCTCCTCTCCACCTCCCTATCACTCTGTTCCTCATCTCCCTCTCTACCTCCCTATCACTCTGTTCCTCATCTCCCTCTCTACCTCCCTATCACTCTGTTCCACCTCTCCCTCTCCACCTCCCTATCACTCTGTTCCACCTCTCCCTCTCCACCTCCCTATCACTCTGTTCCACCTCCCTATCGCTCTGTTCCACCTCTCCACCTCCCTATCGCTAGTGATGCACCGATGTGAAAATTGTGGCCGATACCGATAACCGATATTAATATTGCTGTTCTGGCCGATACCGATATTTACCGATGTCGATATCTCTGTATAGAAAACACTTTTTTATGATAATCAAATAAAGAGCTATTTTCCAAAACGCATAATTTTTTTACTTTTGTAACTTATTTTCAGAAATGACTGATATTTTGAAACTATTTAAGGCCAAAACATGTTAAAAAAAAAAAAAAAAAAAAAAAAAAAAAATTTAATATCGGATATCGGCCCTATCTTGATATCGGACCGATACCGATGTGTAAAAAAACGGCCATATCGGCCGATATTATATCGGCGGCCGATATATCGTGCATCACTACCTATCGCTGTTTCTTTTCCCTCTCCACCTCCCTATCACTCTGTTCCTCCTCTCCACCTCCCTCTCTCGCTCCTGCCCTTGTTCCCATGAAGGGGGGGGGGTGAAGTGTCTAGTCAAAAATGAACCTTGATTGAGCCACATGTGATCCACAGAGCTAGCTGTAGCATTTCTATGAAGCCATGATGTCTATAGCCATTTATCTATACCGGGTCCGTTTGGACCCGAACACCACAGAAAAAAACGTTCTAGAAGAGATTCAGAATTAGCTAAAATGGTAAACATGAGTGTTTGTGTTTAAAGGAAAACTCCAACATTTTGGGAAATTAGCTTATTTAACATCTTCCCTGGAGTTAGACAAGTAGATACATACCTTTTTTGTCTCTGTGCGTGCATTTAGCTTTGGGAACAGTCGCTCCGTTAGCGTAGCTTAGCTTCATCACTGGAAGTGGGGGAGATCCGGAGCCTGACGTTCCCTTACACTGTATACAGTCACGAAATACACTCCAAAACGTTCATGTAAACATGTTGTGACCTGTGTATTCACCACGTGGAGAAATAAAAAATAATTGAATTAGACAATTGCGTTTTATAAGCAAATATACTCAGATTTTTTTTTGCCTAACCACTCCTCTCTGAGCGCAGTCAGTGATTTCAACGTGTCGTCGTGATTGTTGACATTCTCATTCATTCAAAGGATCCGAACCGATTGAAGTTTATGGATACCATGACTTAAAATAGTCTTACCTTGACGATTAAAAGCCTCCCCAATTTAGAAAACAGTAATCCAATGGCTGGTATTGATAATATACTACTAACTACTGGACGCTCTGAGCTAACCGGAGCTAACAGAACAGGATGGTAAAGCATATATAATGACTTCCTTTCTGGGGTTTTCAAAATAAAAGTGCGACGTTTATAGCAGCGGAAAACGTTTATTTTGTACATTATCTAACGTTAACACGAACCTAAACTAACTTTAGGTTAGTTGTAACGTTAGTTTAGGTTCGTGTTAACGTTCGATAATGTACAAAATAAACATTTTCCGCTGCTATAAACGTTGCACTTCACGACGACACGTTGAAATCACTGACTGCGTTCAGAGAGGATTGGTTAGGCAAAAAAATAGTTCCAAGTATATTTGCTTATAAAACGTAATTGTCTAATTCAATTATTTTTTATTTCTCCACGTGGTGAATACACAGGTCACAACATGTTTACATGAACGTTTTGGAGTTGTATTTGGAGTGTATTTCGTGACTGTATACAGTGTAAGGGAACGTCAGGCTCCGGATCTCCCCCACTTCCAGTGATGAAGCTCCGGATCTCCCCCACTTCCAGTGATGAAGCTAAGCTACGCTAACGGAGCGACTGTTCCCAAAGCTAAATGCACGCACAGAGACAAAAAAGGTATGTATCTTCTTGTCCAACTCCAGGGAAGATGTTAAATAAGCTAATTTCCCAAAATGTTGGAGTTTTCCTTTAAATAGCATACTCAAAGCCTTGTTCCGGGAAAAATAATTTAGATGGCAATTATTACATTTTAGATTCTTGAAACGGGTCAGTTCGGACTAGGGGTGGGACAATACATCGATCCAGATCGATATATCGATATATTATCAATAATCAAATAGGATCGACGCAACGTAAAAAGATCGATTCATATTGCGATACTCTTATTTTGAAAATCCCCGCGAGTCATATCCGCCGGTGCCCAGTATTGTGAAACTCCGTGTAGAAATTACAGCAGTGTTTGCGTCTGCTGTAAAGCACTACAGAGCGTCTATTTTGCGAGCCGATATAAGTCTGTGCAGTTTTTTCCCCGCAACGGGTCAAATGCATATAACAGGCGTTGCATCGTCGCCATTCCTTTATGCCAACGTCGCGTTAAATATCTAAATGAACGTCGCGTTGGCTGCTAAAAGCTAAGCAGCTAACCGTGAGAGAGAACAGGAGAGTGGAAAGGGGACTTGGAAGGAGGAGGGGTGGGGGCTGTGGGGGACTGTGTGTGTGTGTGTGTGTGTGTCTGTGTGTGTGTTAAAGCTCAATATATAAAAACAAAAGTGAACAGGAGGTCTATTTGTATTAAAAACAATAGATTGTTTTTCATTTAAATGTCTGGAAGAGCTCAAAAATAAATACATCAATTGATATTTCCGTAGCCTTTTTTTAGTTGATCTAAATGTGACTGATTGTGTTAAATGGGCACATAATATCGCCTCATATCGATCGCAGACACCTGAATTGAATCGTATCGTATCGTGGCAGACTTTGTGATATCGGCAAATATCGTATCGTTGTCCAAAGAATCGATATCGTATCGTGATGAAACTGATGATTCCCACCCCTAGTTCGGACCAAAGTAATATTGTATAGTATAGGATTATTTTAAGTATATTTGTTGTATTACAATGTATTGTATTTGTATATTATTTATTTAATGTATGTGCACACTACTACGGTTGAGGAGACAAGAATCTCACGTTTTCGGAATGTATACATACACAACAAATTGTTTTTGTGCTGTCCATTGAGCATGCACCTTCACGTGATAGGCACATTAACTGTAGGTCAAACTCCCCAAACAAACAAGCACACCATTGATTTAATTGCCATATAAATCACATACAAAGATCTAGGGCTGTCTTAAATACTTCGAAGCCTCGTTCGATGGGCATGGGATTCGAATATGAAAATAAAATTTGATTATTGAAAAAATATATATATATGATTTTTTTTGTGCAAAATCAACTTGCCTCTCTTTGTTAACTACAACAAGCAATGCTGTTTTGTTATTTAAGATGAGGTCGGACTCTGCACTGACATTTGTGTTCATTGTGCTGCTAAATTATAAAGCCTCAAATGACGGCTTACAATATTTCATGAAAGCAAAGTGTTTTGTTTGTCTAAGATTTTAAAAGGTTTAAACTATACAGCACTGACAAAGTTGAACAAAGTGCTGTACAAGTCCCACAACATAAAAAAATAATGATAATAATATTTAAAAGAAAATAGTAATATTATTATTATTTTTTTTATCTCGAAGCCTCAAATTAAAATTGAATTTCAGCCCGAAGCTTCGAATTCCAAAAAAATCATTCGAAGGTCAGCCCTACAAAGATCTAACTATTACTCCTCTCTGAACATGAATATAAAACAAAAATGTGATCTATTAACTCTGTAAACCTTATGATTCATCATTGATATTTGAATACTTGAAATCTGTATGAACTGAGTAGTTAGTATCAAATTAAATAAGATGGAACAGCTCCATGGATCAATTGAATAAACAATTATTTACCAGTATGGTATTGTTTAAATTGTACAGCTTTTTGCACATCTTTGTCAGGGAATTCTAACAATTCTGGACCTGAATGTACCAGTTAATTGTAATCCTCTCTCTCTCTCCTTATGTCTAGTCAAGCCAGGTTGTGGAGGAGAGAGACAGGGATGAACAGGCTATAGACTACTTTGCCCATCCTGAGCCTGCTATGATGCAGGTGTTTTTACATCACCACCCGAAACAAGATTAAGCCAAGAGCGAGTGAGTACACTGGTCCACATGCACTGGTACACTTGTCCATGGCACTTACTACCCAGCTTTGTAGTGGTTTGGGGGAATATTACAGTAGGTACGCATATTTAAGGGGACCACAAGGATGGTGTACTGGTGGGTGGTGTCTGACCGATTATGGTGGGCCGGTCTGGGCCTAAAATGCCAGGGCCGATTTTTGGTCCCAGTCCAGCCCTGCCTAGGAGCAAGCACTCCATACCTTCAGGAGGTGATAACCACTAATAAGTTAAACACCTAAAAGGTCTATCATATCAAAACAATCTAGGGATGTACTAGGTATAATAAAAATCACATCTAGATGTAGACACGTGAATGTGTCTGTTAAAGACTCCGGTATTTAATATAGACATTGGAATATGTTCAATAAGACTTTCAGATATGTTCCCCTAACCCAGGGGTCGGCAACCTGCGGCCTCGAGGCCGCATGCGGCTCTTTAGCCAATCAGCTGCAGCTCCCTGGTCCGCAAAAATAAAAATAAAAATAACTTTTTTTTTTACTTTTTTATTTTTTTATTTATTTTTTTTATTTTGGAGATCGATGTCATACTGTGACACTGAAATGAAAAAATATTTCATCAACCATGATATTTAGTCAACAAAAGGCTTACCTGTATGCCTGATATGTGGTGCGAAATTTGCGAACAATGAAAAATGTACTTTTTATTTTATAGATTTTCCACAAATAAGGGAAGGACTCTAATAGAGCTGCATAGTTCAGGGTTTTATTTCAAAGTAGGTCTACAGATCGATGCCAGTGTTTTTTCTCCTTTTCTGTGTTTTATTTCAAAGTAGGTCTACACATGGTATTCTTTTTTCAAAGTGGACTACTTTCTATTTTATAAATGTTCCACAAATAAGGGAAGGACTCAAATATACCTGAATAGTTCAGGGTTTTATTTCAAAGTCGGTCTACAGACACCAGTGTTTTGTCTCCTCTTCTGTGTTTTATTAAAAAATAGGCCTACACAGCCAGTATTTTTTCTCCTCTCCTCCATAAGAGTTTGAGGTTTTCCTTTGGTAAAAACAGGTAAAAACAGCAATTAAAAAGTCAAAATTTTTCTTTTTGTTGCTTTATAAAATCATTAATGCAACAAACTGTGTGCTATAAGTATAAAGTATAATAAATTGCAAATTACTTTGGGTATGCAATTGTCAGGCGTTTTATGCTAAATGTGGGGTATGCTTGGGGATATATAAAATGTTATACACTGTGTTATCTTCATTTTAAGGGTAAATAGGTTGTGCGGCTCCCTGAGCATTTTATTTTGTGGGACAGGGGAAAAGTGGCTCTTTTGATGTAAAGGTTGCTGACCCCTGCCTTAGGAGGACGAACACTAGGGGGAGCTGCGGACAGTCAGGCTGGTGGTCAGAAGAACGGCGACAGGTGTGCTGCGGAACACACGAAGAAGGGAGGTGCACGCCCCTTCCTGCGACAACCACGGACGGGAGAAGGCGCGTGCGAGATAGCTCTGCCTGAACAATGGGCTCCAGGCTAATAACGTGACCTAGTAATTAAGTATAAAGCTGAGTATTTACGTGTTATAAGAACAAGTATAGTATCGAGACGTCGTGCTACCGAAGAAGACGGTCAACCGACCAACGTGAGAAAACGACAGAGATTTTGCGTGTTTAGCAGTTAGGTCGGGAGCTATTATAGCCGCACCGGCTATTAGGTCATTCAAGTATTGTGAGTTAGCCACTTAGCTTAGCTCGTCGCGCCCAGCATGCTACAAGAGGAAGAAGGACGTTTCGCCCCAAGACTTCTACTGGACATCTCGTGCATTCGCCCAGACCACCAACTGACTGCCCGCACTATCCCAGCCGGGGTGTATTAGGTGACGGTCTACATAGACCACTTTATCGTTGAATAAGCACAGACATTATGGAACATTAGGGGTGGGAATCACCAGTTTCATCACGATACGATATCGATTCTTTGGACAACGATACGATATTTTCCGATATCACAAAGTCTGCAACGATACGATACGATTCAGGTGCCTGCTATCGATATGAGACGATATTATATGCCCATTTAACACAATCAGTAACATTTAGATCAACAACAAAAAAAGGCAATGGAAATATCATGAAATTTTTATTTTTGAGCTCTTCCAGACATTTAAATGAAAAACAATCTATTGTTTTTAATACAAATAGACCTCCTGTTCACTGTAAAGTGCCACGTTTTGATATATTTAGCTTTAAACTTTTAAGTAATTTTTTTTGGAACTCACAACACGCAACCTAAAACCCCTTCCTATCCCAAACCATTCCTGCAATTGTTTTATGTTGCATGATGATCATGAATACATTTAATATGTATTGTATTTATTATGTTTAAATATCAACATTATCTGTCCATCCTCAGTACATTTACTATAAATATACTAACCGTATACTTCATCTGGTCTTTCCAAACGCACACACACACAGAGAAAGGGAGCATGGCTGCCCCCCCCCCCCCCCCCCTCATTCCCCACTTCTCTGCCTATGGCTCTGGGTTAGCTTGTTGTTAGCTTACGCTAAATTTCGATCTTTTAACGCGACGTGGGCATAAAGGAATGGCGAGGATTGCAAAGCAGGTTAGATGCATTTGACCCGTTGCGGAATAAAACAGCAGGGACTTGATTTGGGTCGCAGAATAGGCACACTAGTCTTGCTCTAGTGACGCTCTAGTCTAGACGCTACTACTGTGTGCTGTTGATCCGAGCGGATATGACACTCCATGGGATTTTCAAAATAAGAGTATCGCAATATGAATCAATCTTTTTACGTTGCATCGATCCTATTTGATCATTGATAATAGATCGATATATCGATCTGGATCGATGTATCGTCCCACCCCTATGGAACATGCGTGCTAAAGCCAGCCACGGCTAGACTGTTTTTTTTCAATTATTATCTTTTATTTGCTTTTAACATTTCATTTACATACATTCCTAACTAAACATTTACTAACCCTTCCCCGAGCCTTCCTAGTACAAAAAAAAAAGAAAAAACTATCGAATGCATGATTTACTTTAAGACCATGATTGTCTGTGCTACTACCTGAATAAAATAATAAACATGACAACAAAAAGAAAAAAGAAAAACAGGCAGACAAATATAGAATATAAAAAGACAATATCCACAATCTCTATGCTTCAATTGGCTCTCTCCAGTTCTATACCCATATTTGGTATGTAATCCATTGCCCGACGCCAGATCTTCTGAAAGTGTATTATTTTTCCTTTCACATTATACATGATTTTTTCAGGTGTGCAATAGGATAGGAGTTCTGCCCACCATTGTTTAGTCGGGGGAGGGGGTTCAGATTTCCAATGACAAAGAATAAATTTTTTTGCAGCAGACATTCCTAACAGGATACATTTCTTTTCAAAGTTGTCAAAGTTACTCAGCATAGAGACATCACCCAAAATAGCTATTCGTGCGTCAGGAGTCATCGTCTTTCCAATAATTTTTGAAAGTTGTTCAAATATAAATTTCCAGTAATAATTTAACTTCCGGCAATTCCAGAACGTGTGGATTAATAATAATAATAATAATAATTCATTTAATTTATATAGCGCTTCTCAATAACCCGAAGTCGCTGACAGTAGTCGGGAGCAGGGGTACAAACAAAGAGACGAAAGCAAAGAAACAAAACAAAACAACAAAGAAACAAAAACAAAGGAACATGAGACCATGGGGGGAACGGGGGAGACAGCCTGATGGCACAAGAAGAAAAAAAAAGACTAGAGACATATCGATCAGGTTGGAGGGGAGGGGGGGGGTTAGGGGTGGGGGGGGTTGAAGGCAAGGGAGAACAGGTGGGTTTTGAGGCGAGCTTTGAAGGTGGAGAGTGTAGGGGAGTCTCTGATGGACTGGGGGAGGGAGTTCCAGAGTCGGGGTGCAGTGCGAGAGAAGGCCCGATCTCCGAAGTGTTTAAGCTTGGATGTCGGGACAGTGAGGGAGGCAGTGGAGGAGGACCGGAGGGAACGGGTTGGGCGGTAGGGGAGAAGGAGATCAGTCAGGTAGGGGGGGGCCAGGCTGTGGAGGGCTTTGAAGGTGAGGAGTAGTGTTTTGAAGTTAATGCGGTGTTTGATCGGGAGCCAGTGGAGGGAGTGGAGGACAGGAGTGATGTGTTCGCGGGACCGGGTGTTAGTGAGGAGGCGGGCGGCTGAATTTTGGACCATTTGCAGTTTATGGAGGGAGCGGGAGGTGATACCAGTGAGGAGGGAGTTGCAGTAGTCCAGGCGGGAGGAGATGAAGGCGTGAATGAGGGATTCAGCAGCGGGGGGGGAGAGGCAGTGACGGATTTTTGCGATGTTGCGGAGGTGAAAGTAGGATGTTTTCACGATGGAGCGGACGTGGGGGTCAAGTGAGCGGGTGGGGTCAAGGAGGACACCAAGGTTGCGGACTAGGGGGGAGGGGGTGATGGTGGAGTCGTTGATGGTGAGTGTGATGGGTCCGGATCTGGTGAGGGTGGTTTTGGTGCCAATGATGAGGAGTTCAGTCTTGTCACTGTTGAGTTTGAGGAAGTTGTGGGTCATCCAAGTTTGGAGTTCGGTGATGCATGATTCGATGTGACTGAGGGGTGGGCTGTGGGGGGATTGTGTACTGATGTATATTTGGGATTAGGTCCCCTTTAGCATGTTGACATCGAAGACAATTGGGTGATGTCTCGTGGCTAAATTGATATAATCTGTGAGGTGTATAATAAATTCTGTGTAGTATATTAAATTGTGTTAACCTATGGTTGGTATTTGTTAAAGTTGTTTGGGAGTTCTGGAGCAATGACTGCCATTCTTTCATGGTATATTTGTGTTTAATATCTTTTTCCCATTTATCTTTTTGTTGTAGCATCCTATCATCTTTCTGTTCAGTGTTCATCAGTGTGTAGATTTTAGATATCAGGCCCTTTGATGTTTTTGTAGTGTTAAACAGTTTCTCTATTGGTGTTTCAGACATATGGGGATAGCTATAACTGTTATTTTTGACCCAGTTCCATATCTGTAGGTATTTAAAAAAGATGGATGAAGGTAAATTATATTTCGCTCTCAGGGAATTAAAATCAGAAAAGATGCTTTGGTTATACAAGTCTCTTATTTCGCTGATTCCCTTGGTTCTCCAATTTTCAGATATTCCATCACTAATAATTTTGGGGACACAAGGGTTGTTCCACAGGGGCATGCTCATTAACAAGGTATTTTGATTTCCCATTAGTTTAATAGTTTCTTTCCAACATGCAAAGGTATGATGTATAATCTGGTTTTTAGTGATAGAGTTAAGGGTTTTTTGCGTGTCTATATAGGGGATTACCTGTAGTGGAGTAGGATGGATTATGTTCTCTTCCAGTTTAACCCATGCTGGTGTGGGCAGCCTCTCACTGTTGAGCCAACACCAAATAACACGTGATTGACAGGCTAGGTAGTACAGTCTGAAGTTGGGGAGGTTTAAGCCCCCTTTATTCAGGGGAGCCTGTAGTGCTTTTAATCTGATCCTAGCCCGTTTCTGGGACCACAAAAACATTGAAATGATTTTATTCAGTGATGTAAACAAGCTTGGTGGACAGCTGAGTGGAATTGACTGGAACAAATAAATTAATTTAGGCGAAACATTCATCTTGACCACATGCCAGGACAACAGCCTGCTCCTGAACATTGGTAAAACCAAGGAGCTGATCGTGGATTATAGGAGAGGACAGCAGGAGACACACACACCACTGACGATTAATGGGGCTACCGTGGACAGGGTGAGCAGCTTCAAGTACCTGGGGGTCCACATCTCAGAGGACCTGACATGGTCAACACACATAGACACAGTAGTAAAGAAAGCGAAGCAGCGCCTCTACCACCTGAGACAGTTAAGGAAGTTCAGAGTATCGGGGAAGCTACTCCAGTCCTTCTACTCAGGAGCTGTAGAGAGCATCTTGACCGGAAACATCACTGCCTGGTATGGGAACAGCACGGCACAGGACAAGAAGGCCCTACAGAGAGTGGTGCGCTCAGCCGAGCGTACCACGGGTATTGCGCTACCTCCCCTGCAGGCTCTATACAACAAGAGGTGCAAATCCAGAGCCTGCAGGATAATGAAAGACCCCCACCACCCCAATAACAGCCTGTTCCAGCTGCTGAGGTCAGGCAGACGCCTGCGAACTCCAGCTACTAGGACGGAGAGGCTTAGGCTAAGCTTCTTCCCCCAGGCCATCAGAGCCTTGAACAATGAACATTGAGAGACACAGAAACTGAACTATCCACACACAAGCACATACACGACACGCACGCTGAGCACGCTCACACACTAGCAGCCACTTTAACACTCATGCCGCACACACGCACACTTATGGCCAGAGGAAAGGCCACTTAAAGTAGTATAACATCAGGAACAGTGTATTGCACTACTAAAGCTACCTAGCATGTCCTACATGCTCTGTAAATACTAATGTACAGATACCGAGATGGCACACCATGTACCTGTTTATTGCACTGTTTTATTGGATTCTATTAATATGTTGTACCACTGTATTTTATTGGATTCTATTATATGTTGTACCTAGGGATGCCCCGATCACGTTTTTTGCCACCGATCACCGATCGTCGTGAGCCATATCGGCCGTTACCGATCCGATACCGATCGTTTTTGATTAAAAAGAAATTAAAAATTATTTTATATAATTTTTTTTTTTTTAATAAAATATATATATTATATAATTAGACTTGTACTTGTATTATCTGCGAGACATCGCCACCACGCAACAAGTCAAAATGCTCGCTATCTGCAAACAGCTCCACTGTCTGTGTGTACTCTAGTAGCCTCCAGCTACCAAAAAGGATTCTCCGGCGCTGCAGCGGGACCCTATTGGTAACGTTATGCTTTGGTCATTTAACATTCAGCAAGCCCTCAGCTCGAATACGCATTCAATCAATGTTATAAGACATTGATATCAGGAGCTATCTGTAGCTACTGCTAGCCGGCTAGATGACGTTAAGACAACTATTTAGTTCAATCGGACATTTCGTTTTGAACAGTGAATTAACGTCAGCTAACGCGAGCTAACGGAGATATCAACATGCACTACAAGACTTGCTGGAGCATTTGTTGATATCAGGAGCTATCAGGAGCTAGCCGGCTAAATACCGTTAGACAATGCCTACTAAAAGTGAATAGTTGACTGGGTAATTTTGTTTAAACAGTAACGATAGCTAGGTAGCTAACGTTAGCTCAGGTCGAATGCACTATCTAGACTCAGCAGAGGAGGTCCGCGGGTACGGGCGGGGCTAGGGAGGAGGAGCAGTTTGCAGGTCCTGTGCGTCTGAGACAAGCGAGTGAGATATCCACTTGATCAGTTTCCACGATCGGCGAATATGACTAATTATCGGAATTCCCCGATCGCATATTTATACTAATTATCGGCCGATAACGATCGGTGGCCGATCGATCGGGGCATCCCTAGTTGTACCACTGTATTGCACATCGTCGCGGGCAAGACCAGCCGCATTTCATTGTATACCTGTATGCCGTGACAATTAAAACTCTTGACTTGACTTGACTTAACACGTCCAATTAAAGAAATTGGTAGATCTTTCCATTTGTATAGGTCTGTTTTGATTTTTTCCATAATAGGTAGATAGTTATTTTGGTATGTTTGGTTCAGGTCGTTAGATATTTGGATTCCCAGGTATTTGAAGCTTTTTGGTGCCCATTTAAAATGGGAAATCATTGGGTGGGTATTCTGGGTGGTAACACTATTTAGTGGCATTATTTCACTCTTGTCATAATTTATCGTGTAACCAGATATGGCACTGTATGCCTCTAGTATGCTGAGTAATTGCGGCAAGGATATATCTGGTTGGGTAATATAAATTAGTAAATCATCACAATATAGTGAGAGTTTGGATTAGTTTGCTCCAGTCTTTATGCCACATATATTGTTGTTGTTCCGTATTGCCACCGCCAACGGTTCAATGGCTGCGGCGAACAGATATACGGAAAGTGGGCAGCCCTGTCGTACTCCACGTCCCAATTGGAAGGGTTTGGAAAGTATACCATTTGTCAACACTTGTGCCTTCGGAGAGCAATAAAGCATCTTAATATAATTAATGAAAACATCACCAAAATTCATCTGTTTCAGAGTATAAAAAAGATATTCAAATTCTATTGTATCAAAAGCTTTTCGAGCATCCATCGAGATTACAAGTCTTGAGTCATTCATTTGTTTAGAGAGCTCAATGATATGAAAAAGTTTTCTGATATTGTCAGATCCCTGTCGCTGCTGAATAAAACCCGTCTGATCCTCGTGGATTAAGAGAGACATCACAGGGTCCATTCTTAGTGCGAGTGCTTTAGAAAATATTTTATAATCCACATTTAACATTGACAGGGGCCTATAGGAGTCACAAAGTTGTTTATCCTTAGAGGGCTTAGGAAGTACATTGATTGTTGCTAATTCTAGACTTGGTGGTAATTTACCATTATTGAGACTGTCTTTGAGCATGTCCATATAAGGGCGGATTAATTTATTTATGAACAGTTTGTAAAATTCAGCAGGTAGGCCGTCGGGACCGGGTGCTTTGCCCGTTTGCAATGAGTTAATAGCCTTGGTGATTTCTTCCTTTGATATTTCTGTTTCAAGAGTAGTTCTCACTTCTACAGGAAGCTTAGTAATCGGTAAGTTTCCCAAGAATTCCTCGCATTTTGTAGCAGTTGAGTCTTGGTTTTCAGACGTATATAGATTGTGGTAGAACATTTCAAAACGCTGGTTTATCTCTTCAGGTTTATGTAATACATCACCATCCTTAGATTTGATTGAGCCTATTGTTTTTGCCATCTCTTCTTTTCTTATTTGCCAGCTGAGTAGCTTGCCGGTTTCGTCCCCCTTTTCATAGTAGTGGTATTTCGTTCTGGCCATGTCTGCTTCTACTTGGCTAGTAGTTAAGTTGCTATATTCAAGCCGCTTTTTTACTAGTATGTGCAGAGTTTCTGCTCTATTGGATTCTGCGTGTTTTTTCTCTAGTTCATGAATTTCTTTGTCTAGTGTGTTTAGATACTGTCTACTTTTTCTTTGTTTAGAAGCTCCAAAAGACGTTATCTGACCTCTTAGGTAAGCTTTCAGTGTCTCCCAGATTATGCTTGGGGAGGCAGAGTTTACATTAATTATTAAAAAGTCATCGATTTGATTTTCTAGGAAGTTAACAAAATCTGGGTCGTTAAGGAGATATGGCTTGAATCTCCAACACTTAGTTTTAGGTTTGTCCAAATATTGTTTCACCTTCAATTTCAAAGGACAGTGATCCGATATTGTAGAGGCTAGATATTTACATTCAATTACATTGTGAAGTAGTGATTTAGTTGTTAAAAACAAGTCTAATCTGGAATAAGTGTCATGTACCGCAGAATGAAATGAGTATTCCCTCTCCAGTGGGTTAAGTATTCTCCAAACATCGACCAAACCCATTTCAGACATACCATCCCTTACTACTTTGTAGGGCTGCAACTAATGACTAATTTGGTAGTCGACTAATCTGCCGATTATTTTTTCGATTAGTCGACTAATCGAAAACCAATGTAAACACAAAAAAAAAAAAAAAAAAAAAAAATTATTTTCTTTTTATTTTATTACCTATCTTTGTGAAAGTGGCTTCTCAGCTCTGGTCCAGCTGAAGACAGAGCAGAGGAACAGATTGGACATTGAGCATGACCTCAGAGTTGCTTGTCTACCATCACCCCAGACTTTGAGACTCTTGTCAGGACCAAACAACAACATCATAACATGATGATCCCATAGCAAATTAAAATAATGACTCATGAAACATTTGAATTTGGATCTTTAAGCCACTTTAAATGAAAATGTATTTGAAGAACAATACAGCAATCACTCATAACAAGATAAATAAATTAAATAATACAAATTAAAGTGGAAGTGTACTTTAAATAACTTTTGTTTGCTGTGTGTGAGAGGAGTCCGTGTGTGTATGTGTGTATGTGTGTGTGTCTTACTCTGATCGCTGTGTGAGTGAGAGGAGTGTGTGTACTGTGTAATTTGTGTGTGTGTCTTACTCTGATCGCTGTGTGAGTGAGAGGTGTGTACTGTGTAATTTGTGTATGTGTGTGTGTCTTACTCTGATCGCTGTGTGTGAGTGAGAGGAGTGTGAATGTGTGTGTGTCTTACTCTGATCGCTGTGTGTGAGAGAGAGGAGTGTGAATGTGTGTGTGTCTTACTCTGATTGCTGTGTGTGAGTGAGAGGAGTGTGTATGTGTGTGTGTCTTACTCTGATCGCTGTGTGTGAGTGAGAGGAGTGTGTATGTGTGTGTCTTACTCTGATCGCTGTGTGTGAGTGAGAGGAGTGCGTGTGTAATGTATTGTGTGTCTAGTCTGATCATCATCTCCTGCAGGGGAACAATGTTTTCAATGTCCAAAATTTGCTATGGGATCATCATGTTATGATGTTGTCTGGAACCCTGAGAAGCCACTCTCACAAAGATAGGTAGTGCAAAAAAAAAAAAAAAAAAAAAATTCATTAATTTTTTTTTGTTTTTTTTTTAATGACTAATCGACGCAACAATTTCTCGTCAACGATTTTTTATAATCTACGTCGTCGATTATGTCGACTAATCGTTGCAGCCCTACTACTTTGGCTGCGGCACTTAATGGCTGGGGGATGCTATTAGATCTATCTGATGTGCTCAGTGTTAAATTATAGTCACCTCCAAGGATACATGTGCCATAGTTTTGTGCAGAGGATAATAGAATATTCCTAAAAAAGGGTGCATCGTCTTTGTTGGGGCCATATAGATTAATAAGTGTAAAAGGTTCGTGATTTATGTCACATTTGAGGATTATCCATCTACCTGCAGTAGGGATGGGAATCGAAAACCGGTTCCGGTTGGGAACCGGTTCCTAATTGGCCGATGCCTGGAACCGTGTGGCTCCCGTGACTTTCGATTCCCTTATCGCTGCCAGGTTTTTCCTAGTTGCATAATAATGTTAGCGTTAGCATGTAGCCATGGCAGACTCTATTTGATTCATTAAGGGCTCGAAATTGCCTGGGTTTTGGTAATATGCTCCCGCTGTTTGGCTACTTCTATGTGCAGTGAAAACTACTTGAATGCTTTAGAACATAGTCATTGATTTAGTTTAGGGTGAGCTAAAATTAGCCGCGGAGCTATCGCTAGCTAACGTGAGCTAACGCTATTTAATCAAGCTCACAAAGAGAGATAAACAGCTGACAGCGGATAGTACAGGTACAAATACAAAAAAACAGCGGGTGGGGACTGTTGTGTAAACCTTGTACTCTTTAGTTCACATATAATAAGAGCCGGATTGTTTATTTACTAAGTCTCTACTCTGAGTCCGTCAGACAGGAAGTACCATGGTGCAACATACAAATGTGTCCGTGTAGCAACACAAGCCAATACCTACAGGACAGGGGCCCGGGGAGGGAGCTCTGTGTGTCTGTGTGTGTGTGTGTGTGTGTGTGTGAGACAGAAGTCAGAGGAATAACGACTGTTATTCAATAGATTAAATTAGTTTAAGAATAAAAAAATAAATACATTTTAAGAGAATCTCAAATACATTATTTTATTTAAGTGTAGGCTATAGTTAATGTTTTATTTTTTACAGTTTTTGTATTTTTCTGACATGGTAAATGGCTGCTTTTTTATATAGCGCTTTTATCCAAAGCGCTTTACAATTTGTTCCTTAGATTTCACCCAATCACTCACACATTCACACAACGACGGCGCAGGCAACCATGCAAGGTGCCAACCTGCTCATCGGGAGCAGTTAGGGGTTAAGTGTCTTGCTCAAGGACACATCGACACGCTGCCCGGGAGGAGCGGGAATCGAACCGGGAACCTCCGGATTGCCAGACGACTGCTCTACCTCCCGAGCCACTGTCGCCCCTGACATGGGGGCTCAACAATAAATGACAATCAGAAATGTCAAGTTGCATGTTGTTATTCTAACCAGCTTAGTTCTGTTGCATTTCCAATTTATTTATTTAAATTATAAATTGATCAGGTATCGATAAGAGAATCGATAAAAAATCGAATCGATAAGCAGAATCGATAATGGAATCGTATCGATAAAATCCTATCAATTCCCATCCCTAACCTGCAGTGTCTTTTTCTTGAGAACGTATTTTTAGGTTTAACTGTTTGTGACATAGTATGGCCACTCCTCTTGATCTGGAATTAAATGAGGAATAAAATACTGACCCAACCCAATCTCTTTGCAACTTCACATGCTCTGCATCAGTTAAGTGGCTTTCCTGAATAAATGCAATGCCGCAATCTTGATTCTTTAAATAGTTGAGAATCTTTTTCCTTTTAATGGGATTATTGATGCCCTTAACATTGAAGGACATAAATGTCAGAGTGCTAGTCATCTAGGATCATTTTCAATATCGACTTTAATAGGGGTTTAATTGTGGTTTTGTTATAGAGATTGCAGCATTCCATTTGAACATGAGCGCGTGCGTGTGTTTTTGCACACACACACACACACACGTTCGCAGTGCATATGCCTACCATTAGTCACTCCAGTTATATCATACAATCTATCATGGTTCACAAGATCACATGCATTGAGTTCGTGAAGATAATATGTATTTGTACTAGGTCCCCCCCCCACCCTTTTTTCCCCCCATACCCTCCCCAAACAGAAAGTAAACCATAACATAGGCTCACTAGTCCCATATTACCCTACTTGGCTCCCTGTTAACTCCCCCTTTAAATTGCCAGGTGGCACACCACTATTTGAACCAGGCTGTGAAGCGTTACTCCTTATAACAAAAAGAAAAAAGGAACAAAATTTAACTAAAAAACAAACAATACAGGCAAGCAATTGATTCAGTAATAAGGCAGATAAATAAATTAATTAATGAATAAGAGAAATTAATAATGAATAAGAGGGGAAAGATAATGGGCTACCAGTTTTTTTTTTGTTTTTTTATTTATAAGCCTACATGGTCTAACTATCCTTTCCCCTTGCAAAGGCTACGAAAAGAAATAAAAATGCAAAGTTCTACAACTATAGTTGCCTACCAACACCCTAAAAAGTAAAACAATCAACCCAATCTATGTCAAATGTATATACACTCTTCTTCTGGATTTTTTTAGTATCACAAACAGTACTGTACTTGAAAATCTGGCATGTCATAAATGTATAGATGTAGCAGTACTGTCCATCCGCATGTCACGCGTGTCATATGATGAATTGAAAATGGGGGACCCCGATGGAAACAAGACGAAAGTCCTTCTCTGGTCTGCATCCTCCCAACAACTGTATGTACTGAGCTGTACTGTACCCATTCTGCAATCCGCCAACAAACTTTTCCATCAATTCAATCAATCAAACCAAAGAAAGAAAAAATATATGAATAATTGGATGTAATAAAAAAATAGAGAAAATGGAAATATATATATAAACACCACAAAATCAAAAAAAAATAGAAATTATACACTGATGATTCAGTTTTGATACTTGTCCTTTAATTAACCACGTTCAGGGTTGTTTCTGGTTTTTCTAATAGCTCATAAGAGTCATTTGGTAGTGTGTATGTCTTAGTTTTGGCTACTTATCTCGTCTCACGGTGTTTGTCTTGGTAGTAGGGGGATCCTCAGTTGCCCCCCCCCAGTCATTTCATCCTGGCGACGGGCTTGATCTGCCCGCTTTCAGCCTCGATCAAGTCCACGGATGAATTCTTGTGCGGCTTCTGGGGAATGAAAGTCACGGGAGGTCCCGCCGTGTTCGACTCTTAATATTGCTGGGTGTCTTTGAGTAAGACAGGCTTTTAGATCTGAATATGCGTTTTACGTCGTCAAACAGCTTGCGTTTCTTCATCACCTCCTGGCTGAAGTGACTGTAAAAGTAGATCCTGCTTCTGGAAGTTTCCTCGGTCCCGCCGTAGTACAGTTCCACCTTCTCCCTCGCCAGGCGCATGATAGTGTCCTTTTGTTGTGCTCGCAGTAGTTTCAGGAGTATTGGTCTAGGCTTGCTGGGGTTTGGTTGTTTTAATTTCAAGCGATACGCGCTGTCGATCAGCACGGGTCCGCCGAGTTTATCTTCGCCAAATAGCCATAGTAAAAAAGCGGCTAGGGAGCCGGCGAGGTCCTGTTTCTCCACTGACTCTGGAAGCCCCTCCAAACGAACGACTGCGCGCAATGAGCCGTCTTCATACTGTTGGACTTTTAGTTTTACAGTGGTCATCTCTCTTTCTAGTTTAGTGATTGTTTCGTGAGCCATCTGGATGTTGTCCTCGTTGCGGCTGACTCGTTGCTGCACTTCTTCCACTTGTTCGTTAAGCGTCGTCATCGAGCTTCTGATTGTTTCCAAACTAGTTTGAATATCAGTTGTCTTTTGGAGCAGCTCAGTTCTGCTTTGCTGGATGGCATTCCACAATGTTTGTAGGGTGATTTCACCGGCCATGTTGTGCTGTAGGCTGTAGAAGACCAGTGTTTGTAGCACCGTTTGTTACGGCGGGGTCTGCTGCTTCTCAGAAGGTTCCTTGCTTCTTGTTTGTCAGTTCCAAAGTGTACAAAGGAGTAGGGTCGTTTAGTTTAAAATGAAGTAATCATTTCGGTTGGTATAGCGCTTATAATTTAGTTTTTAAGATAAAGGTGGTGAGCCCTGTGCATCTGCCTCACTCCTGTGCGGCCATCTTCTACGGCTAGACTGTTTAACGTGACTCAGACATTGGTGTATGCGAGACCCCAGCGCCGTGGCTGTGGACTTTGATATGCGAGCGTGTTCGTAAAGGTACACCCGGTGCTTTAGTTGCCGTTGGATTAAAATCTTTTATTTGTTCATGCTCTCCAGGAGAGTGAAAGGGCCATAGTGTTTGAGGCCACTACGTCCCCAAGCTACGACTCGGCGCTACAACGGGGGATTTTACCTATTCTTTTGGAGTTACTTTAAGGTGCCGGCTTAGCATAGGTAAATTGCATTGCACAGGTGTGGGCCCACGCAGGTTGTGTATATACGTTCCAGGTTACCCACGGGGTTGAACCGTGTATCGTATACTAGTTGCGTGTTGCGTTATTGCCGTGCCGCCACCGGGCGGAGGTTTATCGATAGCGTAACCTTGTTATACATTGTGCTACTGCAGCTGACTGACTGCTTACTAGGGAAGTAGTATTGTGATGCACTGTTTAGTGTCTGTGTCACCCTGTCGTTTACAGTAAGGTTTGATTGAATTGATTGAACAGTTTATTAACAGATTGCAGAATGGGTACAGTACAGTACAGCTCAATACATACAATTGTTAAGGGGATGCAGACCAGAGAAAGACTTTCGTCTTGTTTACATCAGGGTCCCCCATTTTCAATTCATCATATGACACACACGACATACAGATATACAGTACTGCTACATCTATACATTTATGACATACCAGATTTGCAAATACAGTACTGTTTGTGATACAAAAAGTGTCCAGAAAAAGAGTTATATACATTTCAGATTCAGATTACTTTATTCGCCATTTCATACAGGTACAAAATGGAACGTGTTTTGGCATTACAGTGCATACTTTTTTCACAATTAAGAACAATACAACAGTAAATAAATAATTTTAAGTAAAGTGCAAGACAGGACATAACAGTGAGACAACAATAAGACTGTGAAAGTGCGGTGGTTGGGGACATGGATACAGTGCAACACAAAGTTCAAGTCCATTGTACATTGGAGGAGGTTGGGTAGGTGGGGTGGGGTTTGGTGGGTAGGGCTGTACATTGGAGGTGGGGGGGGGGGGGGGGCACTGTACACTATTCATTGGAATACTGACAAAGCCATACTTGGTCTTTACTGTACAACTGGGTTAGGACATTTGTAGGGGCCAGTTTCGAATTGCAGTCTCTCGTAGGTGTTCTTTGAGAGTGTTTTTGAAAGTGGGTAGTGATTCACATTCCTTTACAGCTTTGGGTAGGGCGTTCCACATTGATGTGGCATAATTGTGAAACGTGTTTAGTCCCTTGTTTGAGCCGAATCTGGGTTTAACATTATTTGTGGAGCTCCCTCTGGTGTTGTGATCGTGGTATTCACTGACCTTTGGGAAGTATTTTGACATGTACATGGGTACCTTGGTCGTGTAGTGTATCTTGTAGACCAGGCCCATTGCAAGTTGCTGTACTCTGTCGTCTACTCTAAGCCATCCTAGGTTGGCAAAGTGGGCAGGGGTGAGGTGGGTTCTAGGAGTCAGGTCAAGCAGTAGTCTGACTAGTTTGTTTTGAGATGTTTGTAATTAGGTTTTTAGTGCCTTTGCGGTGCTATGGTACCATGAGGAGCATAGTCGTAGTCGTAGTACCCTTGAATGAGTGCCCCTGCCAGAGTCTTCAGGGTATTCTTGTTTACCAGAGAGGAGATCCGGTACAAGAATCGAGTTTGTTGGTTGACTATTTTTATTACATTGGATGCCATTTTGTCACAGGAAAGATTAGCCTCTAGGATGGAGCCCAGGTAGGTAATTTCATCTTTCCTTGTGACAATATTGTCACCCACTGTAACTGAGAAGCCGTCGGTCTTGCTGAGTTTGTTATTTGAATCGAAGAGAATGGGTAAATTAATTGTGATAATGTGTTTATGTGACTGTTCATTTGCAATTTACAGTAAACAGGACTGTGATAATTGGATCCACTGTGTGTGTGTGTTTCAGTGAAGTGTCAAGGTATAACCTGTCTCCGAGTCCTAACATTAACGGGGTAATACACTGATTTCAGGTCTTCAACGGCAAAAAGATAAGTACTATTTTGGGGGAGACTGTATTGATCACTACTTTCACCGGGTGTGAGGCGGTACGCCGCTTATTAGACAGGACGCAGTTGTTAAAGGGGTTTACAGGGTACTGGTGCGTATTTGTCATTATAAAATCCTGCATGACTACTGTACCTGTTCCTAGGTTAGTAAATCCTAAGGCCCTGCCTACTGCATCCCTACCCCAAGGCTTACGTCTAACAACGCGGCCACTACAGCTGGGGGTTCGGTGGGACTTAGCTCCTCCGTGTCCCTGCTATCCGGTGTTCGTATAATCTCACCCTCACTAAACGGAGGTTGTCCACCTGCTACATAGAATTTGCCCAGATGGTACCAAATTGTCCAATTTGCGGCTTGGGCCCGAACTGGTCACGTGATGCCTGTATGCTCGCTAGCTAACATCGATAGCTGTTGATATTATCCAACCAGGCAACTCGGTTTTACATTGAACTTAGCATGTCATTGGCACTTTCACAAACAGTGCAAAATGTACAAAGTAATAATAGTAGCAACCAAACGAAAACACAATTGTTCACATTCTTACCTGCATAGGGGGAACTTAGTGAAGAATCAAACACAAGACGCTGATGCTCTCGTTCGTGTTATGAATGTAATGAGAAGCTTCTTCTTCTTCTGGCTTTCCAGCAGTCTAGACGCCCGTCGGCGTATTGCTGCCTCACACTGTTTGTGTTAGGTACTGCACAATACTGTGGCCTTACATAGATTGATTGAAAACTTTATTACCAGATTGCAGAATGGGTACAATACAGTACAGCTCAATACAAACAACTGCTAAGAGGATGAAGAACAGAAAAAGACGTTGTCTTGTTTACATAAGGGTCCTCCATTTTCAATTCATCAAGACATTTATGACATACAAGACATACAAATATACGGTACTGTGTAAGAAAGAGAGAACATCATAAAGAAATATATATCCGAAGGGGAAGAAACTGTACATTAGAGGGGGTTGGGTGGGTGGGGGGGGGGGGGATTTTGACATTTACAGGGGCCAGTTTCTAATTGCAGCCACCCGTAGGTGCTCTTTCAGAGCGGTTTTGAAGGAGGGTAGGGATTCAAATTCCTTTACGGCTGTGGCTAGGGCATTCCACATTATTGTGGCATAATTGCGAAACGTGTTTAGTCCCTTGTTTGAGCCGAATCTGGGTTGAATGTGATTTGCGGAACTCCCTCTGGTGCTGTGGTCATGGACTTCACTGACCTTTAGGAAGTATTTCGACAGGTACATGGGTGAATGAATGAATGAAAACTTTATTTAACAGATTGCAGAATGGGTACAATACGGCTCAATACACACAATTGTTAAGGGGATGCAGACCAGAGAAAGACGTTTGTCTTGTTTACATCAGGGTCCCCCATTTTACTTTGTGGTGTAGTGTATCTTGTAGACCAGGCCCATTGAAAGTTGCTGTACTCTGTAGTCTACTCTAAACCATCCTAGATTGTCAAAATGGGCAGGGGTAAGGTGTGTTTTAGGAGTAAGGCCAAGCAGTAGTAGTTTTGTGATGTTTGGAGCCTGGTTTTTAGGGACTTTGAGGTGCCATTTTGTCACAGGAAAGATTTGCCTCTAGGATGGAACCCAGGTAGGTAATTTCATAATGAGAGAAAGAGATAATGAATGGAGATAATGAATGGATCTGATGAAGAGGATTAGTTGAGGGATTAAAGGGATACATTTCAAGGACGGACTGAACACACACAACAAACACAATGGACCTCACACACAGCCATGTTTTCATGAGCAGTGTGGAGACATTCCATAGATTTGTATTCATTCCCCAACTCTTTACTCCTAACCTTAACGATAGCAACTACATGCCTAGCCCTAAAATATCTCATTTACCTTGTGGAGACACACCGTGTGTGTCCCCACAACACACTTACATTTAGTCATTTAGCTGACACTTTTATCCAAAGCGACTTACAAGTTTTGTACAACAAGTCATCAGGAAGGGTACAACTCTATCAGCTGAGTAACAATGTTCATCAAGGTGTTGAGTGCTACAGTGTAGGTTAGTATATTAGGACAAGTGCATGACAGTAAGGTTAGTTAGGGTTAGAGTTTTTTTTTCATTTCAGATAATGATTGAAGAAGTGCGTCTTTAGTCGACGGCGAAAGATTGGACAGGTTTCGGCTGTCCTAACTGTGGTGGGAAGTTCGTTCCACCATTGTGGGGCAAGGACAGAGAATAGGCGACTTCTCTTTGATGACCCTCCCGGAGTGTGAGCGTGTGCAGCATGTGTGTGTGTGTTCATGCTAAAGTGACTGTTAGTGTGTGAGCGTATACAGTGTGTGTGTTATATGTGTGCTCATGTGTGCTTGTGTATGGAGAGTTCAGTGTTCAAGACTCTGATGGCCTGGGGGAAGAAGCTTAGCCGGAGTCTCGCTGTCCTAGTTGCTGGTGTTCGCAGGCGTTTGCCTGACCGCAGCAGCTTGAACAGGCTGTTGTTGGGGTGGTGAGAGTCTTTCATTATTCTGCAGGCTCTGGATTTGCACCTCTTGTTATATAAGACCTGCAGGGGTGGTAGTGCAATACCCGTAGTATGCTCAGCTGAGCGCACCACTCTCTGTAGGGCCTTCTTGTCCTGTGCCTTGCTGTTTCCATACCAGGCAGTGATGTTTCCAGTCAAGATGCTCTCTACAGCTCCGGAGTAGAAGGACTGGAGTATCTTCCCCGATACTCTTCCTTAACTGTCTCAGGTGGTGGAGGCGCTGCTTCGCCTTCTTTACGACTGAGTTTATGTGTGTTGTCCATGTCAGGTCTTCTGAGATGTGGACCCTTAGGTACTTGAAGCTGCTCACCCTGTATCCCGTTTATCCTCAGTGGTGTGTGTGTGTCCTGCTGTGTTCTCCTAAAATCCACGATCAGCTCCTTGGTTTTACCAATGTTCAGGAGCAGGCTGTTGTCCTGACACCAGCGTTCCAGTGGATCAACCTCCTCCCGGTAGGCCTTCTCGTCGTTGTCAGAGATCAGCCCCACCACCACTGTGTCATCCGCAAACTTCACTATGGAGTTGGAGCTGAACTTGGCCACACAATCATGTGTGTATAGTGAATACAGCAGGGGGCTCAGAACACAGCCCTGGGGGGACCCGATACTCAGGGTGATGGTGTTGGAGGTCTGACCCCCAACCCTGACCGCCTGGGGCCTTTCACTCAGAAAGTCCAGTATCCAGGCGTTCAGAGCGGAGCTCAGACCCAGCTCGATCACCTTGTCCACCAGTCTGGTGGGGACTATGGTGTTAAACGCTGAGCTGTAGTCAATAAACAACAGTCTCACATAGCCCCCCTTCTGGCAGTCTAGGTGAGAGAGGGTACTGTGTAGTACTTGAGAGACCGCATCGTCAGTGGACCTGTTTGGTCTGTATGCAAATTGCAAAGGGTCCATATCACTGGGGAGGGAGGCACAAATGTAATCCTTAACGAGCCTCTCAAAACATTTCATGACCACAGAGGTGAGTGCCACCGGTCTGTAGTCATTAAGACCTGTTGGGGAGGATTTCTTTGGTACCGGTATTATAGTGGACACTTTGAAGCAGGCAGGGACCACGGACTCAGCCAGGGATAGATTAAATATGGTGGTGAACACTGGGGCTAGCTGGTTAGCACAGGACTTAAGTATACATCCTGTTATCCCATCTGAGCCAGCTGCCTTTCTGGTGTTGATGGTGTTGTCAGATGACTGTTGATTGGACAAGGAGTTGTGTGGCTTCTTTTGTCAGGAAGGGGCGGATCCTTCTGACGTTGCTCAGGAGGAATCTGCAGGTTCTGGTTGTCGCTGCGATGTGAGCGGAGAAGTTCAACTGGTCGTCAAGGACAACACCAAGGTTCTTGGCGGTCGGGGACGCGGTCACAGTTGCATTCTTGACTGTGATGGAAAGGTCGGTCAGGGGGGAGGATTTGGCCAGTAGGGGAAGCAATTCTGTTTTGTTTTGATTTTTGCCGAGCCCTGGGGGACACCCGTCCGCAGAGGGCGGGTGGCAGACAGGGTCCCTCTCCATGACACTTGGTAGGAGCGGTTATTGAGGTATGATGTCAGCCATGTCAGCGCAGAACCAGCCACTCCCATTCCTGCGAGGGACGTGAGGAGGATCTGATGGTTGACTGTGTCGAAGGCTGCAGATAGGTCTAGGAGAATCAGGACAGAGGAGAGGCCTTTTGCTTTTGCTAAGTGAAGTGCCTCTGTGACCGCAAGAGGGCCGTTTCTGTGGAGTGACCAGTCCTGAAGCCTGACTGATTAGGGTCTAGGTCCGGAGGTCATTCTGTAAGAGATAATCAGTGAATTGGTTGGATAGAGCAGGAGAGCGAGTGAGGAGGGAGGACATGGTAGCATGCAGTTTGCGAAGGTTCTTAATGGTAGAAAAACAAGGACACACATAAATGCAGAGAGCAGGGTAGGACATTTAATTACATACATGCTGCTTTTTGTTTTCTGTTAGAATTACTTAACTAATTTGGATGGAAAGTTCAAATATACCTTCCAATACAGACTAAAATATTGCTTTGAGTGTACAGTACGCTTGGCCCTATTGCGAATATGGGAGCTTTCTAACCCCTGTCCCTCTCTCCCCGTCTCTGTGAGTGGATGTCTCGACTGATAAGATAAGATTTTCCTTCATTGATCCCCTTGAGGAAATTATAGTGTGTTGATATACAGGTATACAGCCAGCACTGGCCCCGCCCCCGTTGGGCCTGTCAAGGTGGTGTGATCTTCCCTGCGCCGTCCTTGATGTGGTCAACAGCGTCGCCTGCAGCGGCTGTTCTACCTCAAACCGGATCTGACTGCCACAGGCGCGATGGATCTGCTCAACGTCGTCCTCAGTTGACCGGCGTCTAACCGTTCCCGCTCTGCTTCAACTGGATCAGAGCGGTTCTCCTGCCCCCTGGTGGGGAATGTGACTGAGACTTTCAGCTCCGAGCCTCGACTTTTAGCCTTATTTTCATACCAGCGCTCGTATTCCTATGCTTTTTTGTTCTTAGTTCTATTTTATTTTTATTTTGAAATGTTCTTATGTACTTTAGATGCTATTGCTACCATGTATGTACGTATGTATGTATATGTGTTTCATTACATGTAATATGGCCGCTACAACCAGTATGGAGGTGGTGTCTGTGTGTATATACACAAAGATACCAAATTCAGCAACCGTACTGACCTTAACCATGACGAGATTGAAACTGTATGGATTGAAATCTTATTTGAAAGGGCAAAATCAGTACTAATAGGCACAATCTATAGACCGCCAGAACACAGTGGCTTCTATGACTCACTTGATGGGTGCTTAACTGGGGTGGAGGGCGTAGAAAAAATCCTTATTGGGGACTAGAACACGGACATGCTACGTAAAGCAGCACCCGTCTTCAAGGCCTTCAGTAGGCTTTATGATCTGCACGGCCTCAGCCAGCTAATCACCCAACCCACAAGGGTGTGTGAATCAACTCAGACTACCATTGACCTCATCCTGACCTCCGACAAGTCCATGATCTCCAATAAAGGGGTTATAGCATGCAGGTTAAGTGATCATTATATGATATTCTGTACCCGCAAAAAGCTAAAGCAAAAGGCTGGCTGTCACAAAACAGTCACATCTAGAGACATCAAAACCTACTCTAGCGAGGCCTTTAACCTTGAACTGAAGAGCCTGGACTGGTCAGATGAACTCAATGGTACACTGGTTGAAGAAACCTGGCTTGGCTTCAAAACCAAATTCTCAACAATACTAAACAACATGGCCCCCCTAAGAACCACCAGGGTAAAAAATCGCGCTGAGCCGTGGATGCACACTGAAATACTGACTGCTATGAAAGCCAGAGACAAAAAATGCTCTGAATTTCGTAAAAGTCAGTCAAAGCTTACCAAAAGCACGAGCAGTGAACTCCAAGCCCACGTGACTGAACTCAAACTAGAAAGAAACAGACTAAGAAATGACGTAAACTCCATGATAAAAACTGCAAAAAAGAAATTTCATCAATGACAAAACTGAGGAAAACAAAAATAAACCATGTGAACTTTGGAAATTACTCAATAATCAACTAGGCTGCAGTAAAAAACTTAAAACCATGTTCTCAAACATAAACATAAAGACGGACAACACGCTCATCACAGACAAACTGGATGTAGCCAATTACTTAAACACTTTCTTCACAAACATAGCCACAACACTGGTAAACTAACTACCCTCCCACTCAGGGCAGTATGGGGTAGAACACATAGTAGCATACTACAAGAACCTAGGCGTCCACAAAGACGATTTCAAACTGGAAATGGTAACTACAGATGAGGTACTCAATAAACTGAGCGCCCTCCAACCGAACAAGGCCACTGGCCATGACAACATCCCCTCCAAATTCCTCAGAGACTCAGCAGCCGCCATCACCCCAGTCATCACACACATAATAAACCTCTCCATAAAACAGGGACACGTCCCCGAGGACTTCAAAATAGCGAGAGTAACACCCCTGCACAAAAAGGGCAGCAAATTAGACCCAGGCAACTACCGCCCTGTTTCTATCCTTACATCCATCTCGAAAGTCATGGAAAAAATAGTATACGAACAGGTCGAAAAGTACCTTGCGGATAAAAATCTAATCTACGAATTCCAATCTGGCTTCAGAACATCCCACTCCACTGACACATGCCTTCTCTATTTGAACGACCACATCAAGCAAGAGGTGGACGCGGGCAAATACTGCGGCATGGTCATGCTAGACCTACAAAAGGCCTTCGACACTGTCAATCACACCATTCTGATTGACAAGCTAAAAGCAATTGGTTTCGATAGTTTATCAGTGAGCTGGATACAATCCTACCTGGAGGGGAGAGAACAGATGGTGGAGGTAAACGGTACCCTATCCCCCCCCCCTCACAGTGAACTGTGGTGTTCCACAAGGAAGCATACTAGGACCACTACTGTTCCTAATTTATGCAAATGACATGTCGTCAGCTTGTGACTGCAACTTGTTCCTGTTTGCGGACGACTCAGCCCTGCTGGTCTCTGACAAGAACAAGTTACAGGTTGAAAAAACCCTCAGCTCGGAACTAGGCAAAATCTGCATATGGCTCGCCGACAACAAACTATCATTACACATGGGCAAAACAGAGTCTGTAACTGAGGGGTACAATTCCCTGACTGTATTAAATAAGTATGGTATCATTAAACCACTACTGTCTTATGTACATTACTACTGGCCATACAGTACACAGGTATCTTATGATGAACACTTCCCACAATGACTCGGTTCCACACAAAACTGGATTTCAGTATTTATTAGCAGCAATGATAGTACATAATATACTTTACTGAGGTTGCGCTTATAAGGCAAAGGAATGTTCGTAAGCAAATCAATAACGTATGTCCATTCTCATATTACGCAGGAGATAATAATACAACCTGAATCTTAGGAATTATATCTATGGTACTCTAGTAAGGTAGCGGGAGATACTGATAGGGTCCCTCCGGTTGTAGGCCAGCAAGGGGAGAGGATTTGTCGGTAGTAGAGTCTGGGTCAACGATGAATAGAGAGACTCCAAGTACAGGAGACGGTGCAATAAGCTCTTGATCCGCAGACGAATAACAGCTGTTCTCCGTAGCATGCAGCTCCGCATGGAAGAAAGCTAGCCAGCCTCAGGGTTCTGAGAGGCGGGCTCGACGTTGCTCCTCACAGGGTAGATCCCACACAATTGTGGGTGTTGGCGATTCTCCGCTCCATCAATTACAGGACCAAAGCAAATATAATCCAGCCGAAAAGGGCTATGTAGTCGTCGGGTAGGTTATCCAGTGTACATGTCCACACGGTTCTCGTCTAGGGCTCCTCGGGTGAAAGCGCCAGGGTAAGCAGCCCAGCCTGGATAAGCATACTAGCTGGTACGAGGAAACGTTGGTGATGCTGGTCACTGTAGAACGGTAGCCGCACGATACACTATACATAAATAGACTATTACTGAATTAATAGAATAGGTCGAACTCGACGGTACAGCGTTAAACTCTGATACTTCAGTTATTAATTCGCACGCGGTCTCAATGCTCTATTTGGGGCCAAACAGGCCATACTTCACCGCACGTTGTATCGTGGGTGAGGCTTCAACTTATTGGGTAACTTAACTTCTGTATTCACCTGCGCCGTATTTATACGTTAGGTGAACAAACTAGTACCAGCTTTATTCCTGTCTCGTATCCTTGCACAGAGCCGTTCATGTCCAGGCAAGTCTTTGGCGGTGACTTTGAACCAGACCTTGGGGGTATGGCGATGGCGCCCAGGGGACCGCTGTCCAATAGGAGAACGAAATATTATGGTCTGTACTAGGTTAAAGGGATATTCCGTGTATATGTACAAGGAATATACAAGGGATATCAAACGATATTCAAATATTATGCAATATATATCAATCAATAAATATATATATTCGGTTTAATCTGATCCTTCGTAACAGCCGCCTCCTAATTAGTCCCACCTAATTAGATAAGCAGAGACAGATTAACCGCACTGTCCACTACTCAATGTCTGTTGTGAGGGTAGGGCAGTTCACAAAGTCAGGGGGTCATGGTCGTCATCAAGAGTGTCGGGGAGCCTTGGCAACTCTATTAGCCTCGCCACGGGCCGGGTGTATGTCCGCCCCTGGACGAGCACTTCTGCCGCTCTGACCTTTCCGTCTGCACCAGTGATCACTTTGCTTACGCGGCCGGCCGGCCACATAGCTCGGGGTAGTGACTGGTCGATAATCATGACGACTGTTCCTTCTGTCAAATTGTCTCTTTCTTTTATCCATTTCTGGCGGGTCTGTAGAGACGGTAGATAGTGGAGTAGGAAACTGTTCCAAAACTTGTCAGCCAATACTTGACTGTACCTCCACATTCTTCGGTGGTTCGCTTCTTCGGGCCTGTACACTCTGTGGTAGCGCGGGGTCCAGCCGCCCCATCAAGAGAGTGTTGGGGGTGACTGGGTCGACATCTGCTACATCACTTGAGACGTAACCGAGGGGCTTTGAGTTCAATACTCCCTCGATCTCCGTTAGGACTTCTTCCGCCACGGTCTGGGCCACAAGCACGGCGTACAGGGCTGTCTTTATTGAACGTACTTCTCGTTCCCAAGTTCCACCGAAGTGAGGTGCATTCGGGGGATTAAACTGGAAATCAATCTGAGCTGGGGCGAGGTGGGTCTTAAGTTCTGGGCCCATAGCTTGGAAGCTCTCTCTCAGCTCTCTTTCTCCGCCTTTGAAGTTTGTCCCGTGATCAGACAATAATATAGACGGTTTCCCTTTCCGCGATGTGAATCTTCGGAAGGCCATAAGGAATGAGTCTGTGCTCATGGTTGGAAGGAGTTCTATGTGTATCGCTCGGGTGGTCATGCATTTGAATACAATACCCCACCGCTTCTCAGTCCCTCTTCCTTTCTTTACATACAGCGGGCCGAAACAGTTCATACCGGTGGAGTGAAAAGGCTTGTCGCCGAGTCGGAGGCGACATGGGGGTAGGTCAGCCATCCGGGGTATACTGGGCTGTGCTCGCCATTTACGACAGTCTAGACAAGTCTGCTGGAAGCGTCGTACTGCTTCTCTCCCTTGTAGTATCCAATAACGACGTCTGATCTCCGCGAAGACTCTCTCTGCCCCGGCGTGGTGCACGTCCTTGTCGTATTTCTTTATGATAAGCTCTGTGACCTTGTGTCGGCTGTTTAAGACTATCGGGTACTTGACGTCATCCGGTAAGTCTGGGGCTCTCCTCAGACGACCACCCACTCTGATGAGATTATGGGCGTCGCTCTCAGGGGCTAAGTGGAGCAGTCTGCTGTCTGACGGGACTGGCTTTGATCCCTGTAGACAGTCTAGCTCGTCGGGGAACGAGTCTCTCTGGGCTCGTTGTAGCAGAAGGAGTTCCGCTTCTTCGTAGTTAGCTGCAGTAATGTCAGTAGTGGGCTGAACCTCTGGGTGGTGCCACAGGAATGTCTTTAGCTGCGCACTCTCAAGGGTGAGGCAGTCGTCTATGTTGGGGTCTGTGGGGACGAGTGTGTGTGTCAATCCACAGAACATAGATTTCTTCTTCTCTGCCTCCTCTTCGCTCGCCTCCTCTTTGCTCGCCTCCCGTGGGGTGGGTGTAGGCCACTCTTCTTCCGGGAGCTTGAGGAACTCGGGCCCGTCACTATATAGATTGTGACGGGTGAGGTCATCCAGGGACATTCCCCGGGTGATGACGTCAGCTGGGTTGTGTTTTGTGTTCACATACCTCCAGCTTGCTGCTTCTGTTAAATCTTGGATCTCTGTGATTCTGACTCCCACGAAGACCTTGTATCTGCACGAATCGGACTGGATCCATGTGAGTACGGTCATGGAGTCTGACCACAAGATTGTTCTTTGCACCGGGATGGTGAGTTCACGTTGGATTAACGTGGCGAGTTGCGCTCCTGCTAGGGCTGCGCAGAGCTCTAGACGCGGGATAGATTGTTGCTTGCGGGGGGCTATTCTTGAGCGAGCCAGGACGAAGGCAGTATGTATTTCTCCTCCCTCCTCTCGGGCACGCAAGTAGGCCACCGAACCGTAGGCTACTTCGGAGGCGTCGCTGAAGACGTGCAAGTCCATCTGGCACGTCTCCGGCCTCACTGTGGGTGGGAAGTAGCTGCGGCGTATGTTGACACCTGGGAGTGAGCTGAGTTCTGTCTCCCACTCTCTCCATGTGGAGGCAAGGTGTTCGGGTATGGGGTCGTCCCAGCCCTGGTCCTTGTCCCATAACGCTCTTACAATCATCTTTGCCCTGGTGGTGTAAGGTAGAATACATCCCAACGGGTCATATTGTCTGGCGAGTGTTCTGTATACACTCCGTCTTGTGGTCGGTAGTGCAGTCGACCTTCCCTGCTCCTTGGTCAGGGGTGTGTGTTTATAATGGAGCGAGTCTGTTTTGAAGCGCCAGACTAGTCCTAATGTCATTTCTTGGGCTTCTCCTGGGATGGTCGCCATCCAGGTCTCGCTGCTTTCTGCCTTGTCCTCTGGGGAGAGGCTGCGCAATACTTGAGGGTCGCTGCTGGCCCACTGCCGGAGATCAAAGCCGCCTTTGATCAGGGAGGTGCGGAGCTTGAGTAGGAGGGCCTCGGCTTCTTCTGGCGTCGAGACGCTTTGCAGACAGTTGTCCACGTAGAAACTATTTCCTACACTTTGTCGGACCTCTTCATCAGCTGCTGGGTCCTCTGCGACGTGTTTTTGCAGTGCAAACATAGCACAGCATGGGCTGCATGTGGTTCCGAAAGGGAGGACTTCCCATTGATAGATGGATGGTTGCTCATCCCCGATCCTCTCTCTCCATAGGAACCGCAGCAGGGGCTTGTCCTCCTCCACTAGTCGCACCTGCAGGAACATCCCTTTGATGTCGCCGCTGATGGCCACCTTGTCTTGGCGGAAACGTAGTAACACGCCTAGTAGAGAGGGGCCGAGTGTTGGGCCGGGCAAGAGCTCTTTATTCAGATTTTGTGATCCGATTTGGTAGCTGCAGTTAAACACAATACGATCCTTGCCGTTTTGGTTGACTTTGTGGTGCGGCACGTACCATGATTCGGTCGTCTGATCGGCCTCTTTAATGTCAATTTTCTTTATGTGTCCCGCTGTGATTAGCTTGTCAATCTCAGCGCGGTACACAGTAGCTTGAGCGGGGTCTCTGGCTAGGCGCCGCTCTGTGTTCGATAGATACCGCTCAGTCGCTTCTTTTGGGGCGTGGAAGGTATGCATACCCTCTCGCCTCAGGAGTGGAGTTGCGTATCTCATCACTCCGTTGACATTGACTCTCTTTGTCCCCCGCTCGAGGAGGGCTATAGCATAAATGTCTTCCTTGGAACAAATCTGTTTCTTTTCGTTCTTAAAGGGCATTGTCTCTAGTGTCCATAGCCTCTCGACGTGCTGTAGGAGGGTGGTGTCTTCTTCTGTCACTCTGGAGTGGAAGCAGCTAGTGGCTGCTGTTCGGTTAGGAGACCTAGAGAGGGGGCCTTGTAGTGTCCATCCTAGGCGGGTCTCGACTGCTGCAGGACAGCCTCTGGGCCCAGTGTGGACCCGGTCCATCGGGACGATGAGGTGTGCATGGTCGGATCCTATCAGCAGGGTCGGGGTGGCACCGTCTATGAGCGGTATAGGTAGTTGACGCAGGTGCACATATTTATCCATCAGCTTGGCGATGGGGTAGGTGTACTGCGACAGGCCTATGTCTTGGCTGGTGAAAGCGTTAGTGATCCTATACCGTCTCTCTGGCTGCCCGCTTGCTGCGATAGTGAAGGAGACATTCTCGCCCTTTATCGTCTTTAGGTCTCTTCTTATTGTCCGAATCGTCATCGTTTCTTCGCTCCCCCGCAGCCCCAGCTGGGCCGCAGCAGACGCGAGGAGAAGGGTCTTCTCTGACCCGTCGTCAAGGACGGCGTAGGTGTCCATGACCTTGTCTTCGTAACTCAATGTTACGCGGACCACCTTCAAGAGCACCCGGGCGCCCCCGCTGCTGGCGGGGTCAATGTACATAACACTTGCCTTTGTGCTGCTTGAGGGTGCAGGCTTTCTTCTGTTACTGTCATGTAGGACGTCCAAGTGGGCTCCGTCACACCGACTACACCTCTTCTTTAGGCGGCACTCGGCTGCCATGTGACTGCGCGCACATCGGTAACAGCGTCGGTTGGACTTTATCCATTGACTCACCTCGTCGGCGGTCATCTTCTTGAACGTGTCACAGTGTGACAGCCAGTGTTCCTTTTCGCAGTACGGGCACACAATCTTCCACTTCTCTTTCATCGAGGGGGTACTGTGGTTCTTGTTGCTCGGTACTGATTCTGCTTGGTGCATGACGGTCACCAGTCTGCGGCCATCATTTGCTCTCCTAGGTCCCTCTCTGGAGCTTGGTGTTCTCAGCACGAACGTATTCAACCGTAGGCTGTTGACTTCTCTCGCCAGGAAGTCGGCTAGGTCTATGAGGAATGGCTCGGGACTGTTAGGATCACGGTGGTCTCTTTGCCGCCTGAAGCGCTCGGGCGGGCGGAAGCTTCTCTAAAATCCTCTCAACATTAGAGTTTGCGTACAGTTCGTGCATACCCTTTTCTCTTTACGCCCCCAGCATCCCTACCAGGGATTGTACCTTGATAGACAGGTCATCTAGTGAACGATTGTCTGTGGCTGGGGGTAGACGGTCAATATTCCTTATCTCTTGTATTACGTAGTCCCATATGCGTCCATATCTTTGGTCGAGTGCTGCTAGAGCCGCGGTGTATGGGGTAGTAGAGGTGGAATATGCCAGCGCTATATTGTGCGCTCGGGGCACCTTGAGGTGCTTGAGTAGGATAGCATACTTGTACGGTTCATCAGTTACATCGGACATCATTGTCTCTAAGCACATTCGTAGCTCTGTGTACTGTGCTCTGTTCTCGTGTGTGAAGTCCGGGAACGTCGGTGTGCCAAGGTACGATGCCATGGATGGCTGGCACATCGGTGAGCGTTGGAGGAGAGGCCTCCTAGGCGAGTCTCCTCTTACGTGTCGTGGTGGGCTGGTACCTGCTGGGTACCAAGGCCCGCATACCCAGGTGCTGTTCTTCGGGGCTGGTCGTGCGTCAAGCTCACCCGTGAATTGAGTCGGGGGTCTGTAGCGCAGAGCCGCGGGGGTAAAGTCTGGGCTGTACTGGACCTCCTGGTCCTGTGGAGTACTGTAATGCTGTTGGGCTTGACTCTCCTCCTCTCCCTCTTCTTCTTCCTCTGGCAGGTCATCTAGATCCTGTAATCGTCTATTTAGCCTCTCCGCTGTATAGGCCGGTCCTTCCCTGTTGCTGGGTCTCGCTTGGACCGGTCGGGGAAGGGGTTCGGAGCGGGGTATAGGCTCTCTCTGGTCGCCGGGCTCAGGGTCGCTTGATCGGGTAGGGGAGGGTGCCCTTGACCCTTGTCTTGACGAGGCCCTGGAGCCCCGTGCGGAGGGAGGGGGGGTTACCCTGGTAATCAGCTGCTCCATTATCTGCGCTTGTAATCGGTCGCGCTCGGCTTCGCGCTTGGTGAGAGCGAGGTCGCGCTCTGCTTCTCGTTGGGCACCGGCGGCGCGCTGGGCTTCGGCGCGGTCTCTTCCCATATTCTCTTCCGTCTGGAGGCGTCTAATCTCTAGGCGTATGCGGTCTTCGTCACTCCGTTGCTGCGCTTGAAGGCGTTCTCTTTCCATGGAAGAATGTTCGCGCTCGCTAAGCGTCTGTGCTTGGAGTCGATCGCGCTCGGTTGAGGCTGCCATGCTGGCGATAAAGGCCTGCGCCAGCATCTTGTCCGCCTCGCTGGGGGAAGACGCTGGTTGAGGTGATCTGCTCCTGGTAGTACTCGTTGGAGATCCGTTCTCCTGTGGAGTATCGAGGAGATCCATCTCCGGGGTGCGCGTCCCTTCTTGTGGGTCGGGTTCCATCCCTGGAGGGCTTTCTTTATCCTGGAGCTCTCCGGGGACTACTTCTTCGGTCTTGGCGGGGGGTAAAGTCATGTCAGGTCCCTCCTGGTCCCCACCGTGAGCTTGGTCAGTTACGTTAGAACCCACTAGGGTCTCTACTGGCGGGGTTGCCTTTTCGGTAGGGTTGGACATAATTTTACTATCTACTTTTTCCGCGTTTAACGTCTGTAGAAAGCTAGGTAGTTTACTGGCAACGTAATCCTCTAAGTACTGAGGTGTCTGCCGTCTACGCTGCGGGCGATCTATTTTAGGAGAACCGTTTGTGGAGTGTTCATCATTGGCCATGTCAATATTAATACTACTATATTAATATTACGCTAGTTACCCTCCGGCTCGAAGGACCAATTGTAACTGAGGGGTACAATTCCCTGACTGTATTAAATAAGTATGGTATCATTAAACCACTACGGTCTTATGTACATTACTACTGGCCATACAGTACACAGGTATCTTATGATGAACACTTCCCACAATGACTCGGTTCCACACAAAACTGGATTTAAGTATTTATTAGCAGCAATGATAGTACATAATATACTTTACTGAGGTTGCGCTTATAAGGCAAAGGAATGTGCGTAAGCAAATCAATAACGTATGTCCATTCTCATATTACGCAGGAGATAATAATACAACCTGAATCTTAGGAATTATATCTATGGTACTCTAGTAAGGTAGCGGGAGATACTGATAGGGTCCCTCCGGTTGTAGGCCAGCAAGGGGAGAGGATTTGTCGGTAGTAGAGTCTGGGTCAACGATGAATAGAGAGACTCCAAGTACAGGAGACGGTGCAATAAGCTCTTGATCCGCAGACGAATAACAGCTGTTCTCCGTAGCATGCAGCTCCGCATGGAAGAAAGCTAGCCAGCCTCAGGGTTCTGAGAGGCGGGCTCGACGTTGCTCCTCACAGGGTAGATCCCACACAATTGTGGGTGTTGGCGATTCTCCGCTCCATCAATTACAGGACCAAAGCAAATATAATCCAGCCGAAAAGGGCTATGTAGTCGTCGGGTAGGTTATCCAGTGTACATGTCCACACGGTTCTCGTCTAGGGCTCCTCGGGTGAAAGCGCCAGGGTAAGCAGCCCAGCCTGGATAAGCACACTAGCTGGTACGAGGAAACGTTGGTGATGCTGGTCACTGTAGAACGGTAGCCGCACGATACACTATACATAAATAGACTTACTGAATTAATAGAATAGGTCGAACTCGACGGTACAGCGTTAAACTCTGATACTTCAGTTATTAATTCGCACGCGGTCTCAATGCTCTATTTGGGGCCAAACAGGCCATACTTCACCGCACGTTGTATCGTGGGTGAGGCTTCAACTTATTGGGTAACTTAACTTCTGTATTCACCTGCGCCGTATTTATACGTTAGGTGAACAAACTAGTACCAGCTTTATTCCTGTCTCGTATCCTTGCGCAGAGCCGTTCATGTCCAGGCAAGTCTTTGGCGGTGACTTTGAACCAGACCTTGGGGGTATGGCGATGACGCCCAGGGGACCGCTGTCCAATAGGAGAACGAAATATTATGGTCTGTACTAGGTTAAAGGGATATTCCGTGTATATGTACAAGGAATATACAAGGGATATCAAACGATATTCAAATATTATGCAATATATATCAATCAATAAATATATATATTCGGTTTAATCTGATCCTTCGTAACAGAGTCCATTCTCTTCGGTTCAAATAACAAACTCAGCAAGACCGACGGCTTCTCAGTTACAGTGGGTGACAATATTGTCACAAGGAAAGATGAAATTACCTACCTGGGTTCCATCCTAGAGGCTAATCTTTCCTGTGACAAAATGGCATCCAATGTAATAAAAAAAGTCAATCAACAAACTCGATTCTTGTACCGGATCTCCTCCCTGGTAAACAAGAATACCCTGAAGACTCTGGCAGGAGCACTCATTCAAGGGTACTACGACTATGCTTGCACCTCATGGTCCAAAGCACCTCAAAGGCACTAAAAACCAAATTACAAACATCTCAAAACAAACTAGTCAGACTACTGCTTGACCTGACTCCTAGAACCCACCTCACCCCTGCACACTTTGCCAACCTAGGATGGCTTAGAGTAGACGACAGAGTACAGCAACTTGCAATGGGCCTGGTCTACAAGATACACTACATGACCAAGGTACCCATGTACATGTCAAAATACTTCCCAAAGGTCAGTGAACACCACGATCACAACACCAGAGGGAGCTCCACAAATCATGTAAAACCCAGATTCGGCTCAAACAAGGGACTAAACACGTTTCGCAATTATGCCACAACAATGTGGAACGCCCTACCCAAAGCTGTAAAGGAATGTGAATCACTACCCACCTTCAAAAACACTCTCAAAGAACACCTACGGGAGACTGCAATTCAAAACTGGCCCCTACAAATGTCCTAACCCAGTTGTACAATAAAGACCAAGCATGGCTTTGTCAGTATTCCAATGTACAGCCCCACCCAACCCCACCCCACCTACCCAACCTCCTCCAATGTACAGTTTCTATGTCAAATGTATGTCAGTATTCCAATGTACAGTGTCCCCCCCCCCCCCCACCTCCAATGTACAGCCCCACCCCACCTACCCAACCTCCCCCAATGCACAGTTTCGATGTCAAATGTATATACACTCTTTTTCTGGATTTTTTTAGTATCACAAACAGTACTGTATTTGAAAATCTGGTATGTCATAAATGTATAGATGTAGCAGTACTGTCTATCTGTATGTCGTGTGTGTCATATGATGAATTGAAAATGGGGGACCCTGATGGTAACAAGACGAAATACCTTCTCAGGTCTGCATCCTCTTAACAATTGTATGTATTGAGCTGTACTGTACTGTACCCATTCTGCAATCTGTTAATAAACTTTTCAATCAATCAATCAAACAACCTCTGAAAGACGTTGAACTATGTGCCTGTGCATCATTATGGTGACAAACATCCAGAGTGAATGAGCTGTGGCATTGTGCTTGGTTGATATTAGTTTAAATACACTTGTAGACTGGGATAATTCTATGCAAATCCTATGTAATCCCATGTAAATGACTCACCAATCTAGAAATAAAAAGGCGTAATTTTTTATTTTATTTTATAAAGGTGTTATTTTATTGTGTAGGCCAAGCATATCAGACCTCTTTGCAAAACAACTGATATTGACTTAAAATCTTTCCCTCTGTAAATTATACAAAATATGTGAATTACAAATGCATTATTATTTTCATTAAATCAAGGTTACATTTAGATGAAACAAGTCATATGTCTGTAATATTTCTCAATACATCACCCAGCATTTGTTTGACTAATGATTTGAACCATTCCCATCCTTAGTCTCTCTCATTTCTCCATCTCTGTCTCACTTTCCGTTGTGTCGGAGCAGGTGTTCCACCTCCTTCATGAGGCGCAGGCAGAGCTCCTCCTGCCAGGGCAGAGCTCCACACTGTACAGACACAGGTAACCCCTGAGCTCCCGTCACAGCCTGCACACAAACACAAGGAGCCAGTCAATACCAACACAGCACCCAGTGACACTATCCAGGTTACTGGCTCCATCTACTGGTCAATAGAGACATGTGGATTTGGAAGAAGCCAAAGTAGAAGTAGTTTGACACTCCATCCTTACCTTTTTGAAAAGCGTGTCCCAGGGATCCTGAAAGTTCCCCTTGTAGTGCTTGAGTTCCTCCTCATCCTCTACTGTCACCGTGGAGACGGGTACCACACCAGCAGGGAAGTTGAGCAGGTTGTAGTAGAGGATGGTGTAGGAGAGTGCAGCTGAGAAGAAAGAGAATCACAGGGAGACTTTAGGTTGTACTTTAGTTTGTATAGTGTTTGGACTTTATTCTGTTTACTTTCTTTACTGTATGAAGCACATTCTCAGCGGGCTCATACAGAACCAAGCATTTCACTGTAATGTACATGTACTTTATATGTGACAAATACAACAAAACTTGAAAATGTATTTATATAAAATATGTATTCATATAAGAAACAAGGACAGTGTTTATCTAGTTTTCGTAGATGAAAAGCAATGCAGGCTTTAAAGCTGTGATGCAGACACAAGGATATTTTACTGTACATTCAACCAAATGAACATAAACATAGAATAGTAGTGCTGATAACCTCTATATGTAGTTAGCCAGCTATTCAAATATGTGGTAGCTACAAAACATGCTAATCATGTTTAGCGCCATGCTAATGTTTACCTATTGCCGTTTAAAAAAAAGCTGCAACAAAGCTTGTGTGTTGCTAGTGAATGTTGCTTGGTGGCTTGGCATACAAAATAAATTGTAAGCCACATTTCTACCCCATTTATTTACATGAATTGGATGAATTAGCGTTGATGATGGTTTGATAGCCAGCTCTCTCACAGTACGTTCAGATACAACGCAAAGAGAAATATTGCCTTGCTTTACAGTCAGTTTGACATTTACAAAAACAAGACCCTTTCTAAATGTAACAAAAGTTATCCTATCCAATCCAATCCAACTTTATTTATAAAGCGCTTTAACAGCCACAGGGGCACAAAGTGCTGTACAGAGGGAGCATATTAAAAACTATAAGCAGCACTAAAAATAGATAAAAAAAAAAAAAAAGAAAAAAGTACCAAAAAAGAGAAGAAAAAAAAGAAGGTAAACATAGGCAGCAATACAAATTTAAATAGATCAGAGTACTTAAAAAATATTTAAAAGCAAAGGACACAATAACAAAACGATACAACAACAACACAGTAAGACAATAAGATCATAAAATCAACAAGCTACATGGTGTCGAAAGCCATACAATAGGGGGGCAGTAGAGGACACAGAGTCCTCGAGCCTGACACAAAAAGATCGATCTGCCAAGTAGGACTTGAACCATTCAAGGGCTATGCCTCTGATGCCCACCCACTGTTCAAGGCGGGCAATTAAAATGTCATGATCCACCATGTCAAATGCGGCCGACAGGTCTAAAAGGACCAGGACAACACAGTCACTGGAATCAGTAGCTAAAAAGATGTCATTAAAAACTCTTAAAAGTGCCGACTCAGTGCTGTGCAGGGATTTAAAACCAGATTGGAAAACCTTGAGAATATTGTGCTTGTTTAAAAAATTCATTAGCTGAGTATAGACAATTTTCTCAAGGATCTTTGATAAAAATGGCAGTTTAGAGATGGGCCTAAAATTTGACATGGCTGCAGGATCAAGCCCAGGCTTCTTGATCAGGGGCTGCACAACCGCATGTTTAAAAAGTGCCGGGACCACACCAGAGGACAGGCTGCTATTTATAATGTTGAGTACAGTAGGCCCAACAGCTGGGAAGACTTCCTTAAAGAGTCGAGGTGGAACAGCATCATCTGGGGAGCCCGATGGCTTCATTTTGCCAATGACCTCCTGTAAGGAAGACAGCGTCATGGGCACAAATGTGTTAAATACAGCGGGGCTGGGGACAAAAACGGAGGGGTCATAAGCAGGAGGTGAAATAGAAGCCCTAATGGAGGAGACCTTATCAATAAAGAAGTTAAGGAAACCTTCACAGGCAGCACGAGAGGCCTCCACACAGGTAGTCAGTGGTGCATTCAGTACATCATTGATGGTCTTAAACAATACACGGGGCTTGTGGCAGTTTGACATGATAATGTCAGCAAAATATGTTGTCCTAGTCTCCCGTACAATATTCTGGAAGTGATGCCAGCAGTCTCTTAGCGTGTGAAGAGATACATGCAGTTTGTCCTTTTTCCATTTGCGCTCGGCTCTGCGGCACTCACGCTTCGCAGAACGGGTCAAATCATTCATCCAGGGCTCTGATTTAACCCTGGGCTGTCTGGTCTTAAAAGGGGCAACAGTGTCCATAGTAGTTTGACAGGCGTCAGTAAACCACAAGCTAAGGGTCTCAGCATCATCACAAACTGGAGTGACATCATTTGAACAGAAAACAGCAGAGAAACGCTCAGCAGTGAATGGGTTAATAATCCGGCAACGGCGAGCAGAATCGCCAGGTTTGACTGTGTTACAGACAAGTGCAACGTCAAACAGGACAGGCATATGGTCAGAGAAAAATGATCCACATATCTCTATATTAAAAACAGGTAAACCATATGATAAAACCAGATCAAGTGTGTGCCCACGTCAGGCCATGTGAGCGGCGCGGCGCGTGAGCGGCGCGGGGAGCGGAGCGGGCGGTTTTGACGTGAGCGACGGAGTGGGTTTTAAAATGGGTCGGCGCGACGTCCGGAGCGAGAGTTCTCCTCCGCTCCAATCCACTCCGGGCCGCTCACAGTGGTTTAACACTGATGTAATATACATGTAGTACAATGCCAAAGCAACAGATGGCGATGTACAAACATGAAGGCCATTTTCAACCAATGAGAAGGGTGAACCGTCACTCACATCCTGTTATATGAAAAGTATATGACGCCATTGTTGTTGTCGTTAGCTTACATGCTAACGTTAATGGCAGCGACCATAGCATTGTGGCTAGGCTAGCTATCATCGCTTAGTAGAGCTATAAACAATGTTACAGACTACATGACAATGACTACAGACCGGTGGCACTCACCTCTGTGGTCATGAAATGTTTTGAGAGGCTGGTCAAGGACCACATTTGTGCCTCCCTCCCCAGTGATATGGACCCTATGCAATTTGCATACAGGACAAACAGGTCCACTGACGACGCGGTCTCCCAGGTACTGCACAGCACCCTCTCCCACCTTGACCGTCAGAAGGGGGGCTATGTGAGACTGTTGTTCATTGACTACAGCTCAGCGTTCAACACCATAGTCCCCACCAGACTGGTGGACAAGCTGATCGAGCTGGGTCTGAGCTCCGCCCTGAGCGCCTGGGTACTGGACTTTCTGAGTGAAAGACCCCAGGCGGTCAGGGTGGGGGGTCAGACCTCCAACACCATCACCCTGAGCATCGGGTCCCCCCAGGGCTGTGTTCTAAGCCCCCTGCTGTACTCACTCTACACACACGACTGTGTGGCCAAGTTCAGCTCCAACTCCATAGTGAAGTTTGCAGACGACACGGTGGTGGTGGGGCTGATCTCGGACAACGACGAGAAGGCCTACCGGGAGGAGGTTGAGGTACTGGAACGCTGGTGCCAGGACAACAGCCTGCTCCTGAACATTAGTAAAACAAAGGAGCTGATCGTGGATTATAGGAGAGGACAGCAGGAGACACACACACCACTGATGATTAACGGGGCTACCGTGGACAGGGTGAGCAGCTTTAAGTACCTGGGGGTCCACATCTCAGAGGATCTGACATGGTCAACACACATAGACACAGTAGTAAAGAAGGCGAAACAGCGCCTCTACCACCTGAGACAGTTAAGGAAGTTCAGAGTATCGGGGAAGATACTCCAGTCCTTCTACTCAGGAGCTGTAGAGAGCATCTTGACCGGAAACATCACTGCCTGGTATGGAAACAGCACGGCACAAGACAAGAAGGCCCTACAGAGAGTGGTGCGCTCAGCCGAGCGTACCACGGGTATTGCACTACCTCCCCTGCAGGTTCTATACAACAAGAGGTGCAAATCCAGAGCCTGCAGGATAATGAAAGACCCTCACCACCCCAATAACAGCCTGTTCCAGCTGCTGAGGTCAGGCAGACGCCTGCGAACCCCAGCTACTAGGACAGAGCGGCTTAGGCTCAGCTTCTTCCCCCAGGCCATCAGAGTCCTGAACAATGAACATTGAGTACCACTGTAACACTTTAGCATGAGCGGGCACACACTCAGGCCGCACGCACCCTCACTTATTGCCAAAAGGAAAGGCCACTTTAAATTAGTATTAGCAACAGTAACAGTGTATTGCACTACTATTACTACTACTGTTAACTGTCAACTGTTACCCGTCATTGCACAAATTTATTGTTACCTGCTACCTGTTATTGCACAATTTTATTGCACACATTTTTTGTATTGGATTCTATTATATGTTATATGTTGTACCAATTGCACATCGTTGCGGGCAAGACCACCCGCATTTCATTGTATATCCGAATGCCGTGACAAATAAAACTCTTGACTTGACTTGACTTGATTTAACATTGCAGAATGGGTACAATTACAATACGGCTCAATACAAACAATTGTTAAGGGGCTCAGGGGGTGTAGACTGTTGTAGTTTGGTCAAATCAAGCAAATTTACATCATGCTCAAAAAAGAAAAGAAAAAAATCTGCCGAGCGATGTGGAGCGGTGACCGGGGACCGCTCGATTCAAGGTGAGCAGTGAGCGAGCGGAGAGCGACTTGGGGGCGGGGTCAACATGAGCGATTAGCTGCGCGGAACAAGCCGTCTAGAGCGAAGAGCGGATTTCTCGCCCGCGCCGATCCGCTCACGGGCCCTGGCCCACGTTCATGCGTGGGGCCAGACACAGATTGGATAAGATTAAAACAGTCGATGGTGCTTAAAAAGTCCTTTGCCAAAGGGTTGTCGGAACAACACACATGCACATTAAAATCCCCGACAATCAAGACATGATCATAGTTTGGCATGATATCGGCGAGGAAGGCAGAAAAGTCATTAATAAAATCCTTATTGTACTTAGGGGGGCGGTAGATCACAGCACACAACACGGTTTGATTGATCTCAAACATGCTCAGCTCAAAGCTGCAGAACGGTGAAGGTAGCGATAGTGGTTTACACTTGTGTAAACAATCACTAACCCCCCTCCTCGGCCTGACATCCGCGGGGTGTTAAAATAGCTGCAGTCTGTCGGCAAGAGTTCGGTGATTGTGCTGGACTCACCATCATGTAGCCAGGTCTCGGTTATAAAAAGGGAATCCAGTCCCCGGGAAATGAAGAAGTCCTTCAGTATGAAAGCCTTGTTAGCCAGTGATCTAGCATTTACCAGGCCTGGAGGGGAGCGGCGGGTCCGAGCCATCAGCGGCCTGGGGAGCACGATACAGAGGCCGGAGATTTCGCAGAGTAGAGCAGTAGCCGGCATGGTTTATCGCACAAGGACGAGCTGGGTAAAGCGGAGCGTAATGAGATATTCTAGTTTTGATTGTATGTACCGGATAGACACTATTATTATGTGATCCTGGCCCAATTGCAATACTATAGTACATGGGGGAACTAGTGTGGTAGGGGCTGGGATCAGGGGGACGTCAATGGTTGAGGGACCTGTCAGCACCAGGCAGAGCATGGGCGAGTAGTGCCACAGTCTGGGTCTGCTGTGAGACATAGGTGGAGGGAGGAGAACAGTGATGGATGCTGTAGGATAGGTTGGAGGAAAGTGCTCGGGCACCTGCAAAGTTTAAATGGAGACCATCTACTGCAAAGAGATTGCTACGCTGCCAGAAGAGGTCAAAGTTGTTTATAAAGTTCACGTTGTGGGTAGGCCAAGCGGACTGGAGCCAGGTGTTTAGGCTTAGCAGTCTGGAGAAGCGACCGAGGCCACGGCCAGGAGAGGGGGTGGGGCCGGAGATACTGACGCTGTAGTGAAGATGTTTCAGTACACCAAACAGCTGAATAAAATCATGCTTTAACAGCTCAGACTGCTGTTTCCTAACGTAATTTGTACCTACGTGCACTAAGAGCGAATCAGCAGTGGGGAAGGATGTCATAATAACCTCTTGGATTTTATCCGTGATGACCGCCTCTGTGGCACCTGGAAAAACCACTGTGTGCATTTTTTACTGAGACGTGTCTGACAATCGAGTCGCCTATTATGATTGTCACTGGTGGAGACAGGGACAGTTTTGAGGCCAGGCAAGGCCTTGGGGGACCGGATGGTCATGGCAAAACTGGCTGGGAGACCTCAGCTGACTTGGGAGAGAAAATAACCTATAACCCTAGTTATATGAATACTGGCTGAGCGTCTCGCTCTAGCCTTTAGGAGATATATACATCTTCCGTGCACATATTGTGCGCACGTTGAAAACTTTCACATGCACCCGCATTTGCCCGTGGCCACGCCTGCTCCCGTGTTTCCTTAAAACCCAGGGTGTGGCCACTCTCATACCCTTCTCATCTTTTCCCACTCTGACGACATTTCTTTTTTTTCAGAGATAGGGAACCTGCTCCGTCGTCACATACAACACCAGGCTCACCAAGCGCACATGCCGAGTGTGTGGGGAGGGAGCCTCCTGACAGTACAACATTCTCATAGACAGACCCAGGCCTAGCTAGCTGCTGGGTATCAGCCCCTGTCTTCATGAGAAGCAATATGTCGGGCCGCCTACGCTACAATGCGAAAATGCGGCCCGACGCCAGAGGGGACAGAACAGAGCCCTGTGTCCTGTAACGTAACGGGGGGGAGTGAACGGAGAGCGTGCTAGACAGAGCGAGATGGGGACGGTTACTCCTCGAAAGGAGGCGTGTCCATCTAATTCAGCCGATCCCTCGGCCGCCGGGGTCTGTCGGCATCGTGAGAGCCTGTCTCCCTGTCTACAGGTTGTCTCGGGCGGGGGACACATGGCCACTGGTCGGGGGTCTCGCAGCAGCCACTGACGAGACCATGCTCTCACCTCTGGCTGTGAGGTGTGGGGCGGCTATAGGCCGCCCGCGCCTCCGCTGACAAACCAAAAAGTCCATCCACGGACAGGGGGGCCCTGAGGAGCTGCGTCCACACCCTCCCTGCGGTTATAGCTTGCGGCTGCGTCAAAAAGCTGTATAACCTCAAAACCCTGAGCGAGGGTCTTGACGTCGGCCGTCCCCAAGACCACATCGCCGACACCATTTTCGACAGAAAAGCAGCCAAGTGAGCAATGTTATTAGTTGCCGCTAAATTCTGTACTGTGGCAATATAAGCTTCATCAGCCCACTCAACCACTTGCCGGGCCGATTCGCCCCTTGGCGTCGGCTTCCGGGCGGGGTGCCACTCTACCATGTCTGGGCAGAGGACCGAAACCAACTGCTTCTCTAAGCGTGGCACACCGGTCCTAAGTCCTGCCATCAGGCCGTCTACCTGTGTAAAAGGTAGATAAGCCTTGGCTAAACCCTTAACGTTAGACACCGTCTGTCCCTCAGCGATGTAATGGTTAAGTGGAGGAAACCCCGAGCACAGCCTCTGCGTTCCCCCGACACACGGGAGTGGAGCCCCGAAAGCAACAGCATTAGCATTAGTGGCGCGTGCCATGATACTGAGAAAAACACTCAATAACATTACACGTTGTGTGCATTCACCTGAGTACACAGCCCCCGCGCTGCACACACACCGCCCGTTCGTCTCACGGGACAGCGGGCGGCAGTGACAGTACTAATACTAGAGGATGCCGTCGCCAGCCCTACCTTAGCACGACTCAGCTCGACTACTGACTGTCGTGCGAAGTTCACCCGACCACTGTCACGGAACTGTGAAGAAAGTCCAGCGTCGAGCCGATATCCCGTCTGGACGCGCTGAGGAAAACCCGGGGGCTGGGGAAATTCCGGCGGTAATCCGACATGCTTTAATTTCTCTCTCCTCTTCATAACAACTAAACTAAACAAACGTTTCCACTGGCTGACAGGTGCCTATGAGCAAAAGTCACGTGTGAAAAAAGATGAGAAGGGTATGAGAGTGGCCACACCCTGGGTTTTTTAAGGAGCATAAACAAACAGAAGCACATATGGTAAGCATGGTAAGATGGAGCAACTTCAAACAGAGACCACTGAAAGAGGCTTTCAGGAGGGCAGACGTAGAAGGCCAAGCCAAAAGAGAACAGGAACGACAAAGAAACAGGGAGCTAATGACAAGACTGGTAGACATCACATTGTATCTTGCACGGCAAGATGGGGCGTTCAGGGGTCACGATGAAAGTGGTACATCTTTGAACAAAGGTAATTACCTTGAACTTCCTACTTGCAAAATATGACTCCACCATCAAAATGCACCTTGATAAAATCAATCACATCCAGTCTCAACAGAAAAAACCACAGACATCACTGTTGTCCTACAAGACACAGAATGACATAATCAGTGCCCTTGCCACCTATGTCAGAAGAGTAATTCTCAAAGAAATGGAAGATTCCAAAATATTCTCCATTCTCTTGGATGAGACAACTGATGTTTCTCATGTCGAACAAGTGTCCTTTGTTGTTCTCTTTGTCCATCAGATGGAAATCAAGGAGAGATTTTTACAAGTTTGTGATGTGAGTGGAACAACAGCAAAATAATTGGAGAATGTTGTGATGACATTCCTTGAGGAGAATGGATTAAAAGTGGAAGCCATCAGGGGCCAAGGCTACGATGGAGCCGCAAATATGAGCGGAAGCTACAGCGGTCTGCAGTCGCAAATTCAGAGCCACAATGAGAAAGCTTTATACGTGCACTGCCATGCCCACTGTCTCAACCTGGTCTTAGTGGAGAGTGCCAAATCAAGCCAGCATTTTGTTCGGTTTTTCAATTTAGTTGAAAATCTGTACACTTTCATATCCAGATCTCCAAAACGCCACGCTGCGTTTGTGAAAATGCAACAGACCATGTACCCTGGCCAAAGACTCTGTGAACTGAAAAGGCTGTCTGACACACGGTGGGCGTGTAGAGAAGATGCTCTGAGATCCCTGAAGAAGGTCCTTTCTGCTGTGGTGAAGCTGCTTCAGAACATGGCTGATAGTGATCCACCAGACTCTGCAGCAGGTGATGCCCGGATGCTCTTGCGTAGCATAGATTTTGAATGTATGCTATGCATGGAGATTGCCACACCTGTCTTCAATGAGACTGCCATCGCATCTGCTTCACTTCAGAGAAAATACCTTGACTTGTCAGCATCATACACCATTGTGGAGGGAGTCATACAAAGAGTGAAAGCAATGAGGAAGGATGAGGAGTTCAAGGTCCTTTTCTCAAAAGCAAAAGGGCAAGCAGAGGCAGCAGGCATTGAGGTGCCAGAAGAAATACCTGGACAAACAAGACGCAGGAAGGTACCTCAAAGGTACAGGTATAGCTCTCAATCTGCTACAGAGGACTACCAAGTCCAAGACTTGGAGGAGCACTACCGGGGAAAGGTGTTCTTTACCTTTCTTGACATACTCTCCCATGAGTTACACCGAAGATTCAAAGGGAAGAACACGCCTACTGGGTCAATCCTATCAGGTCTTCATTGCCTTACCATCTCAAGTCACTGGAAGGGCATGACAAACGACACAGCTGCTGTATCTGTTAGAGATGTGTGCCAGTTTTATGATGTAGAGGAAGAGAATGTTGTCACCGAACTCAAGGTATTCCACTGAAGGTATGCTTTCCCCTCCAACAATGTCAAAGCTGCGCTTAAGTGCCTTAAAGAAAATGATGTGGAATCTGTTTTCCCAAATATAACCATGCTCCTCAAAACATATGCTACAATACCAGTGACAACTGCTTCAGTAGAGCGATCATTCTCTAAACTGAAGCTGATCAAAACCCAGCTCAGAAACCGATGTGGGGAAAAAAGGCTCTCTGATCTTATGCTGCTTTCAATTGAGAGGGATATCCCAATTGATCATAATGAGGTCATTGACATATATAAACAGAGGACCAAAAGAGGAATTCTGCTATGACTCCCCCTCCCCCTTCCATTGCAGCAATGGAGAGCCAGCACATACAAATCTGTCCATGAAAATAACCAACATATTTTCATTAGAGGGGATAGAGGACAGGACAGAGGATGGCAGGAGGGAGGAGTCAGGTGGTACAATCAGGGACGCCTCAGGGGGTGTGCGAGCAGTGCGGTCGCACAGGGCCTCGCGGGAAGGGGGGCCTCGCACAAAAAAAAAAAAAAAAAAAAAAATTATTTATTATTTTTTTTATTTTTTATTTTTTTATTTTTTTATTTTGTGCAAGGCCCCCCTTCCCGCGAGGCCCCTTTTCATCACAGACCTCAAATCTAGTTTTGCTTATATGCTTATATATTTCACATTAGACACATTTGTAGAATGTGTCTGACTTGTTCCTGGCTCTGAGGCTCTGCAGGCAGCTCTGAGGCTCTGCAGGCAGCAGAATTGGTTTCAATGAGGGGAGGGGTTACAGGTAAGGTAGCGTCTGTTGAGTTCATTGTGTGTGTCTGTGTGCGTGCCGTTGGGGGGGGGCGTGAACCGACTCATTGCCAGACGTGAGCGATACGACTCACGCTCACGGCAATGAATTGGCTCTTATGAACGAGTCGCTCATGACCGACCCATCACTAGCGTCTGACTATTTCGCGCGTGCAGCATTGGAGGTTATGCCAGCCAAGATGAAGAGGACATCGTTCGGCAGATGGACTGAAGATGAAAGTTGTTGCATGTTAGACAGTTCAGTCAGGCTAGCCATCCCGGCTAAAGACAGGGACAGCTAGTTAGCTTTAGCTACGTTATAATATTGAGTGCTAACGTGTGGTTCAGTCGGGATATAGCCATGATGATGTCGGCTAGTAGCTAGCTTAGCTAAAGGCTAACTAGCGTTAGCTAACCTAGAGACAGCGCGTGCAGCATTGTTATGCCAAGATGAAGAGGATGGTCGTTCGGCAGATGAACTTCGTCAACTCCACGCGGTTGTCTCCATCCTCTTGGACGCTTGGTGAGTTTTTAATGCACTCTATTCTATTCCCGCCGTGGATATCTCTCTCTCTCTCTCTCTCTCTCTCTCTCGGGAGCCAAACGGGCCGACTAGCTGTTGTAGTACTAGTAGCTAACGTGTGTGGCCTGGTGTCAGTACCTGGTGCGAGGGAGGTGAGCTTGGTGTTTCATTATGAGAATATCTCCATGCTCAAGTCGGCTATAGTCCGCGAGGGACTTGTTGCCGGCACCGCTATGGTAAACACCACTCTGTAGTGGGACGTGTATTGCCTTCTTTTTCCCTTCTCTCTTCGTATGAGAAGAGGAAAACACAGCGGCTGTCTGAAGTGTTGGCCTGTATTGCTTTTCTCACGTTGTACAGTTTTTCAGTGGTAGCCGCATAGCTTGCTTCTGCGTTAGCTAATGGTTAGCGATAGCCGGGTTGAGCTAACTGTTAGCCAGTTAGCTGTTTAGCTACGACGTTAGCTGCCGGCTGCGCTCGGCTGGGAACGTTAGTTTGATGCTATCAGTTAGCCTAGAGTTAGCTGTTAGCTTGTGCTACGACCATTGACATTAGCCGTGAGAATAGCAGGGGGCCCTGGCACTCTGACTACGACATCATCTTTGACAGAAGATGTAGTCGGGCCTGCACCATGACAAGGCTCCGGCCATAGCTTCTTTTTGTCCCGCCAGCGAGAGGCCTTTCGTCAACGTGGAGACCTGCGTTGCGGCCTTTCGCCCTGCATTCCTTGGTGCAGGTAAGATGTCCATTGGACATTACCCCACTCTTCCTTCCTTCCCCTCCCGAATGTTTTGTTAATAACGATGTTTTTTTCCAGGCAAAACATATGTTACTTCACAACATTTGGAGATACGTCTTGGTCGTTTGTGTAGCTTGGGTAGTGTTGGCCAAAGCTGTGTGTGGCCTGGTGTCAGTACCTGGCTACTCTATTTGCAGTTAGCCTATTTAGCTGATGTCGGCCATTGGCTCCTTGCTACTTTGTTTTCTCTGGTATAGACCCTCTTCTCTTTGGATTTAAGTGTTGATCTTTGTCCTTTTGGATCTATGTATATTCATGTTGCCTTTGTGAAGTTATCTTTTCTTTCTGTTTTGTTCTTCCATTAAAAGTTGAATATCCTTTAGGGGCTCATCTTTGCTTATCTCTCTCTCTCATACATGCTCTCTCTCTAACACACACACACACACGACACACAGACATTGTAACTGAGGGGTACAATTCCCTGACTGTATTGATAAGTATGGTATCATTAAACCACTACCGCTTTATGTACTTTAATTACTGGCCATACAGTACATGATATATAAATATGATGAACACTTCCCACAATGAATCGGTTCCACACCAAATGGTAATTAAGTATTTATTGCAGCAAAAGGTACATAAGATACTTCTCTATTTTACTTTGGATGCACTTATAAGGCAAAGGAATGTGCGTAGGCAAATCAATAATGAATGTCCATTCTCTGGTTACGCAGGAGGTAATTATACAACCTGAATCTTAGGGAATTATATCTATGGTACACTAGTAATATATAGCGGGAGATACTGGAAGGGTCCCCCCGGTTGTAAGCCAGCAGGGGTAGAGGATCTGTCGGTAGTAGAGAGTCTGGTCAACGATGACTAAGGAGACTCCAAGTACAGGAGACGGTGCAATAGTCTCTTGATCCACAGACGAATACAGCTGTTCTCCGTAGACTGTAGCTCCACAGTGAAGAAAGCTAGCCGGCCTCAGGCTCTCTGAGGCGCGGACTCAACTTGGCTCCTCACAGGGTAAATCCCACACGTGTAGGCGTCTGCGATTCTCCGCTCCATAAATCACAGGACCAAAACAAATATAATCCAGCCGCAAAGGGCTATGTAGTCGTCGGGTAGATTAATCCAGTGTACATGTCCACACGGTTCTCGTCTAGGTCTCCTCGGGTGAAAGCGCCATGAAAGCAGCCCAGCCTGGATAAGCACTCTAGCTGATACGAGGAAGCGTTGGTGATGCTGGTCACTGTAGAACTTTAGCCGCACGATACACTATACACAAATAGACTATTACTGACTTAATAGAAATATGTTGCACTCGACGGTATAGCGCCAAACTCTGACAATTCAGTTATTAATTCGCACGCGGTCTCAATGCTCTATTTTGGGGCCAAACAGGCCATACTTCACCGCACGGAGTATCGTGGGTGAGGCTTCAACTTATTGGGTAACTCTACTTCTGTATTCACCTGCGCCATATTTATATGCACGGCGAACAATCTAGTGCCAACCTCATTTCTGTCTCGTATCCCTGGGCAAGGCCGGGCATGTACAGACATGTCTTGACGGTGACTTTGAACCTGACTCTGGAGGCACGGCTCTGGCGCCTGTGGACCGCTGTCCAATAGGAGAATGAAATATTATGGTCTGGTCTAAAGGGATATTCCGTGTATATGTACAAGGAATATACAAGGGATATCAAACGATATACAAATACTATGCAATATATATCAATCAATAAATATATATATTCGGTTTAATCTGATCCTTTGTAACAGACATGCTCTCTCTCTCTAACACACAAACACACATGCTCTCTCTCTCTCTCTCTTTCTAACACACACGGTGGTGTAGTGGTTAACACTGTCGCCTCACAGCAAGAAGGTCCAGGGTTCGATTCCCGCTTGGGGACCAGGTTTCCATGATGCCAGGTACCCAGGTGGGGTATCTCCCAGGCCTTTCTGTGTGGAGTTTGCATGTTCTCCCCGTGCTCGCAAGGGTTTCCCCCCCCCATAAGATAAACCCAATGGAAAAACATGCACAACAACAGATCGCTAACGCTGTGGCGTCCTTGACGAAGACGGACAGGAGCACTTGGATTGGTCCCCTGGCGCGGCTCACGTTGACGCCTGTCTGCTCCCGGCTGCCCTTGGGGGGGAAGGACGACGGGATGGGTTAATCGCAGAGACGAATCGCATCGGCGATTCTAAAGAGACAATGCATGCGTGTGTGTTCCGGTGTGTGTGCTAAAAAAAACTAACCGCTGTGTGTACCGCTAAAACATTGAGTGTCGTTGCATGCCGAATAAAGACCTCTGCAACAGGTCCTGCATTATTATTAAAGTCTGCCTATGGCGGCCTTTCTCGATGGCTAGGCTGTGCTCGCTGAGTCTGTACCTAGTCAAGGATCTTCAGTCACAGTGCTCAGGTATTCTGCCACTGTGTACTCGCGTTTAAATCTCGCACAGGGCCTCGCATTTCTCCCAGGCGGCCCTGGGTACAATATAGTAAGTTTAATGGAGAGAATGGGGAAGATAGGGAGGGGGAGGGAGAGAGGGAGAGAAGGAGAGGACAGGATGAGAGAAGGAGAGTAAAGGACAGGAGGATAGAAGGAGTGGACAGAAGGAGAGAAGGGGAGTACAGGAGGAGAGAAGGGGAGTATAGGAGGAGAGAAGGGGAGTACAGGAGGAGAGTAGGGGAGTATAGGAGGAGAGAGGGGGAGGAGAGGACAGGAGGAGAGAATGAGAGGAGAGTGGGAGTACAGGAGGAGAGGACATGAGGAGAGAAGGGGAGGAGAGAGAAAGGAAGAAGCTCAACGGCACTCAAATTAACTTTAACTGTTAAACTGTTTTATGAAATACATTTTTTAAAGGTGTATTGTTCCCCGTGTGTTTTTATCATAGAGGTGTGGTTATACTATTAATCTGGATTGTCTATGTTATTCTAATGTTAATCTTAATCAAGGATGAAGACTATTTCATCATACATGACGCATCATAGCTTTTTGCTTACTGATGGGGTCCCATGTTGTGCAGTAGGTGCCCTTTTTTATTTTCGCCCCTGCCCTTCAAACAGCCTGAGTCCGCCACTGGGTAAGAGAGACACAGGGCTGGTCGATAGTGTTAGCATACAGGTAAGAGAGACACAGGGGTGGTCGATAGCATTAGCATACAGGTAAGAGAGACAGAGGGCTGGTCAATAGCGTTAGCATAAAGGTAAGAGAGACAGAGGGCTGGTCGATAGTGTTAGCATAAAGGTAAGAGAGACAGAGGGCTTTGATTGATTGATTGATTGATTGAAAAGTTTATTAACAGATTGCAGAATGGGTACAGTACAGTACAGCTCAATACATACAATTGTTAAGGGTTTGATTGATTGATTGAAAACTTTATTAACAGATTGCAGAATGGGTACAATACAGTACAGCTCAATACACACAATTGTTAAGGGGATGCAGACCAGAGAAAGACTTTCGTCTTGTTTACATCAGGGTCCCCCATTTTCAATTCATCAGGACATATATGACATACATGACATACAGATAGTCAGTACTGCTACATCTATACATTTATGACATACCAGATTTGCAAATACAGTACTGTTTGTGATACAGGAGGAGTCAAGAAAAGGGAGTATATACATTTGACGTAGAAACTGTACATTGGAGGAGGTTGGGTGGGGTTGTGTGGGGGGGGTTGGGTACATTGGGATATTGACAACCATACTGGGTAATTTACATTGGAGGTGGTTGGGGGGGGGGGGGGGAAACACTGTATAAACAAGTAAAACTGTACATTGAGGGGGGGGGGAGACACTGTACAAACAAGCAAAATTGTACATTGGACTATTGACAAAACCATACTAGGTAAATGACTGTACATTGGAGGGGGTTGGGTTAGGACATTTACAGGGGCCAGTTTTGAATTGCAGTCTCCCGTAGGTGTCCCTTGAGAGGGACCGGAGATGACTTCCGGTGGCATGGACTGAACACAGCTTGCGTCGTGTCGCAGCAAACCCTCGAATTATCACTATTTTTGAACCCATAATGAACAGAAACTAAGTTGACTTCACCTCGACATTTATCAGCTCCTTTTATTTTGTAAGCAGATTCTTTCAAAACGATCTAATCGTCCTTGAACAAACACATGTCCACGCGTGCACAAACAAAGTTCACAACGGAGAACGCTGACCTAGCGGTGCTCATGAGAACAATTGTACGAGAAGAACTTGCTACAGGACTCGAAGCCAATCTAAAGCCGATCAATGAATGAATGAATGAATGAAAACTTTATTTAACAGATTGCAGAATGGGTACAATACAGTACGGCTCAATACATACAATTGTTAAGGGGATGCAGACCTGAGAAAGACGTTTGTCTTGTTTCCATCAGGGTCCCCCATTTTCAATTCATATAGACATTTATGACATACACAACATACATGACATTTATGGCATAGGGACATATAGGTATTTAGTACTGATACATTTGTGACATAGGCGGTATTCAAATATACAGTACTGTTACCCCTAGATCCTGACAGAGTATATACATATGATGGGGAGGGGACTGTACATTAGGAGGGGGTGGGTGGGTGGGAGGGAAATATACATACGGCGGGGAGGGAATATATACATGCGGTGGGGAGGAGACTGTCTATTAGGAGGTGGTGGGGGTTTTGGGCATTTACGGTGGCCAGTTTCGAATTGCAGCCTCCCGTAGGTGCTCTTTAAGGGCGGTTTTGAATGTGGGCAGGGATTCACATTCCTTTACAGCTTTGGGTAGGGCGTTCCACATTGTTGTGGCATAATTGCGAAACGTGTTTAGTCCCTTGTTTGAGCCGAATCTGGGTTTAACATGATTTGTTGAGCTTCCTCTGGTGTAGTGGTTGTGGTATTCACTGACCTTTGGGAAGTATTTTGACATGTACATGGGCACCCCGGTCGTATAGTGTATCTTGTAGACCAGGCCCATTGCAAGTTGCTGTACTCTGTCGTCTACTCTAAGCCATCCTAGGTTGGCAAAGTGGGCAGGGGTGAGGTGGGTTCTGGGGTTCAGGTCAAGTAGTAGTCTGACCAGTTTGTTTTGTGATGTTTGTAATTTTGTTTTAAGCGCCTTTGAGGTGCTTTGGTACCATGAGGTGCACGCATAGTCATAGTACCCTTGAATGAGTGCTCCTGCCAGAGTCTTCAGGGTATTCTTGTTTACCAGAGAGGAGATCCGGTACAAGAATCTAGTTCGTTGGTTGACTTTTTTTATTACATTGGATGCCATTTTGTCACAGGAAAGATTTGCCTCTAGGATGGAACCCAGGTAGGTAATTTCGTCTTTCCTTGTGACAATATTGTCACCCACTGTAACTGAGAATCCGTCGGTCTTGCTGAGTTTGTTATTTGAACCGAAGAGAATGGACTCTGTTTTGCCCATGTGTAATGATAGTTTGTTATCAGCGAGCCATATGCAGATTTTGCCTAGTTCCGTGCTGAGGGTTTTTTCAACCTGCAATTTGTTCTTGTCAGAGACCAGCAGGGCTGAGTCGTCCGCAAACAGGAACAAGTTGCAGTCACAGGCTGACGACATGTCATTTGCATAAATTAGGAAGAGTAGCGGTCCTAGTATGCTTCCTTGTGGAACACCACAGCTCACTGTGAGGGGGGGGGATAGAGTACCGTTTACCTCTACCATCTGTTCTCTCCCCTCCAGGTAGGATTGCATCCAGCTCACTGATAGGCTATCAAAACCAATTGCTTTTAGCTTGTCCATTAGAATGGAGTGATTGACAGTGTCGAAGGCCTTTTGTAGGTCCAGCATGACCATGCCGCAGTATTTGCCAGCGTCCACCTCTTGTTTGATGTGGTCGTTCAAATAGAGGAGGCATGTGTCAGTGGAGTGGGACGTTCTGAAGCCAGATTGGAATTCGTAGATTAGGTTTTTTTCCGCCAGGTACTTTTCGACCTGTTCGTAGACTATTTTCTCCATGACTTTCGAGATGGAGGTAAGAATAGAAACAGGGCGGTAGTTGCCTGGGTCTAATTTGCTGCCCTTTTTGTGTAGAGGGGTCACTCTCGCAATTTTGAAGTCCTTGGGGACGTGCCCCTGTCTTATAGAGAGGTTTATTATGTGTGTGATGACTGGGGTGATGGCGGCTGCTGCGTCTCTGAGGAATTTGGAGGGGATGTTGTCATGGCCAGTGGCCTTGTTAGGTTGGAGGGCGCTCAATTTTTTGAGTACCTCATCGGTTGTTACCATTTCAAGTTTGAAGTCGTCTTTGTGGACCCCTAGGTTTTTGTAGTATGCTACTATGTGTTCTACCCCATAATGCCCTGAGTGGGAGGGTAGTTTGTTTACCAGTGTTGTGGCTATGTTTGTGAAGAAGATGTTTAAGTAATTGGCTACATCCAGCTTGTCTGTGATGAGCGTGTTGTCCGTCTTTATGTTTATGTTTGAGAATCTGGTTTTAAGTTTTTTACTGCAGCCTAGTTGATTATTGAGTAATTTCCAAAGTTCGCGGGGTTTGTTTTTGTTTTCCTCAGTTTTGTCGTTGATGAAATTTTTTTTGCGGTTCTGATCATGGTGTTTACGTCATTTCTTAGTCTGTTTCTTTGGATTTTTAGTTCAACCACGTGGGCTTGGAGTTCACTGTTTGAGCTTTTGGAAAGCTTTGTCTGACTTTTATGAAGTTCAGAGCATTTTTTGTCTCTGGTTTTCATAGCGGCCAGTATTTCAGTGTGCATCCATGCCTCAGCGCGATTTTTAACCCTGGTGGTTCTTATCGGTGCCATGTTGTTGAGTATTGCTGTGAATTTGGTTTTGAATCCAAGCCATGCTTCTTCAACCTGTGTACCACTGAGCTCATCTGACCAGTCCAAGCTCCCCAGTTCTAGGTTAAAGGCCTCTCTAGAGTAAGTTTTGAGGTCTCTAGATGTGACTGTTTTGTGACAGCCGGCCTTCTGTTTTAGCTTTTTGCGGGTACAGAAAATCATATAATGATCACTTAACCCGCATGCTATCACCCCTTTACTGGAGATCATGGACTTGTCAGAGGTCAAAATGAGGTCAATGGTGGTTTGTGTCGAATCGCATACCCTTGTGGGTTGTGTGATTAGCTGGCTGAAACCGTGCAGGTCAGAAAATCTACTGAAGGCCTTGAAGACGGGTGCTGATTTACGCAGCATATCCGTGTTCCAGTCCCCAATAAGAATTTTTTCTACCCCCTCCACCCCAGCTAAACACCCATCGAGTGTGTCATAAAAGCCACTCTGTTCTGGTGGTCTATAGATTGTGCCTACTAGTACTGGTTTCGCCCTGTCTAATAAGATTTCAATCCAAACAGTTTCAATTTCATCATGGTTAAGGTCAGTACGGTTGATGTATTTGGTATCCTTGTGTATATACACACAGACGCCACCTCCATACTGGTTCCTATCCCTCCTGACTATTGAGTAGTTTTCGATTTCAATCTCTGGATCCTGTACAGATGATCAAGGATCATCTAAACAAAATCCAGCTAAAGGTAACATCATGCCTGGACAAGATTGACTCTCTTGAGACGGCTGCCAACGACACTGATCAAAGGCTGTTACAACTGGACGCGGAGAATAAATCACTATCTGAGGAAGTTAAATCATTAAAACAGAAGACAGAATCGCTTGAGGACCACAGCAGAAGACTCAACGTGAGAATCTTTGGGCTACCAGAAGGAACAGAACAAGGCAACCCGACACTGTTTGTAAACGAAATGCTGAGCGAACTTTTTGGTCAAGATCTAGGACGTCCACCTCACTTGGTCAATATCGCTCACCGCATCGGAGCAAATAAAGGCAAGACGCGATGCCTAATCGCTAAACTCAACAACTCTGATATAAGACAGACGGTTGTGCGTCTTGCCGGTGGGAAAGCTAGAGAGCCAGGCGGGCTACAGTACAAAGGACAAAAATCAGCATCTTCCGTGACAGCAGAACAACGCAAGCAGCAAGCCTCCTTTGATGAGCTCAGATCACTCTTACGCAAGACAAAACTGCGCTACGGAGTGGCTCACCCTGCTAAGCTGCTCATCACCTTCAAGGATAAGACTCACTCCTTCACCGAAGCATCAGAGGCAATGGACTTTCTACACAACCGAGATCAAGCCCACGCTAGACGCGGAGGCACACTCATCACCAGCGCCGACCTAGGACGAGACTGTCTACTACTGTACATACTGTACACATCATACAGAACACAGGTATGCCCATGGTGGCGCTGTCCACACTGGTCAGCTGAAAATATTGTGAACATTTCAGTCTAACGTGGCCACATGGACTTGGAGTAATATGAAACCCTCTTCTGTTTGGCACTGTTCATGGGTTTAAAAAAAATATGATAACTTTTCTTTCTAACCATTAGTGCATGCTGTGGATGGTGCTGTTGTCATGATTGATGGGGACGTTAATATCACCCATGGCATTACTCTCCTTACCCAATATAACTTGGTCTATATATGGTTTATATTATCCATATATTTGTTTTGCTATTATTATTACAATCTATGTTATTAGCGACAGATATAGTGGTAACTGTGCTGGGTGAATTATTACTGCTGGTATCTTTATTTTATTTTATCTATATTACTAGTATAGTGTTGCTGTGGATGGTGCTGTGGTCACCATGACTGATGGGGACGATAGTATCACCATAGCATTACTCTCCTTACCCAATATAATTTACCATAAATTAAAGAAAGAAAGAAAAGGAAAAATAATTGATCTCCCTGTTTCCCTTCCAATTTAGTTTTTTGATAATGCATTGGATAGTTACTAACACAGGGAGACCAATAGAGGGAGCTGTCTGACCAGCTAACATGTCACAACTCTGCAATAGGCAGAAAATGGGAGGTAGGGAGATGGCTATGTGGAATAAGAATACTATGGTATTCTACCCACGCGACCGTCTTGGGGGGGGGGTATTTGTGTTGAATGTTGTCCAGAGCTGCCAGACTCATTGTTTAATTTTCATTCTAGTGTGCTTTTCCAGGCTGTTCTCATTATTTCAATTGTATAGCCTACATGTCAGGATCCACTCGTATAAATCAGACAGATATGAATAACTTAACGCTGGTCTCGTGGAACGTATGCGGTCTTGGGCAAGCTCTAAAGCGGGGCAAAGTGTTTGCGCATTTAAAGTCTCTTAACGCTGACATAATGTTTCTACAAGAAACTCACATAAAAGCTACAGAACAGAGGCGACTGAGGGCTAACTGGATATCTCAAGTTTACCAGTCACCTTTCACATCCAAAGCTAGAGGTGTCGCTATTCTTTTTCGCAAGAATATCCCATTCCAGCTTTCCTCAATAGTCACAGATCCAAATGGCAGGTATATTATGATTACTGGAAACATACATTCGTTCCCCATCACTTTACTGAACATATATGGCCCAAACACTGATGATCCAAATTTCTTCCGCAAAGTATTTGATTTAATTCCAGACCTAGGCACCACTAATTTATTAATGGGTGGAGACTTTAATTGCTACCTTGACCCATATCTGGATAGACTCTCCTCCCGCACCCCAACAGCAATAGCTTCTGTCCTAACATTAAATAATTTAATTAAATCTAGAAACATAGTAGATATCTGGAGACTACAACACCCAACGGACAAAGACTATTCGTTTTTCTCGCATGTCCATAAGTCATACACGAGAATTGATTATTTTTTAGTGGATGCAAAATTAATAACTAACATTGTGAATACCAAATATCATAATATAATAATATCGGATCACAGTCCAGTTTCACTAGAAATAAAGCTTGCTCTGCCCAAACAAAGCTACTGTTGGCGCTTTAACCCGTGGCTGCTCACAGACCAAGAGTTTATTAATTGTACGACAGCTCACTTGGAGGAATTCCTTGAGTTCAATCCTAGTTGATTATTGAGTCATTTCCAAAGTTCACGTGGTTTGTTTTTGTTTTCCTCAGTTTTGTCATTGATGAAATTCTTTTTTGCAGTTTTGATCATGGAGTTTACGTCGTTTCTTAGTCTGTTTCTTTCTAGTTTGAGTTCAGTCACGTGGGCTTGGAGTTCACTGCTCGTGCTTTTGGTAAGCTTTGACTGACTTTTACGAAACTGAGCATTTTTTGTCTCTGGTTTTCATAGCGGCCAGTATTTCGGAGTGCATCCACGGCTCAGCACGTTTTTTTTACCCTGGTGGTTCTTAGGGGGGCCATGTCGTTTAGTATTGTTGAAAATTTGGTTTTGAAACCAAGCCATGTTTCTTCAACCAGTGTACCATTGAGTTCTTCTGACCAGTCCAGACTCTCCAGTTCAAGGTTAAAGGCCTTGCTAGAGTAGGTTTTGAGGTCTCTAGATGTGACTGTTTTGTGGCAGCCAGCCTTTTGTTTTAGCTTTTTGCGGGTACAGAATATCATATAATGATCACTTAACCCGCATGCTATAACCCCTTTATTGGAGATCTTGGACTTGTCGGAGGTCAGAATGAGGTCAATGGTAGTCTGAGTTGATTCACATACACGTGTGGGTTGGGTGATTAGCTGGCTGAGGCCGTGCAGATCACAAAGCCTATTGATGCAGACCAGAGAAAGACTTTCGTCTTGTTTACATCAGGGTCCCCCATTTTCAATTCATCATAACATATATGACATACACGACATACAGATAGACAGTACTGCTACTTCTATACATTTATGACATACCAGATTTCCAAATACAGTACTGTTTGTGATACAAAAAGAGTCCAGAAAAGAGAGTATATACATTTGACGTAGAAACTGTACATTGGAGGCGGTTGGGTATAGGTGGGGTGGGGTTGGGGGGGGACTGTACATTGGAGGTGGTTGGGTGGGGGGGGGTTGGGTAGGAGAGGTGGGTGGGTGGGGGACACTGTACAACTGTACAAGCAAAACTGTACATTGGAATATTGACAAAACCATACTTGGTAATTTACTGTACAACCCCGGGTTAGGACATTTACAGGGGCCAGTTTCGAATTGCAGTCTCCCGTAGGTGTTCTTTGAGAGTGTTTTTGAAAGTGGGTAGTGATTCACATTCCTTTACAGCTTTGGGTAGGGCGTTCCACATTGATGTGGTATAATTGTGAAACGTGTTTAGTCCCTTGTTTGAGCCGAATCTGGGTTTAACATGATTTGTGGAGCTCCCTCTGGTGTTGTGATCGTGGTATTCACTGACCTTTTGGAAGTATTTTGACATGTACATGGGTACCTTGCTCGTGTCGTGTATCTTGTAGACCAGGCCCGTTGCAAGTTGCTGTACTCTGTCGTCTACTCTAAGCCATCCTAGGTTGTCAAAGTGGGCAGGGGTGAGGTGGGTTCTAGGAGTAAGGTCAAGCAGTAGTCTGACCAGTTAGTTTTGAGATGTTTGTAATTTTGTTTTTAGCGCCTTTGAGGTGCTTTGGTACCATGAGGTGCAAGCATAGTCGTAGTACCCTTGAATGAGTGCTCCTGCCAGAGTCTTCAGGGTATTCTTGTTTACCAGTGAGGAGATCCGGTACAAGAATCGAGTTCGTTGGTTGACTGGTTGAATGGGCTGGTCGATAGCGTTAGCATAAAGGTAAGAGAGACAGAGGGCTGGTCGATAGCGTTAGCATAAAGGTAAGAAAGACAGAGGGCTGGTCGATAGTGTTAGCATAAAGGTAAGAGAGACACAGGGGTGGTCGATAGTGTTAGCATAATAAGAGAGACACAGGGGTGGTCGATAGTGTTAGCATAATAAGAGAGACACAGGGGTGGTCGATAGTGTTAGCATAAAGGTAAGAGAGACAGAGGGCTGGTTGATAGCATTAGCATACAGGTAAGAGAGACACAGGGGTGGTCGATAGTGTTAGCATAATAAAGCCTAAGAGAGACAGAGGGCTGGTCGATAGCGTTAGCATAAAGATAAGAGACACAGGCTTGTGACCGCAAAGTCACCAATATTATCCAATATGGACATGCAGGAAATTCTGGATGGGGTAAGTAACTGAATAACACTTGTTTCAGACAGAAACCCCAATTTCTCCATTGTAACTTAATCAGTGGCCAACAGTAGAAGACTAGTTGTACTGGGCAGCTCCCAGGTGTGAAAATGCACTCAGTGTGAAGCAGGAGGGAGCATGTCTATGTTCCCCGGGTCCTATGTTCCCCGATTGATTGATTGATTGATTGATAGAAATTTTTAGACCACCAGCCCTGATTCCAAACTCTAACCTTAACCAACTTCGAAAGAGGGCCTAAGCTTAACCAGTTCGAAACAAGGCGGACATTAATAATTAATAAAATAATAAAAAATGTATAAAATGTTCAAGCAATTAATCAATCAATCAGGGAACATAGGGATGATCCCAAGCAGGACATTGCTGGGAAAAAGCACAATGTGCTGCAGATCTTCCCTGGGTGAATAAAGGTTTAACACACAGCAGAGCAGGGAACATACAGGTGAGCTGCCCACAGTGGTAGAAGTTGTAGGCTGGTCCCAGCAGGGGGCAGAGCAGCACGTCCATCTCACACCTCCTCCACTCTGCTATCGTCTCATGGATGTAGTCCTATCAGAACACAGAGCTATATTACTGTTTTATTAAAACACAGAGCTATATTACCATGTTTTATTAAAATACTGAGCTATATTACTGTTTTGTTAAAATACAGAGCTATATTACTGTTTTATTAAAACACAGAGCTATATTACTGTTTTATTAAAACACAGAGCTATATTACCATGTTTTATTAAAATGCACAGAGCTATATTACTGTTTTATTAAAATACAGAGCTATATTACCATGTTTTATTAATACTGAGCTATATTACTGTTTTATTAAAATACAGAGCTATATTACTGTTTTATTAAAACACAGAGCTATATTACTGTTTTATTAAAACAGAGCTATATTACCATATTTTATTAAAATACACAGAGCTATATTACTGTTTTATTAAAACACAGAGCTATATTACCATGTTTTATTAAAATTAAAATACACAGAGCTACATTATCATGCTTTATTAAAATACAGAGCTATATTACCATGTTATTAAAATACACAGAGCTATATTACCATGCTTTATTAAAATACAGAGCTATATTACCATGTTTTATTAAAATACACAGAGCTATATTACCATGCTTTATTAAAATACAGAGCTATATTACCATGTTTTATTAAAATACAGAGCTATATTACCATGTTTTATTAAAATACACAGAGCTACATTACCATGTTTTATTAAAATACAGCTACATTACCATGTTTTATTAAAATACAGAGCTACATTACCATGTTTTATTAAAATACAGAGCTATATTACCATGCTTTATTAAAATACAGCGCTATATTACCATGTTTTATTAAAATACAGAGCTATACTACCATGTTTTATTAAAATACAGAACTATATTACCATGCTTTATTAAAATACAGAGCTATATTACCATGTTTTATTAAAATACACAGAGCTATATTACTGTTTTATTAAAATACAGAGCTATATTACCATGTTTTATTAAAATACACAGAGCTATATTACCATGCTTTATTAAAATACAGAGCTATATTACCATGCTTTATTAAAATACAGAGCTATATTACCATGTTTTATTAAAATACACAGAGCTATATTACCATGCTTTATTAAAATACAGAGCTATATTACCATGTTTTATTAAAATACAGAGCTATATTACTGTTTTATTAAAATACAGAGCTATATTACTGTTTTATTAAAACACAGAGCTATATTACTGTTTTATTAAAACACAGAGCTATATTACCATGTTTTATTAAAATACACAGAGCTATATTACTGTTTTATTAAAACAGAGCTATATTACCATGTTTTATTAAAATACACAGAGCTATATTACCATGTTTTATTAAAATACACAGAGCTACATTATCATGCTTTATTAAAATACAGAGCTATATTACCATGTTTTATTAAAATACACAGAGCTATATTACCATGCTTTATTAAAATACAGAGCTATATTACCATGTTTTATTAAAATACACAGAGCTATATTACCATGCTTTATTAAAATACAGAGCTATATTACCATGTTTTATTAAAATACAGAGCTATATTACCATGCTTTATTAAAATACAGAGCTATATTACCATGTTTTATTAAAATACAGAGCTATATTACCATGCTTTATTAAAATACAGAGCTATATTACCATGCTTTATTAAAATACACATAGCTATATTACTGTTTTATTAAAATACACAGAGCTACATTACCATGTTTTATTAAAATACACAGAGCTATATTACCATGTATTATTAAAATACACAGAGCTATATTACCATGCTTTATTAAAATACAGAGCTATATTACCATGTTTTATTAAAATACAGAGCTATATTACCATGTTTTATTAAAATACACAGAGCTATATTACCATGTTTTATTAAAATACACAGAGCTACATTACCATGTTTTATTAAAATACAGCTACATTACCATGATTTATTAAAATACAGAGCTATATTACCATGCTTTATTAAAATACAGAGCTATATTACCATGTTTTATTAAAATACAGAGCTATACTACCATGTTTTATTAAAATACAGAGCTATATTACCATGCTTTATTAAAATACAGAGCTATATTACCATGTTTTATTAAAATACACAGAGCTATATTACCATGTTTTATTAAAATACACAGAGCTATATTACTGTTTTATTAAAATACAGAGCTATAATTTATTACCATGTTTTATTAAAATACACAGAGCTATATTACTGTTTTATTAAAATACACAGAGCTACATTACCATGTTTTATTAAAATACACAGAGCTATATTACCATGTATTATTAAAATACACAGAGCTATATTACCATGCTTTATTAAAATACAGAGCTATATTACCAGGCTTTATTAAAATACAGAGCTATATTACCATGTTTTATTAAAATACACAGAGCTACATTACCATGTTTTATTAAAATACACAGAGCTATATTACCATGTTTTATTAAAATACACAGAGCTATATTACCATGCTTTATTAAAATACAGAGCTATATTACCATGTTTTATTAAAATACAGAGCTATATTACCATGCTTTATTAAAATACACAGAGCTATATTACCATGTTTTATTAAAACACAGAGCTATATTACCATGTTTTATTAAAATACACAGAGCTATATTACCATGTTTTATTAAAATACACAGAGCTATATTACCATGTTTTATTAAAATACACAGAGCTATATTACCATGCTTTATTAAAATACAGAGCTATATTACCATGTTTTATTAAAATACAGAGCTATATTACCATGCTTTATTAAAATACAGAGCTATATTACCATGTTTTATTAAAATACAGAGCTATATTACCATGCTTTATTAAAATACAGAGCTATATTACCATGCTTTATTAAAATACAGAGCTATATTACCATGCTTTATTAAAATACAGAGCTATATTACCATGTTTTATTAAAATACACAGAGCTGCCGCAGACCTAAGATCATTCATGGACGATAAAGATGAGTAAACCAGTTAGATATAGTAGACTAACGAAATGTTTACAATAAGTGTAAAACACAAGAAATAATGGACATGCTGCTGACTAATATGATTATCATTTACCCTGAGTATTAATTACCTGTTGGGAAAATTTAAATATATTAAATCTACTTTAATTTATATGTGGTTCTGAGGCCAGAGACTGAGCCATAAACGGATCACACTTAGCCTTAGTGTTACCAGGCAACGGTTAACCCTATACGTTCGTGGTTAACTTCTCTGCACTTAGTGCAATATGCTCCCTGAGAGAGAAAGCTACACCTCTCTAGAACATCGGGAGATTATTTCATTTGTGATTTATGTAAGACAGCTTACTGGAAAATTGGAAGCCCTAGGTTTTCCCTTACAAGTGAATAGGGGACCATTTTGTTTTGTTTTTTATGTTGTATACTCTTTGACAAATGCCTCAAGCTCATATACTATGGAAGATAGATCTATGTTGTACATACAAAATACAATGACATTATGACAAGCCTTAAATGTATTAGTTACAATATAAATGGTCTTAACAACCCAATAAAGAGGAAAAAACTTTTTGGACAACTTAAGAAAATGCAGTGCTCTATAGCATTCATTCAAGAAACGCACTTATCAATGAACGAACACCAGAAACTGAAGAGAGAATGGGTGGGCCAGGTGTATAGTGCGTCCTGTCAAACAGGGAAAAAGAGAGGAGTGGCTATTCTATTTAACAAATCAGTATACTTCACCAAAGAAAAGGAAATTGCAGATGACCAGGGCAGATATGTTATGGTCCTGGGGTCAATAGGAGGATCAATCATAACCTTTCTAAATATATATGCACCAAATGAAGACTGCCCCAATTTCTTTAAAGGTATAGCCTCACTTTTGGCTGGTAATGCCAAAGGAATTATCCTTATGGCCGGTGATTTCAACTGTGTACTAAATCCAAAAGTAGACAAACTGCCTGTAGATTGTGGACCCATTTCAAAAAAATCTAGATCACTGAATGCAATGATAAAAGAATTTGGACTTATAGATGCATGGCGTTTCCACCATCCTAGGCAGAAAGACTTTACCTTTAGGTCTGGGGTCCATGGTAGCTACTCTCGGATAGATTACTTCTGTATTTCCAAGCAAGATATTGACAAAGTTGAATCATGTATCATTGAACCAGCGACCATCTCAGATCATGGACCTCTAACTCTTCAACTTAACCTCAGTACCAATAAAATCTTTAAATATTGGAGGCTCAATGTATCCATGCTGTCTGACTCTCACACACGGGAGAGGATAAGTGAAGAACTGAAGAGTTATTTTGATCTCAACAATAAGGGGGATGTCTCACCATCAATTTTATGGGACGCGGCAAAGGCTGTAATGAGAGGTAAAATTATCTCAATTTCAAGTGCACTAAAGAAACAGCGAAATGAAAAACAGCAGAACCTAGAAAATGAGTTAAAAATACTAGAAAGGAAACATAAACTGAACAGAGATGAAGAAGATTTAAAAGCTCTACTAACCTGCAAACAAAAACTAGATGACCTGTTGACATACAAAGCGGAAGGAGCCCTTAGATTTGCTGGTAGGAATTACTATGAGATGGGAAATAGGGCAAGCAAGCTACTGTCATTCCAGCTCCACAAAATACAGTCAAGTCGGATAGTTCCAAAGATTAAACACCCCAGCACACACATGGAAGTAATGCAAACGCAAGAAATTGCTAATGCATTTGCAGATTACTATACCGACCTCTACAAAGCACAGCAATTGGAAAACAAGAAAGAAAAAATCAACAACTTCTTAGATAACCTTAAACTTTCTAAACTATCCCCAGATGAGGCGGATGAGCTAACCTCCCCTATTACGGAGAAGGAGATAGGGGAAACTATTCAGATGCTTAAGAACAATAAATCACCAGGTACCGATGGGTTTTCAAATGAATTTTATAAACATTTCACTGAACAATTAACACCAGTATTAAGTGTAGTTTATAACTATGCCCTATCTGAGAGAGATCCACCAGGAAGCTGGTCAGAAGCTATTGTCTCGGTAATACATAAAGAAGGTAAAGACCCCACAAGATGTAGTTCCTATAGGCCCATAAGTCTCCTTTGCAACGATTTCAAGATATTGACATCTATACTTAAAAAAAGAATACAGAAACATATAACAAAACTGATACACCCAGACCAGACTGGCTTTATCACTGGTCGACAGGGTGCTAACAACATCAGAAGAACTTTAAATCTGCAAACAGTGGCTGGATTTAGAAAAGAACCATCAATGCTTCTCGGCTTAGATGCCGAGAAGGCATTTGATAGAGTTGATTGGCTGTACCTTGAACTAACATTGAAAGGTATGGGATTCAATAACACATTTATAGAATGGATAAAATGTTTATATAAAAATCCTAAGTCTAGAGTAAGGGTGAATGGTCACTGCTCTCACTTCTTTGACATACAGAGAGGGACACGCCAAGGAGACGTTTTGTCTCCATTACTATTCGCGATTGGCATAGAGCCACTAGCGGAGATGATTAGATCAAACCCTCAGATACAGGGAATAGATGACCAAAAAGGCATTACACACAAGATCTCGCTATTTGCTGATGACATTTTACTTTATATCAAAAACCCTTTAGAATCAATTCCAAACATAATGATGGATTTAAGAAATTACGGCGAACTGTCGGGTTATAAGATAAATGAGACCAAATCAGAAGCCATGATGATAGTGGGAACATGGCCAATACATCTGAATAGTATAGCACCCTTCCATTGGGCTAGAGACGGATTCAGGTATTTAGGAATCATTTTGACTCCCAGCAGCAATCAGTTATATCAAGCAAACTACGAAAAGTTGATTGTACAAATCAAATCAGACATGGCCAGATGGGACATTTTACCTCTCTCCCTAGTGGGAAGAATAGAATCAATTCGAATGAATGTGCTACCTAGACTTATTTTTCTCTTCCAGTCTCTACCTATACCAATACCTGCCACTACCTTTAAAAGGTTAGATAAACTCCTATCCAAATTTATCTGGCAGAGGAAAAAACCTAGAGTAAGGCTTAAAACACTATGTTTGCCAAAGAACAAGGGTGGTCTTGGTCTACCAAACCTAAGAAACTACTACTGGGCAGCTCAATTACGCATACTTGTGCATTGGATACAAAAGGACCTAGACTCAGGATGGGTACAGATTGAGCAAAACTCAATTCCAAAGACCCCTCTCAGATCCATAATATTCCTGGGGAAAGCATACTGGAAAAAAATTAAGATTGGTAACAAATGGATTACAAATACATTAAAGGTATGGGAAAGTGTAAGGAAAAAGGGGGGAGGTCCACGATCAATATCTAGGGCCATGCCAATAGCAGACAATACAGAATTCCGGCCAGCTATGGAGGATGGGGGTTTTAAAAAATGGGCGGATTTGGGCCTGGTAACTATCAATCAATTAATGGAAGGAGACTGTTTTAAATCGTTTGCACAGCTACAGCAATGTTTTGATCTACCTTCGAAAGACATGTTTAGATACTTTCAAATAAGACACTATGTAATGACTCACAGTGAGTGGGAAGCAATTAAGAGACCACCAACAAATGTGGAGCGGTACTTTATTAACACAATAGAAAAAAACTTGATGGAAAGAAAGCAGATATCCAATATTTACAACATGTTACAACTAGACGATCCAGGAGACACCACCTATATTAAAGAAAAATGGGAGTTGGAAGCTAATGTGATCATAGAAAATGAAGAATGGGAGGACAGCCATTCAAGCAATCATAAAATCACAAATAGCCCAATGTGGAAGGAGTTTGACTGGAAGGTCAAGGTCAGGTACTTTAGGACTCCTCAAGTTCTCTCCGGATTTGCTGGTGGGTCCTCACCACTATGTTGGAGAGGATGTGGAATGATCGGAGATCATACACATATTTTCTGGGACTGTCCAAGGGTGCAGACATTTTGGATGAATATCAAAAATGAGATTAAAACCATTCTAGATCTTGACTTACCCCTGAATCCATCGTACTATATATTGGGATGTATACCGAAAGGCACATACTATGGAGATACGTTATACATCTTGAGAGTGATACTGTTAATAGCAAGGAAAATGATAACTATGGCATGGCTACAAAATCAACCACCGACAATCAAACAATGGACCAAGAGACTGAGACAGATGTATACAATGGAAGAAATGACTGCACAATTGCAACTGAAAAAAGATATGTTTATGCAGAGATGGTCACTTGTAACCTTGTACCTGGAGATACACTAGCATGAGCCTGACGCCCTCTCTATCTTTTTTTTCTTTTTTTGTTGTTCTTTTTTTTCTGTTAAAGTATATATTTTTTTCCTTTTGCTAAATTTATTTTTCTATTTATTTTTTTCGTTTCTTATCCTACAAAAAAATCATAAAAAAAAATATTGTAAAAATCCCTCCCCACTGGGTTGTTTAAGAGGCGTACTCGGATTATACAGCTTATTTTGATTACGCTGAATACCTTGAAAACAAATTGAATAAGAGGGAAGAGCCTGAGTAACAAATGTCATTGACTATGTGAATCAAGTATATTATACTGTATGATTAATGCAATGTGATGTTCAATATGACACAAAATAAAAGAAAGTTAAAAAAAAAAAAAAAATACACAGAGCTATATTACCATGCTTTATTAAAATACAGAGCTATATTACCATGTTTTATTAAAATACAGAGCTATATTACTGTTTTATTAAAATACAGAGCTATATTACTGTTTTATTAAAACACAGAGCTATATTACTGTTTTATTAAAACAGAGCTATATTACCATGTTTTATTAAAATACACAGAGCTATATTACTGTTTTATTAAAACACAGAGCTATATTACCATGTTTTATTAAAATACACAGAGCTATATTACCATGTTTTATTAAAATACACAGAGCTATATTACCATGTTTTATTAAAATACACAGAGCTATATTACTGTTTTATTAAAATACAGAGCTATATTACCATGTTTTATTAAAATACACAGAGCTATATTACCATGCTTTATTAAAATACAGAGCTATATTACCATGCTTTATTAAAATACAGAGCTATATTACCATGTTTTATTAAAATACACAGAGCTATATTACCATGCTTTATTAAAATACAGAGCTATATTACCATGTTTTATTAAAATACAGAGCTATATTACTGTTTTATTAAAATACAGAGCTATATTACTGTTTTATTAAAACAGAGCTATATTACTGTTTTATTAAAACACAGAGCTATATTACCATGTTTTATTAAAATACACAGAGCTATATTACTGTTTTATTAAAACAGAGCTATATTACCATGTTTTATTAAAATACACAGAGCTATATTACCATGTTTTATTAAAATACACAGAGCTACATTATCATGCTTTATTAAAATACAGAGCTATATTACCATGTTTTATTAAAATACACAGAGCTATATTACCATGCTTTATTAAAATACAGAGCTATATTACCATGTTTTATTAAAATACACAGAGCTATATTACCATGCTTTATTAAAATACAGAGCTATATTACCATGTTTTATTAAAATACACAGAGCTATATTACCATGTTTTATTAAAATACACAGAGCTACATTACCATGTTTTATTAAAATACACAGCTACATTACCATGTTTTATTAAAATACAGCTACATTACCATGTTTTATTAAAATACAGAGCTATATTACCATGTTTTATTAAAATACAGAGCTATACTACCATGTTTTATTAAAATACAGAGCTATATTACCATGCTTTATTAAAATACAGAGCTATATTACCATGTTTTATTAAAATACACAGAGCTATATTACCATGTTTTATTAAAATACACAGAGCTATATTACTGTTTTATTAAAATACAGAGCTATATTACCATGTTTTATTAAAATACACAGAGCTATATTACTGTTTTATTAAAATACACAGAGCTACATTACCATGTTTTATTAAAATACACAGAGCTATATTACCATGTATTATTAAAATACACAGAGCTATATTACCATGCTTTATTAAAATACAGAGCTATATTACCATGTTTTATTAAAATACAGAGCTATATTACCATGTTTTATTAAAATACACAGAGCTATATTACCATGTTTTATTAAAATACACAGAGCTACATTACCATGTTTTATTAAAATACAGCTACATTACCATGTTTTATTAAAATACAGAGCTATATTACCATGCTTTATTAAAATACAGAGCTATATTACCATGTTTTATTAAAATACAGAGCTATACTACCATGTTTTATTAAAATACAGAGCTATATTACCATGTTTTATTAAAATACACAAGAGCTATATTACCATGTTTTATTAAAATACACAGAGCTATATTACTGTTTTATTAAAATACACAGAGCTACATTACCATGATTTATTAAAATACACATGTATTATTAAAATACACAGAGCTATATTACCATGCTTTATTAAAATACAGAGCTATATTACCATGTTTTATTAAAATACACAGAGCTACATTACCATGTTTTATTAAAATACAGAGCTATATTACCATGCTTTATTAAAATACAGAGCTATATTACCTTGTTTTATTAAAATATACAGAGCTACATTACCATGTTTTATTAAAATACAGAGCTATATTACCATGTTTTATTAAAATACACAGATCTATATTACCATGTTTTATTAAAATACATTAAACTGGTCAAATAAATGCTTTTGAAATGAAAAATAATAGACCTAATATGCTGATAATAGATCATATTCAGTCTATGGATTTCCTATATACTGCACCACACCTGTTTGAGCTGCGGGATGAGGCATGCTTGTTTCTGATGGAGAATGCGTCCCAGCTGGCTGCCCACCTCCGATGCCGACTGGATATCAATTGATGGGGAATACACACAGCTATCCGCCGTTTGGATCTACCTACCTATTCGAAAAAACATTCTCTGCACTGACTTATATAAAAAATAAGTACAGATCACGTCTGAATGTGGAGGATGATCTCCGAGTCGCTGTCTCCAAAATTAAACCCAGACTGGACTCGTTGTGCTTCAAGCATAGTGCCATCCATTGAGTTGAACATTAACCTTCTAAATGAAACGCGCTATATGTATTCATTTTATGGTTGTTTTATTATTGTGTTATTTTGTGTAGTTATTGTGCATGTTAAAAGCCTCCAATGCATATGTGTGCATGTGAACGTTTGCATGTTTCAACCACCTCCTATAATAGTGGGGGTCGCGGCTCTCTGACACCGTTATTTCGGGGGGTCACGGCCTGAAAACTTTGGGAACCATGTATTTATATAGTACATGATACCTACACGCATACAGTACATACAGGTGCAGCTCAATAAATTAGAATATCGTGGAAAAGTCAACATATTTCGCTGTATTGATGCAGTCAGACTCATTTGTGCAAAAGGAGCCCCAACCAAGTACTGAGTGAACATACATGAACATACTTTTCAGAAGGCCGACATTTCTATATACAAAAGAAAAATACATCTATTTTTTATTTTTTATTGGTGATACAGAATTTTGAGCTGTAAGACATAATCATCGAAATTAAAACAAATAAAGGCTTGAAATAATTCACTTTGTGTGTAATGAATCTATAATCTACGAGGGTTTCGCTTTTTGAATTGAATTACTGAAATAAAATAACTTTTCCACGATGAACATACTTTTCAGAAGGCCGACATTTCTATATACAAAAGAAAAATACATCTATTTTTTATTTTTTATTGGTGATACAGCATTTTGAGCTGTAAGACATAATCATCGAAATTAAAACAAATAAAGGCTTGAAATAATTCACTTTGTGTGTAATGAATCTATAATCTACGAGGGTTTCGCTTTTTGAATTGAATTACTGAAATAAAATAACTTTTCCACGATGAACATACTTTTCAGAAGGCCGACATTTCTATATACAAAAGAAAAATACATCTATTTTTTATTTTTTATTGGTGATACAGAATTTTGAGCTGTAAGACATAATCATCGAAATTAAAACAAATAAAGGCTTGAAATAATTCACTTTGTGTGTAATGAATCTATAATCTACGAGGGTTTCGCTTTTTGAATTGAATTACTGAAATAAAATAACTTTTCCACGATATTTTTTTTTTTTTTTTATTGGTATTTTTCCCCCTCCATTTTCCTCCGATTTTCTCCCATCCCAATGTTAGTCGTATGCCAATTCCCAGTCCCTTCCTGGTGGCTGCGCTTTACCCCCCACAGTCAGATCATTTGGGAGAGTGGAGGCTACCACGTGCTTCCTCCGACACACGTCCAGCCAATCACCGCTTCTTTTCACCTGGCAGCGCGGATTCTCATTGAGAGGGCGTAGCGTGTGGGAGGACCACACTATCCCCCTCACGTCCAATCCGCGCTTAGCAGGCGCCCCGACCGAACTGTAGGAGTCGCTGTTTACAACGACCCGGACCCACCCCGCCAGCTTCTCCCACCCTCTGATACAGCCAATTGTATCAGTGCAGACGGCCAGCCAAGCTGGTGACAACCCCGGAGCTGTGAGCTGGATTCGAACAGGCGAACCAAGCTCACAGCTCCTGGGGCTGGTGACGAACGCAATCTCCGCTCGACCACCTAACCGCCCCTTTTCCACGATATTCTAATTTATCGAGCTGCACCTGTATATTCTCATAAGTATCTATTAATTCGTATCAATTTGATACTATTTGTGCTTGTTTTTATCTACTTATTCTGAAAGAGTTGAAGTAATTATTTTCGCTAACAAGATCTCATTCGATTATTCATTCCATTAAGCCTACTGCCAGCAGGCACATTTAAAGAAATATAATCTGATTGATTGGGGTAATGAGGGACTTAAAATTAGCCTATAGATATGCATATGCATTTAACTTGTCGGCGATATCTTCCCGTTATCATGGCTTTTGGGGATCGACACGTCCCCCTTTTCAGATAAGACGGGCATGCGCAATTATTCTGAGTACTCAAGTCTGGTTTGAATTAACGAGATAGTTTGAGACCGAATCAGGCTTCGAGAAACCGAGATAGCCTGACATCAATCATGGGGTTAATTTAAGCTGGCTAATAGGACATTTGATCGGCTTAGTTGAAACACGTACTGTGCTTCCTTTTTTTATTAAAGCAACTTTATAACTCATCAGTTTTTAATACTAGTCTAATCTTTATCTGCAACATTTCTTTTTATTAAAAATTAAAAATTTAAATGTTGATTTAGAATTCTAATGCCAACGTAACGAACGAAGGTCCGAACGTTTGGGCTCAGCCCTAGTGTAGTGACAGGTCAGTGTAGTGACAGGTCAGTGTAGTGACAGGTCAGTGTAGTGACAGGTCAGTGTCAGGTCAGTGTAGTGACAGGTCAGTGTAGTGACAGGTCAGTGTAGTGACAGGTCAGTGTAGTGACAGGTCAGTGACAGGTCAGTGTAGTGACAGGTCAGTGTAGTGACAGGTCAGTGTAGTGACAGGTCAGTGACAGGTCAGTGTAGTGACAGGTCAGTGACAGGTCAGTGTAGTGACAGGTCAGTGTAGGGTGAGTGAATAGAAATCTGAAAGTGGTTTGGAACATAGCACATACCTCAATATCTTTATTGCATTAACTTAATTTCTCTTACCTTTTCCATGTATGAATACAACACATCTTCAGGACTCAGTGTTCCCTCCTTCAAACGCTTTGTCAACTCGGTCAGAGAAAGAGCTATGATGGTAGGGCTGTCCGTCAATGGATGCTATATGAGACAAGTAAGTTAGACAATGAGTAAGTCAACATACTGACACTACCATCTATGACTGACAGTACCCTTACGAAACGTTCCTATAGTAAAGTACGACAACAAGCTCTGTATAATCTATTGCATTTCTCAGGTAATTGTTTTTTATTATGCTATTGTAAACTACTAAGGAGTCTGTCGCAGTCAACCAGCACCTACTAACGGGTCTGACCCTTTAGCCCAGCTCGTTAGTGCGGCCGCCTGTGGATCTTATGGTCTCAGGTTCAAATCCACTCGGTTACACTATCATGGTTAAATTGGTTTATATTATCTAAGTACAAAAATGGTACCATGATGATACATGATTTGTATCATGGCAGTACCATGGTCAATACAGTGGCTGATACCACAGTAAAACTGAAAATATCATAATTAAAGATATTTGACAGTGAAACATCATCCAACTCTATTATAGTATTATAGAAAAATCTTTCTATAATATAATTAAATGTATTATAAACTATAATATAAATGTATTATATACTATAAATGTATTATAGAAAAATCATATGCTTTGTTACCCTTTAAGAAACACTGTCAATATTTCTTGCACTATTCCTTTACGGGAAATCAGCTTACTAAATGCTCTAACATACAGAGAACATGTTTTGTCTTAAACCTCCCCTAGACAGTTTTTTCATGTATACAAACCTTGATTTCTTTACTACTGTTTAAGGCTGAAAGTGAACCTTGACCTGGCGCTCACTTCTCAGATTGTCTCTCTGCTTTGAATTGATCCTTCTGTGCGCAATTTTTTAACTATTTTCTTTGCTATCCCTTGACTCAATCTCAATAGTTGTCGATTGTCGAAGCAGTTTTCTTATCAGTCCTGGACTATGGTGATAATAGGCATGCTGCGCCCTAAACCCTTACTTAAGTTAAGGATAAGGATAAGGATATCTTTTATTAATCCCTCACAGGGGAAATTCCAGTGACACACACATACAGCTCATCGTCTCATTAACAACATCATATCACAATCATTACATTTTTACAGTAACAACGGCACAACATAAATTCAAACAGGCATGTACATTTGTTGACACATGTCGACTACAGAATGCCTGAGACACCATATGCGATAGTCGGCTGCAGCAACACCGGGGTGTCGTTGCGCCAGGTGGGCGGGAGGGAGGGAGGAAAGATTGTCCAGCAACGGGAGGGGCAGGGACAGGGGGATAGGACTTTGGTGATGAGACAGTCTTAGGCTCCCCCCCTCTAGCACGCATACTAGTTGGCTGCCGTCATAGGCGCCAGGGGCAGGGCTCTACAGTGCGACCATATTGCTCGCATATGTCCCTAAAAATATGTGTGTGCGAACCTGCAAAATCAAGTGCTTGCACGGCGTGCAAGTGGGGCCGGCGAGTGCAGAGTACAGCCCATTCGTCCTTTTTTTTCCTCCGCTGCGAGAATCTTTAAAAAACTACAAGTCCCACAGTTCACAGCCGCATAAACGTTCCAATCACAGAGTTTCCTGTGGTCACGCGACTGGAAACTGAAAGTACTGTTTAGCGTCAGCATAGATATATCTATGAGCGTCAGTGTCTGAGTCAGACAATACAGCCATGTCGAAGCCCATACATTTTTATTTTGCGCGAAAGATACCGGACAATGAGAAGTCAGGTGAGGCAGCTCATGTTACAGAGGTGATAGTTAACCAAGATACTGATGCTAGCCAGCATGCTAGCGAGGCTACACCCACTACTACCCCCACTGTAGCTAACGAAGCTACACCCAATGTACCCACTGTAGCTAACGATGCTACACCCACTGGAGCCGGAGTATGATCCCACTCCTGCCATGAACTACTGGCTGTCCTCCAAGCGTGCCAGACAACCAAACTACAAAAGCAACTGGTCAACCAATATCCTTTGTGTTTAGCGCACACACACACACACACACACACACACACACACACAGTGTGGGCCAGTGACTTTGGTGCTATTGCACAGTTCCGTTCCCATTTGAACATGCACATACAGAGTACTACTATACATGTACATTTATTTTTGTTTAAAGAAATTTGAGTTTGTTTAGCACACACACAGTGCAGGGCCAGTGACTTTGGTGCTATTGCACAGTTCCGTTCCCATTTGAACATGCACATACAGAGTACTACTATACATGTACATTTATTTTTGTTTAAAGAAATTTGAGTTTGTTAGCACACACACAGTGCAGGGCCAGTGACTTTGGTGCTATTGCACAGTTCCGTTCCCATTTGAACATGCACATACAGAGTACTACTATACATGTACATTTATTTTTGTTTAAAAAATGTGAGTTTGTTAATAAACTCAGTTACTAGAAAAAAATTCACTGTGCTCCTAAATTTCTTTGTGTGCTCCTAAATTTCTTTGTGTGCTCCTAAATTTTTTCATTTAGGAGCACCTGTGCCCCTAGTGAAAAAGGTTAGCGTAGAGCCCTGGCCAGGGGTACACGCGGGAGGGGGGATTGGCAACAACTGACTGGCAACAATTTCTCCCAGCCACGTCACATTAAATTTGATTTGAGTAGAGTGAAATATAACTCTATTGATTTGAGTGGAGTGAGTTTTAACAACTCCGTCCAAATGACTGAATGCATTAGTCCAAGTGTCCAAGTGTCTTAATCAGTTCATTTTGGTAGGTCCTGTGCGCGGTAAACAGATCCAAAATCTTCTTATTGCAGTCCAAAAGCTTCGATAATCCAAAAATGACCACGTCTTCAAGTTGATAGCCCGATTATGATGTCCCAAGAGGCAGAGAGGGTTAGCCTTATTCTGCTTCTTGATGGAAGTATGCAATCCACTCATTAGATCAATTTCGAGTTGATTTCAGTCCGGCAACCGGCACGAAACACAGAGCATAGCAGCCTCAGGCTTCATGGAGCAGTAGAGGCGGCGGTAGGAACGGCCTTGAGGAGCCTGGGGAGAGGAAAGAAATGCGACTGTCTCTGGGAAGGGCTGGGTAGGGATTAGTTACAGTTACAGTACATCCTTGGACTCCGTCTATCACTCTGCCCTCAGATGCATCACTAATGATAGATACGACACTCATCACCGTGTCCTTTATGAGAAGGTTGGTTGGTCCTCGCTGATGGAGAGGCGCAACACACACTGGTATTTGTTCATCTTTAAGGCCCTTTTTGGTAAGATACCTAATTTTATTGGAATGGAATTTTGGAACCCGTTCTAGGTCCCTCGAGTTTGCTCGGAACAGGGTACATCTGCATTTTACTATGGTGCCCCCTAGCTCATAGAATGAACTCCAACAGTCCAGCTTGAGATTCTCCCCTCTGTTGCAGAGTTTAAAACCTTGATCTCCAACCATTGTCAATCAAATTGTAGGCCTACATGTTTTAATTGTTGTTATCCTTACTTGTCTTATTGTTATGATTTTATATTCTGTGTGACTTTATGTCTTTTTGCACTTAACTGTGTGTACTGTGTACACTCGAAGTGACTGTAAATGGGGGAAACCTCAGTTGCCTTTCGAGTTTAAATACAGGTTTGAAATTAAATGTATCTTAAGCTCACTTGGTAAAATTAAATTTCCACAACAAACGACACTACTACTGTACCACAATCGTCTCTTTGAATTGACGGACAGCTTGCTCTGCCCTCAGCAGGGTCGCTGCCCTTCAGTCTCTTGCTTTCAGAATAGTCCTTCTTGCCCGTTGTCCTCCATTGAGCCATTTGAGCAGCAGGACCAGGGCTCCTACCCCACATGCTGTAGCGGTCAGACACGTCGTCCAACTCGGCTCGGCTCCCAAAACAAGTTGCTTTGCCCTTTCCATCCGAAAGCTCTCCCCTCACGCTAGCGCTCCACCAGACACACGGACCAGTAAGCTATTAGCTAAGTAGGCTAACGTTAATAGGACCAGCAAGAGCTCCTTCAATCGTCTAGTCGTTAACCCGAAACGTATTGTTTAAACAGATACAAGGCGTGTTGATACAAGCACAAGCTTTATATGGATATTAGTGATGCACGATATATCGGCCGCCGATATAATATCGGCCGATATGGTAATTTTTTTACACATCGGTATCGGTCCGATATCAAGATAGGGCCAATATTAAAAAAAAGAAAAAAGAAGAAACAAACAATTATTATTATTATTTTTTTTTTTTACCTGTTTTGGGCTTAAATAGTTTCAAAATATCAGTAATTTCTGAAAATAAGTTACAAAAGTAAAGAAATTAAATACTTTTTGGAAAATAGCTCTTTATTTGATTATCATAAAAAAGTGTTTTCTATACAGAGATATCGACATCGGCCACAATTTTCACATCGGTGCATCACTAATATAATCCTTTTTACATAATGTAGATACTATATGTACATATCACTTACCTACTCTTGCTAGTTACACTGCTGGCCAGTATGGCTTACTGATTAGCACCATTACTCAGTAGTACTAATTCATTTATATATTTTATATCCAGTTTAATCACCTGTACATTGTATATTACTACTGCACTTTACTGTTACATTTGCACTCTGGTTGGATACCAAACCTATTTATATCGTACTGTACTTGTGCTGTATGATGACAATACATTTTAATCTAATCTAATGTTGTGTTGTTTGTCTCCTGCAGGAAGGAGCTTCTTAACACATTAATGGCCAGACCCGAGATATCTCAGGTTAACTCGCCATGCGTTGGCTGCCAGACCTGAGATTTCTCGGGTTTTGGTCGTTATTTCTTTTATTCGATATTTTTATTCATTTCAGGCACACGGACCTCTGGGTTACCATAGGGAATCATTCTGAGATCGCCAGAGTGCAATACCGGCCGCATCATGCTAGGTGGCAGTATCGCCCACCCTTTGAAACCCTCCTTCACACCGGGTGCTTAAATCCCTCCGGGCGCTATTTTTTGGGTCAGGCGAGTCTAGTGGTTCACCCGATCACATTGAAACACGTCCAATGACCCTCCATGCATGTGTGTGCCGGATTATGTCGAGGACACGATGGACACCAATATTGGAAATCGCGATCAGACAATTGGAATATTATTTTTGGGATACTTCCTAGTAAAGGTAAGGACTATATGACATAAATTTCAAATTTCAGCTTGATCCTACAATGTTTTCATATCGATCCAGCCGATCAACGTGTGTGGTGTTAAAAACGAATGCCGTTACTGGCGATCAAAGTATCAAAAAACGACCCCCCGCCCCCCCTTCATGCATTTTGATTGAATTGGAAATAGTAGCGTGTACAGGCGAGCAACGCCAACGCTTAGCATTAGGTATAACACGCGAACGTATGCATGAAAAAAATTATTCTTTTTCACACGTTGAACGATAGATAGTTGATGTCAAATGAGCCATAGTATTGTCTCTATAGCTATAATATAGAATATAGATATAGCCCTGCAAACACCGAAGTGAAAATCCCTATACTTTACAGCGCTGGCCAACTAAGTACAAAGATGGGGAAACAGCGTGGCAGTCAAAGTGTTAACAACGTGTCATTCACAGCAGCAGGACAAATTGTTTGACAAATTACCGTTGTTCTGGTAAATCCCTGCAACAGCAGATCTGTCCATTAAAACTGTAAAGCAGCCTATTACCTGGTTTGTTTTTCCAGCCCGACACAGGTTTGTGAGTGGGTGAGTGTACTGCCCTCTGCTGGATAAAAAAAGTATATAATGTAAATTCAGGTTATACATGGTACATACATTCTGCCCTCTAGTGGTAAATGTGCAGAACACATCTGAGGGCCAGGGCGTCAACATTGAACAGAAGAGCTGTGTTCAGCCATAATAGTTATGATGAGGACGGATAGAGTGGGACCTTTCAGCTCGCTATAAGGTTTTCATTTGGATTTAAGATGTCCCACCACGGCCTAAAGGTCTACTCACATGGAGCAACATTAAACATTATGCTTTAATCTCTCTTGCAGCAGGGAGCACCCCTAAGAGTAGAACCACCTCACCAAGAATAACTATTACCATTGGCATTTATTCTGCATTATAATAAATGGTTAAACTAATGACGTGGGTGATTCGGTCTGGCACTACTTTGGTACGGTCTGGTTCCCACCTCCCTGAAACAAGCCAGAGTCACACCGCTCATAAAAAAAAAAAAAACATGAACCCCACTGTCATGGATAACTATCATCCTGTCTCTCTTCTCTCCTTCCTTTCTAAATCACCTGAACTCGCTGTATCCAACCAACTTTCTGATTATCTCTTACCTCCTAGACCAGGGGTCAGATGATCTCTTACAGACCAGGGGTCAGCAATTAAGTTTGGCCTCGGGCCACATTATGGCGGGCCAGAAACAAAAACAATCACTAATTTAATATATTGATAGTGAAAACATTTTAACTCTGTGACAGACCACCATATAACTAAGACATACATTTGTGGCATAATAAACTGTAAACGACATACACATTTGCACTGAACCTTTGTCTTTTTGCCATTTTATTATAAAACCAAGCGTCTCTCTCTTATCGGTCTATCTTACATTAGAGTTCACATGTGAAAATTAGGGATGTCCGATATTATCGGCCTACCGATATTATCGGCCGATTATTGCATTAAAATGTGATATCGGAAATTATCGGTATAGGTTTTCCAATTATAATTTTTATTTTTTACATTTACATAACCTTTATGAGATATGTAATGTTAATTACCTGAAATTATTCCGTTTTTGGGGGGGGGGGGGGGGGGCCTGAATATATCAGTATCGGTTGATATCGGTATCGGAAATTAAGAGTTGGACAATATCGGTATATCGGATATCGGTAAAAAAGCCAATATCGAACATCCCTATTGAAAATGTGTTTAAATAGAGGCCTTGTACTGAATGTTTGTGTAGTTCTTTGTCTTCCAACATGGCTGCCTGTAACTTAGCGGCCATTGTTTTGAACATGGCAATGGAAGGGACAACGGTTGCTATGTGCAAAACGATGGTTGCTATGTGTAGATATTTGAGAATTATATCAACAGAAAAAGCCAGTGGAACAGTAATATGCTTTTCCAATGTTTCACATCTCAACCTTGGCGCTCAACCAAAAATAAAGGGCACATCAAAGCCTCTCTCTCTCTGATTGCTTAAAACAATCAATAACGCACAACACCAACACTTCACAAACACTGGTCTTATAATGTATGAGGGTGCAGGCTATGACAAAATACGGTATGCAATGTAAACACACTAAAGACCCTTTCACATGTAAAATCTTGTTTTTTGCTTATTTCACTGTATTGAATACCATTGATTAACCCTAATTCATTTAATTTCAAACCTTTATTTTAACTAGAAAAAAGTTCAGATTGCCCTCATTTGCAGCGGTATAACAAGAAATATTTGTAATAGATATTTAAATGATGATCTTCATACACAGGAGGAGATATTGTCTCTTCCTGCCCTGCTCTACCTAGGAGCCACCCCTCCTAAACCACAGGCAGTATTTCCTACTGAGTCCTGTTGCAAAGCTTACAGATGTCAAAGAATAGTTGGGAGGGACGCAATCTTTCAAAACTTTCAAATGCATTGTTGCATCTATATTTAGCACATGATAGAATTTCAATAGATTTTTTTTTAATTAAATAACAGTACTCAGTATAACAGTATTCAGTATAACAGTACTCAGTATAGCAGTACTCAGTATAACAGTACTCAGTATAACAGTATAACAGTACTCAGTATAACAGTATAACAGTACTCAGTATAACAGTACTCAGTATAACAGTACTCAGTATAACAGTATAACAGTACTCAGTATAACAGTATAACAGTACTCAGTATAACAGTATAACAGTACTCAGTATAACAGTATAACAGTACTCAGTATAACAGTACTCAGTATAACAGTATAACAGTACTCAGTATTTCAGTATAACAGTATTCAGTATAACAGTACTCAGTATAGCAGTACTCAGTATAACAGTACTCAGTATAACAGTACTCAGTATAACAGTACTCAGTATAACAGTACTCAGTATAACAGTACTCAGTATAGCAGTATAACAGTACTCAGTATAACAGTACTCAGTATAACAGTACTCAGTATAACAGTACTCAGTATAACAGTACTCAGTATAACAGTATTCAGTATAACAGTACTCAGTATAACAGTACTCAGTATAGCAGTATAACAGTACTCAGTATAACAGTACTCAGTATAACAGTACTCAGTATAACAGTACTCAGTATAGCAGTATAACAGTACTCAGTATAGCAGTATAACAGTACTCAGTATAACAGTATAACATGCAAATGAAATACCATTACCACCAGACAGAAAAGGGCATTGTTTGACTCTGAGGGAAAAAGGGCAGATGCTCAAGCACCCCTTGAGCCCTATGTGTGTGAAGAAAGACAACTATTGGAAGAGAGGACTAGAGAGAAAGGCTCTATTTAAACCATGAAACTGGTGTTTGAAGATGAGTGTCAGAAGTTCTTCTGATGCAGATCACATTAGTTGGATTGCTGTCCAGGATGAATGTGTTGTTAAGTATGTTGAGCTTTTAAGCAGATTTCTACACAATTGTAGGGTTTGACACCTGAATAAATATACTGGAATATATAGGTGCTTCTTTAAATCTTGAGATTGTCTGAAGCTCATCCCATGGTGGTCACAGTGGTAGGGTTTCTCTCCTGTATGAATTCACTGGTGTGTCTTTGAATTGAATGATCGAATGAAATGTTTCCTCCACTGTCTTTAAGGCTTCTCTCCTGTATGAATGCGCTGGTGAACATTTAAGCTGTCACATCTACTGAAGCTCTTCTCACACTGGTGACAGTAGTAACACTTTTCTCCTGTATGAATGCGCTGGTGTCTCTCTAAGTGTCCAGAGGTCCTGAAGCTCTTCTCACACTGGTCACAGTTATAGGGCTTCTCTCCTGTATGAATGAGATGGTGTTTCTTCAAGTGTCCAGAGGTCCTGAAGCTCTTCTCACACTGGTCACAGTGGTGGGGCTTCTCTCCTGTATGAATGAGATGGTGTCTCTTTAAGTCTCTAGAGGTACTGAAGCTCTTCTCACACTGGTCACAATTATAGGGCTTCTCTCCTGTATGAATGAGATGGTGTTTCTTCAAGTGTCCAGAGGTCCTGAAGCTCTTCTCACACTGGTCACAGTGGTGGGGCTTCTCTCCTGTATGAATGAGATGGTGTCTCTTCAAGTCTCCAGAGGTACTGAAGCTCTTCTCACACTGGTCACAGTGGTGGGGCTTCTCTCCTGTATGGATACGCTTGTGGCTTGATAAGTTTCGAGAGGTCATGAAGCTCTTCTCACACTGGTCACAGTGGTGGGGCTTCTCTCCTGTATGAATGCGCTGATGTGTCTTTAAGTTTCCAGAGGTACTGAAGCTCTTCTCACACTGGTCACAGTGATGGGGCTTCTCTCCTGTATGAATGCGCTGATGTGTCTTTAAGTCTCCAGACTGACTGAATCGTGTTCCACATTGGTCACAGTAGTAAGGCTTCTCTCCTGTATGAATGCGCTGGTGTCTCTTTAAGCCTCCAGAGGTACTGAATCGTGTTCCACATTGGTCACAGTAGTAAGGCTTCTCTCCTGTATGAATGCGCTGGTGTGTCTTTAAGTTTCCAGAGGTACTGAAGCTCTTCTCACACTGGTCACAGTTATAAGGCTTCTCTCCTGTATGAATGCGCTGATGTGTCTTTAAGTTTCCAGAGGTACTGAAGCGTGTTCCACACTGGTCACAGCAGTGAGGCCTTGACTCGTTCATATTTCTGCTTGTTGTTGGGGAGCAATGCAGCAATTGTACCTGGAGAAGAGAGAAGTACACCAATGAAGAGTTCAGATTGTGTGAGATTCAGGGTTTCAGTTAGAAAAAATTGTTGCTGGCCTCAGTGTCCGGTAGAAATGAGAGAAATTCCGGTCAGAGTTTATTGAGCTTAAAAACAATTGATAGGCAAAAGAATGACAACAAAACAAAAGAATGACATCAAGGCATGTAGATTTATAATATTTTTACTTAAAACTAGGCTACTTGTGTATAGTCATTATATTCCAAATAAAATAAGTCCCGAGACTCCGTGCTGCTGCCGACTTTAAATCAAATAGGTGTCTGTGGGCAGTCGCCCGACATTAATAAACAGCAGTCTGTTATAATCACATTTTTATGAGCTAACGAATTCCGTTATATTGGACATTTGTATTAATTATATCAAGCGAAGAACTGAGAAATTTGGCAGAGAGAGACGGCAACATTATCGTGAGTTTGCGTGACGACTCTCGCTCTCTCCACCTCCCAATGACTTATTTGCGAGAGTATGTCGATGCAGAGCAGCAGATTCAGCTGTTTTCTGGCTCTTTTCTGGCTCTATCTGGGGACCGCTCAGCAGCGCCCCCCACCCAACAGCTGAATTGCCAATGGCTGAATTGGAGTACTGCACTGTGCCGCTGCTACTCCGGCTCTGCAGCTGCACATGCATTCGCAAACCCAGCACTAGCTCTCGCTGACAACGTCGTTGTCATTATTAGAAGCGACGATGAAACAAATGTAATGATTGTTTCGTTCATCGCATAGGCTATTTAATTTTAGACTATTTTAATACAATTCAAATAATCAAATTGTGCTTAGAGGGAATTATTTTCACCGGACATTAAGACCGGAGAGATTAAATATGTCGGACTTCAACAGATTTTGCCGGTCAAATACCGGTAATTACCGGCTAACGGAAACGCTGGTGAGATTACCTCGGATACCACAAAATATTATTATCTGGTGTCAGCCCTGGGAAGTTCGACAGCCAGCAGAGTGGTGAGCCTCCTCAAGAACCCTCCGACTCAGGATAAATATCGCACGATCAAGTCTCATCTATTAAAGACATTCGAACTTTCCGATACCGAGCGGGCCAGCCGGTTGTTTACTTTGCAAGGGCTTGGTGATAGCAAGCCATCGGAGCTCATGGATAGGATGCTGGATTTATTGGGGGAGCACAAGCCTGATTTCCTTTTCATGCAACGTTTCCTGCGGCAGCTGCCTTCTCCGGTTCGGGCCGCTCTGGCCAACACCACTATTATAGACGATTGCCGCGCTCTGGCCGAGGAGGCTGATACGTTTTCTTTGGCTGGTCAACAGCACTGTGCAGCGGCAGTTTTCCCAACCCAAGCCTTTCTTTCACCGCCGGGAGACTGGAATATCACCGCCGCAGCGACAGCCCCTCGCCAGCAGCGTGACGCAGGGCTGTGTTTTTTCTGTCGACTGGTTTGCAGAGAGAGACAAAGCATTTCTGGATGCCAAAGCTGCTCTAGCCAACCGTGCTGGCACATCCTTCCTTTAAGGCCCCGATCTCCATCACCACCGACGCCTCAGCTTTTGGCGCAGTGTTTGAACAGTGGGTAGGTAGGCGGGGCTTGGCAGCCGCTAGCTTTTTTTAGCCGCGAGTTGAGCCCCAGCGAGCGGAGGTATAGCACCTTCGATCGGGAGCTCCTCTGCCTCTACCTTGCCATCCGCCATTTTCGTTTCCTGCTGTTGGCCCACCAGTTCACTGCCTTCGTGGATCACAAGCCGCTGACGTTCGCCATGGCCAAGGTGTCTGAGCCATGGTCCGCCTGTCAACAGCGACAGCTCTCATATGTCTCAAGAGTTCACCACTGACATTCAACATGTGGCAGGTAAAGCAAACCTTGTCGCAGACTGCCTCTCCCGGGCTGTAGCGGGCGCCATCCACTTGGGGCTGGATTACACCGGTATGGCGGCGGACCAGGCTACCAACCCTGAAGTGCGAGATTTCAGGTCAGCCACCTCAAGCCTGCGGTTAGAGGATGTGGTTTTTGACAGCGCTGGCACCACACTCCTGTGTGATGTCTCTATGGGGCAGCCCCGCCCCATCGTTCCCACAGGGTGGAGGCGGTGTGTTTATGACGCTGTCCACGGCCTCTCCCACCCGGGAAAGAAACCTACGCAGAGACTAGTGTCCGCCAAGTTTGTCTGGCCTGGGCTTAGGAAAGATGTGAGAGACTGGGTTGACTCCTGTGTGGAGTGCCAGCGCGCTAAAGTGTACGTCACACCAAGGCCTCCCTGCAGCACTTCCATGTACCTGAAAGGAGGTTCGACCACGTTGACCTAGTGGGCCCCCTGCCCCCCTCACATGGCTTCAGTTACCTCTTTACTATGGTAGACAGGACTACCCGTTGGCCAGAGGCAGTTCCACTGTCAGCCACGACGTCCCCCGAGGTGGCCAGGGCCTTTATTGGAACCTGGGTCGCCCGGTTTGGCACTCCAGCCGACCTCTCTTCAGACCGGGGCCCACAGTTCACGTCCGAGCTCTGGAACACAGTCGCCAAGAGCCTGAAGCTACACCGGACTACGTCATACCACCCGCAGGCCAATGGGTTATGCGAGCGCTTTCACCGCTCAATCAGGGACCGAAACTAAAGCCCGCCGCCCGCCAGGGGCGCTCAGTTTTTACCTTTGGCGCTTGACACTTAGAGGGCTGCCCGCCGTGTGGCGTGTAATCAATCAAGTTCATAACGATACTCTTATTTTGAAAATCTGTGCGGGTCTCATTTCCGCCCCAAGCGCATCTCCAGTCATAATATCGATGGCTCCGGCAGTTAGCAACATTAGGTTCGTATGATACTCTTATTTTGAAAGAAACCGTGGCAACGAGTCATATCCGCCCAGCCCTGCAGCGGGATACTATTGGCTAAGGGCTTCTGCTCGCAGTGCTCGTGTCAACACAGAGGCAGTCTGCTCTAGTCTAGAAGAGCGGACCTCCATGAGCTACCGTTACTGTTTAAACAATGACCCAGTCAACTATTCACTTTTAGTTTAATACATGACGAGGCATTGTCTAACGGTATCTAGCTGGCTAGCTACTGATAGCTGCTGATATCAACAAATGCTCCAGCAATAGTCGACTCGAGTGCATAATACCTCCGTTCCCTCGTTAGCTAGCTCACGTTAGCTAGCTCACGTTAGATCTATCTGTCCCAGTAAACTAAATTGTCTTAACGTTATCTACCGGGCTAGCAGTAGCTACAGATAGCTCCTGATATCAATGTCTTATAACATTGATTGAATGCGTATTCTAGCTGAGGGCATGTTGAAAGTGATTTGACAAAAGATCCGTAACGTTATACCAATAGGGTCCAGCTGCATCGCCGGAGAATCCTTGCATGCTGAATGTAGGGTCTAGCTGAATATAGGGTCTAGCTGCAGGGCCGGAGAATCCTTGCTGGAGCTGGAGGCTACTCAAGTATACACACAGACAGTGGAGCTGTTTGCAGATAGCGAGCATTTTGACTTATTGCGTGGTGGCGATGTCTCGCAGATAATACAACTACAAGTATGATTATATAATATATATTTTATTTAAAAAAAAATTTTTATATAATATATATATATTATTTTTTAATCAAAAAAAATGTGGCAGGTAAGAAATATGCTTGGCGGGTAGATTCTTCCCATCTACCCGCCACTGGCCGGTGAGTCAAAACGTTAATTTCGCTCCCTGAAGCAGCACTTCGGGCCAGCCTTACTAACATCGGCTGGGTCGACCGACTCCCGTGGGTCATGCTTGGTCTCAGGACGGCCCCCAAGGAAGACCTTCAGACCTCCTCTGCCGAGCTGGTTTACGGTCAGCCTCTGCGGGTGCCAGGGGATTTCATCCCTAACATTACTGCCCCCTGGTCTGCAGCCCAGCAGCGGACGGCACTTCTGGAGAAGGCTAAGGTATTCACACCGGTCCCCACCTCACAGCATGGCCTCCCCCGGTCGCACGTCCCTACAAGTCTGCGGTCAGCGGAATATGTTTTCATCAGTCACGATGCCCATCGGGACCCCTTGCAACCTCCATACGACGGTCCGTTCCGTGTACAGGAGGCGGGAGACAAGTACTTTGTCATGGACATGGGCTGGAAGCTGGAACACATTTCCACCTTAAACCGACTCACGTGGACTTGAGCAAACCTGTTGGATTGGCCCAGCCCCCACGGCGGGGACGACCCCCTACCTTGCCCCGACTTCCGAGTAAGGCCCATGAGACCCCCTCGCCACCTATCCAGTGCCCGGGTGGCCGTAGGGCCCCTAAGGTTTTCCCTACAGAGGCGCCGGCCTCTACAGGGGTCAGGCGGAGCCGTTATGACAGGGTTGTCCCCCCTCCTGTTCATTGACTTCTTTTGTTATGATGAATTCTGGGGGGACGTATGTAGTGGGTTCTATAGACATAATTCACCATTGTATCGTTTTGATGTGTTGATGGTGCACTGTCACTTTAAGGAGGTTGGTTTTGGGGTTGGGCTGATAAAATTGATAAAATGTTTGGTTACTACGAGCTGTCAGAGGCTAGCACGGCATAGTTCTGACAGCTGTCACTTGTACTATAAATTAAATAAATGACACACGGCTTTGTGTTGTTGCATGATAGAAATTGTGCGTTTCTCCTTTCCGACGATTTCTACATTGTGGTTGTATCTGTCCTTGTAACAATATCATTGTTGATCTTAGTTTGTTTGTTCTGGGGAGCAATTAACTCATTGGCCGCCAATCACGAGTATACTCGTTATTGGCCGCCAAGGCTTGACCGCCAATAATGAGTATAGGGCTGACCTTCAAAGCTTTTTTTGGCAATCGAAGCTTGGAGGCCGAGCTTCGATTTTAATTCGAAGCTTAAAAAAAAAATTTATAAAAAATTTAAATAAAGTAATTATAATTTTTTATTTTTTTTTTATCTTATGTTGTGGGACTTGTACAGCACTTTGGTAAACTTTGTTGTTTTTAAATGTGCTCTATAAATAAAGTGGAGCCCCTTTCGTGACTGACGCAGCCAACAAGGTTTCACTCGGCTGCCACCCCCTTGATAATTTTGTGAAGGCACATGTGTATATACCTTTGATTTGAGAGTATTTGGGGTTACATGGGATCAACCAGAACTAGTGATGCACGATATATCGGCCGCCGATATAATATCGGCCGATATGGCAGTTTTTTTACACATAGGTATCGGTCCGATATCAAGATAGGGCCGATAGAAAAAATAAATATTTAAATATATTTTTTTTAGGGGCGCCCCAGTGGCGAACCACATGTGGCGACACGGCCAACCCGGGTTCGATTCCCGAACCCGTTGTTATTTGCCGAATGTCTTCCCCCCACTCTGTCTCCCATTCCTCCTCTGTCTCTCTCTACTGGACTGCCCAGTAGCAATAAAGCGATAAAACGCAAAAAAAATTAAATCTTAAAAGAAAATATATATATATATTTTTTTTTACATGTTTGCCGAAAACGTAGAACTACGTTTCTGTTGCCAATCGTTAAGTGCCGGAAACGTAGATCTAAGTTTTTCTCACAGTATTTCTTTTATTCGCTATTGCCATTCATAATTCAGCAGGGCACCTTGTGCATACTGTTCTGAGTGTGTCTGAGCTGGCAGACGGTCTTATACCGCCCTCTAACGCCTGGGGGGACGTATGTAGTGGGTTCTATAGACATAATTCACCATTGTATCGTTTTGATGTGTTGATGGTGCACTGTCACTTTAAGGAGGTTGGTTTTGGGGTTGGGCTGATAAAATTGATAAAATGTTTGGTTACTACGAGCTGTCAGAGGCTAGCACGGCATAGTTCTGACAGCTGTCACTTGTACTATAAATTAAATAAATGACACACGGCTTTGTGTTGTTGCATGATAGAAATTGTGCGTTTCTCCTTTCCGACGATTTCTACATTGTGGTTGTATCTGTCCTTGTAACAATATCATTGTTGATCTTAGTTTGTTTGTTCTGGGGAGCAATTAACTCATTGGCCGCCAATCACGAGTATACTCGTTATTGGCCGCCAAGGCTTGACCGCCAATAATGAGTATAGGGCTGACCTTCAAAGCTTTTTTTGGCAATCGAAGCTTGGAGGCCGAGCTTCGATTTTAATTCGAAGCTTAAAAAAAAATTTATAAAAAATTTAAATAAAGTAATTATAATTTTTTATTTTTTTTTTATCTTATGTTGTGGGACTTGTACAGCACTTTGGTAAACTTTGTTGTTTTTAAATGTGCTCTATAAATAAAGTGGAGCCCCTTTCGTGACTGACGCAGCCAACAAGGTTTCACTCGGCTGCGCTGCCTGGGTGCAGTGGGGCTGCTCTCACAGCCAACGACATGACATTACATAATTATGTTGCAACCTTCGTCTATCAAGCAAACAATTATATTATATTTAATTTATAATTATATCAGACAATGCACCTACAAAAGCAGATGATTACAATTAAATTAGCCAACTTGGTAACACATTAGTCATAGCAGCATAGGCATAGCCTTATTAATGTTTTGTGTGGCGTCGCCGTCGTGTACAACGATACTTACGTTTTTTAGGTGATTTGACAAAGTTGTTGTAGAGTTGTGATATGCTATTTTCTTCTGGCATATCTGGCACTCGGCTTTTTGGGCATTGTCTTTGCATATTTTAAAGTGTAACCACACGTCTGACGACTTCTTCGTCGACATGTCTGCTGCACATGTCCTTGTTGTTTTCAACACAGATAATCTCCACGTGGTTGTTGTAGAGAGGTGGAGTCGAGGCGCCGCTTACTTTCGTTTCATTGGAATGGAAGTGCAAGATTTTTTTTTTTTTTTTTTACTTCGATTTTTTTTTATGTTCGAAGCTTGTGCCATCGAACGAAGCTTCGAACCTTCAAAGTATTTAAGACAGCCCTAAATGAGTATACTCGTTATTAGATCGTTTGATCTTTTTCCTTTCATCATATGTTGGAATTGCAATGCCGATCGAATCTCACCAGATGACAGTATCATCTACCTTTTGAACTCAGATAGAAAGGGATTAGGACAGACAATGAATTAACTGGACTATCAAGACTCGCTCTGAGGGGGAGGAGCTCTTGCAAAGCAATCGCAAGCAGATCTGCTCGCCTCAGAACCTATACTGTCCTGTAAACACGTGTAATAAACGAGTAATCGCGATCACCGATGGGATCATTGGAATTCTTCTTTTTAGATTACCTTCTGGCTAAAGTAAGAACCGCCTATGTCTATTTTACCGAACCTGAAACATCTTTCTGTAATAATCACAGTTTCTTACTTTGCCGAACATAAACCAAGCGTTTTATAACGATCACATTTTCGGGGTAAGACTATCCCCCCCCCCACCCCCTTGATAATTTTGTGAAGGCACATGTGTATATACCTTTGATTTGAGAGTATTTGGGGTTACATGGGATCAACCAGAACTAGTGATGCACGATATATCGGCCGCCGATATAATATCGGCCGATATGGCAGTTTTTTTACACATAGGTATCGGTCCGATATCAAGATAGGGCCGATAGAAAAAATAAATATTTAAATATATTTTTTTTAGGGGCGCCCCAGTGGCGAACCACATGTGGCGACACGGCCAACCCGGGTTCGATTCCCGAACCCGTTGTTATTTGCCGAATGTCTTCCCCCCACTCTGTCTCCCATTCCTCCTCTGTCTCTCTCTACTGGACTGCCCAGTAGCAATAAAGCGATAAAACGCAAAAAAAATTAAATCTTAAAAGAAAATATATATATATATTTTTTTTTACATGTTTGCCGAAAACGTAGAACTACGTTTCTGTTGCCAATCGTTAAGTGCCGGAAACGTAGATCTAAGTTTTTCTCACAGTATTTCTTTTATTCGCTATTGCCATTCATAATTCAGCAGGGCACCTTGTGCATACTGTTCTGAGTGTGTCTGAGCTGGCAGACGGTCTTATACCGCCCTCTAACGCCTTCGGCCATTATTGCACCCCGTTAGAAACGGGTTAGTTTCTTTTCGCTACCGAGCTGCGGCGTAGGGGCGGGTCCTAAACACTCGGCAAAACACATGCTTGTAGGGATGGTTTGGACTACTGACCCCGCCCGCCCGTTGAAGTGCAATGCCCAACAACGTCGGAGACAGGATCGCTGTGGATAACTGGAATGGCGATGAGATAATTGGATTCTTTTTTTTGCATTACATCAGATACCAGGTAAGGACACTATATATGAAAGCTTGCGTTGATCTGATATGTATTTCTACCGCGATTGAAGCTATCTGTGTTTTATGTGTGTGGCTGTCTGCAGTTGGGTTGCAGGAGGGGGGGGGGGGGGGGGGGAGAGCGCCACGCTACAGGGCACATTTCATGTATTCACGAGGAAGGATAATAATGATAATCTAGCGTTGATTTCAGGAAGATCTGGTAATCAGGCGAAAAATTTCAGTTTATTGAATTACACAAAACGCAGTTTTCACGTATTTTCCCTGGAATTACTCAGAAGCATCCAAACTATATTCATATTCAAAACGCTATAAAATGGGAATGTACGGATGAAAAAATAATCTGTTTTTTGCACGTTGACCAGAAGCAACTCACTGAGACTCGACGGCGTTATTAGACCCATAGCTATACTATCAAATAATGGTTTAGCTCTACAAACTACAACTACGTTTACATGGGGTTAATGGACGGCAATGAAGGGGTCACTTCCCGGAAGGGGCGTGGCACTCAATGTGTTAAATAGTTTCAAAATATCAGTAATTTCTGAAAATAAGTTACAAAAGTAAAAAAATATAAATGTGTTTTGGAAAATAGCTCTTTATTTGATTATCATAAAAAAGTGTTTTCTATACAGAGATATCGACATCGGTAAATATCGGTATCGGCCAGAATAGCAATATTAATTATTATCGGTATCGGCCACAATTTTCACATCGGTGCATCACTAATTATTATTAGTGATTATTGCAGCAATTTGCAGGTCTACTGCTTCATCGCTACGATGTTAATGTGATGACTGTGCAGGGCAGCAGACAGTCAAAGTGAAAAGTGTTGGCTCTGCGCTGTGATTCCCAAAGTGGGGGTCGCCAGATGATTTCCTAAAAAAATTAAAATTAAAAAAAATTTATGCAGTCAGGCCACTGAACTTAGAAGCAGGCCAGGCCAGTGTTTCTAGTTGCAGCTGTGCAATAGTTAGATAACCTAGGTGGGGAACAACTAGGAGATCACTGCAACTCACACAAGTTGGAGAACTATCTCTCTCTCTCTCGCACACACACACACAGAGGCGGGACCCTTACAAAAAAATTTAAATCCATCAAAATCAGTGTTGTTGCTAATCATTGACACATGCTAGCCTGTAATAATCCCCCCCAGAAAAATCTACTTTGCATTTGATATATTGCAAATATATGCCATCACACACACTGGAATTTAAAGGGTTAGAATTATAAAATGAATATGTGTTGTTATGATCAGGGCTGAAGTTGAATAAAATAGTATTATTTTCAATCTGACATTAAAAGAAAATCCATCAAAATCTGTGTTGTTACTAATCATACCATCATACCATGGATGGGTGCACCAGATTTAGCAAGAAGATATCATTTCCATCTAGTCCTATGTACTGTAACGTTACATAGCTATTTAATCACAATAGTGTCAGTGATTAGCCTCGCCCTCTAGCTGTATCATCGTTAGAGAGCTGGTGTGTTTTGGCTTTTCTTGTATCCTACCTCACCACCCGGACACAGTTTATCACCATCGGCGATACCAGTTCCACCCCGGCCCCAGTCAACCAAGGCGTCCCCCAAGGCTCTGTACTTGGCCCAATTCTGTTCACCATCTACATGCTCCCCCTCGGTCAGATCATCCGCCGCCATGGCCTCAGCTTCCACTCCTATGCTGACAACACACAACTCTACCTCTCCACCAAACCATCCACCCATCTCCCCCACACTCCCTTATCAACTGCCTTCACGAAATAAAAACCTGGATGTCATCTAATCTTCTCAAACTCAACAACAATAAAACTGAGCTCATGGTTGTGGCACCCAAGGCCCTGCTCCGGAAGGTTGGGGATCTCACCCTCAACATAGACGGCTGCTCCATCTGCCCATCCCCAAAGGTCCGCAACCTGGGCGTTATCTGGACTCCACCCTTTCCTACCAAGCCAATGTCAGTTCCATCACCAAATCCGCCTTCTTCCACCTCAGAAACATATCCAGACTCCGACCATCACTTTCAGACTCCACAGCTGAGACCCTCATCCATGCCTTTGTAACCTCCCGCCTGGACTACTGCAACGGGGTCCTGTCCGGGGTCCCAAGCAAAACCCTGGACAGGCTCCAGTATTCAAAATTCAGCTGCCAGGGTTCTAACCCGCACCAAACCCTGGCAGCACATCACCCCCACCCTCATCCACCTCCACTGGCTCCCCATCCAATCCTGCATTACCTACAAAGCCCTCCTGCTCACCTACAAATCCCTTCACGCTCTGGCACCTCAGTACCTCACTGACCTCCTCCACCCCTACACTCAGTCACGGTCCCTACAACCCACGGACACTGGTCAGCTCTCCATCCCCCGAACCAGACTGCGGACCGTCGGGGACAGAGCTTTCAGTGTGGCAGCTCCCACCCTCTGGAACTCCCTCCCTGCAGAACTCTGCACCGCCCCAACTCTGGACTCATTCAAAAAACTGCTCAAAACCCACCTCTTCAACTTGGCCTTTAACCCCTAATCTCACTTTAGTCAAGACAAGTCAAGTCAAGAGTTTTATTTGTCACGGCATACAAGTATACAATGAAATGCGGGTGGTCTTGCCCGCAACAATGTGCAATAACATATAATAGAATCCAATAGAACAACATTGTGCAATAAACAAGTAACATTGTGCAATAAACAAGTAACATATTAGGGCTAGTGCTGTCAGGCGATTAAAAAAATTAATCTAATTAATTACAGGATTTGTAATTAATTAATCGCATTTTAATCGCATAACCATTTTATGCCTGATATTCTATAATCATATTTCAAATTGCATGTGTCCGGATGGCAGAATTCAGTACTGTATCTACAAAACCTTCTGTTTAATCATCTTCCATCTATTAATTTGCTTAGATTTTTCAGGTCTGGTCAATTTTAGCATAGTGTTATTCACAGTCAAAGATAATTTTATTGATATTCTCATTTGGTTCATTACAATTTACTCAAGCCTAGTAACGGACACAGTATTTCTGACACAGGGAATACATTCCCTGAGATCCATAGATGTCCCTAGAATCAGATACCAAGAACATGCAAATGGACCATATAAAAAAAAAGTCTGTAAATGTGTATTCTACGTTCTTATGGAATGAATGAGAAAAAAGTTTAAAAAAAAAGAAACATAATTTTTTTTAATTAATTGAGTTAATTTTCATAACGCAATAATTTGCTATGTAATTAATTAATCTAATTAACGCGATAAACTGACAGCCCTAATTAGGGCATATCAGTATATGTACATAAGTTATTTACAGAGCATGGAGGACATGCTAGGTCCCTTGGTAGTGTCTTTCTGTACATGCTAAATTATACAATCTCCGGTTATACTATTTTTAAAGTGACCTTTCCTTAGTGGCCATAAGTGTGGGCGTGTGCAGCATGAGTGTGTGCTTGCTCATGTTAAAGTGGCTGCTAGTGTGTGAGCGTGTACAGTGTGTGTGTCGTGTGTGTGCTCATGTGTGCTTGTGTGTGGAGAGTTCAGTGTTCAAGGCTCTGATGGCCTGGGGGAAGAAGCTGAGCCGAAGTCTCTCTGTCCTAGTAGCTGGTGTTGGAGGTCTGACCCCCCACCCTGACCGCCTGGGGCCTTTCACTCAGAAAGTCCAGTATCCAGGCGCTCAGAGCGGAGCTCAGACCCAGCTCGATCAGCTTGTCCACCAGTCTGGTGGGGACTATGGTGTTGAACGCTGAGCTGTAGTCAATGAACAACAGTCTCACATAGCCCCCCTTCTGACGGTCCAGGTGAGAGAGGGTGCTGTGCAGTACTTGGGAGACCGCATCGTCAGTGGACCCGTTTGGCCTGTATGCGAATTGCATAGGGTCCATATCACTGGGGAGGGAGGCACAAATGTGATCCTTGACCAGCCTCTCGAAACATTTCATGGCCACAGAGGTGAGTGCCACCGGTCTGTAGTCATTGAGACCTGCTGGGGAGGGTTTCTTTAGTACCGGGATAATGGTGGACATCTTGAAGCAGGCAGGGACCACTGACTCCTTCAGGGATCGATTAAATATGGTGGTGAACACAGGGGCTAGCTGGTTAGCACAGGACTTAAGTATGCGTCCTGTTATTCCGTCTGGGCAACCTTTTTGGTGTTCACCTGCATAAATGCTCTTCTCACACTGTGTACCGTCAATGAGAGAACGTCCCCGCCCCCCCGCGGATGCCCGCCCCCCTCCACAACAGCCGGCGCGCCAGTGACGTCACTAGCCGTTGAGCTAGCGGCGCCGCTGTTTGCACCAAACTGCGCGTAGAAGGTGTTGAGCTGGTCCGCGAGGGAGGCGTCGTCGCTCCCCATTGAGGGGGCGCTGACTTTGTAGTCAGTTATCGTCCTCAGTCCCTGCCATAAGCCTCTTGTGTCATTCTGTGCCATTTGTGCCTCCATCTTGTCGGCATACGTCTTTTTCGCAAGTTTAACAGCCTTGCGCAGAGTATAGACTGTTGTCTTGTACTCTTCCATGTTTCCTGACTCTCTGCCAAGGTTGTAGGCAGTGGTTCGAGAGTTCAGAGCTGCTCTGATAGTACTGTCCACCCATGGTTTCTGGTTCGGGAACACCCTCGCCTTCTTTGTGGGGACAATACTATCAGAAAGTGTTGTTATGAAGGACACCACAGTGTCTGTGAACTCGCTGACGTCACTGGCGCTTCCCTCAAACATTCCCCAGTCGACGTCATCGAGTGCGTCCTGAAGCATGGCCTCTGATTGGTCGGTCCATCTTTTTACCTCACGTGACACGACGGCGTCACGTGATCTTTGTTTGTAAGCCGGCACCAGGATAATGGCGTCATGATCCGACGTGCTCGTCGTTCCCGCTAATGGAGGAGCCGGTACAGCCTTGTATCCGGCTCTGAACGGGGGGTAGCAGTGATCGAGTGTATTTCCTCCTCTGGTGGAGCAGACGATGTGTTGAAAGAAAGACGGCATAACTTTCTTCAAATTCGCCTGATTGAAATCCCTGGCTACGATCATGGCCGCGTCTGGATGTTTGATCTGATGTGTGTTTAGATGATTGTGTATCTCCGCCACCGCCCTGGCGGCATTCGCTTGGGGAGGGATGTATACTGCAGTCATGATTACCGCAGTAAACTCACGTGGAAGATGGAAGGGGCGACATTGGATGGAGAGATGTTCCATGTCCGGGGAGCATGAGCTGGAGAGTACCTTGATCTCCCTGGGGTTTACCCAGCCGTTGTTGGTCATAAGACAGACACCGATGCTCTTCCCGGAGGCCTCTGTGCGGTCCGCTCTATAGACTGTTAAGGAGTCCGAGGGAGAGACGCTGTGGTCCGGAGTCGCTGGTTTAAACCAGGTCTCCGTGAAACACAGGATATTGCAGTCCTTCATCTCTCGCTGGAATCGGACCCGTGCTCGTAAATCATCCATCTTACTCTCTAGCAAACGTGCATTCGCCAGGAAGATAGATGGAATAGCTGGACGGTAAGCAGATCTTTTTAGTCTTAATCTGATTCCGCTCCTCTTTCCTCTGTGTTTCTTCTTTGTCCTGCCGCCTGTCCTGCCGCTTTTGTCCCCCTCGTTGTCTTTGTCCCGCCTGATCTCCGTTGGCCAGTCTTGGCATAAAGTGTCTCTAAACTCCTCTTTGAGTCCGGAGTTTAGGTCAATAAGTGACTGGCGGTCGTATGACGTCCCCGCCAGTGATGTTTCGATAAAAAAAGTACTAAAAACAAACATAACTAAAAGTGTGCACATTCGTTGCTGAGCAAAACCCACGGCGACTGACCTGGGTCGCGCCATAGGTTTAGTTTTTTTTTTATATGTTGCGTCTGTCCACTGTCAGTTACTTTGTTATCCCCCCCCCCCCCCCTATGTAAAGCGACCTTGGGTCCCTTGAAAGGCGCTATATAAAATGAAGTTATTATTATTATTATTATTATCTGGCAGACGGTACCTCAGTCTCAGATCCACCTCCAAAAGAACTCTAAACAGCTACTTCCACCAGGCCAACAGGCTACTGACAGAGACTCTGAACCATCATGGTCATGTACAAAATGTCTCGTTAACCCTTGTGCGCTGCTTATTTATTTATCTTATTTTGGTGTTAACAAAAACTCTGGGTCCGAATGCACCCGGTGTGTAACCAACCACCCCAAAAAATAAGGATTATTATCCAGTTTTGTTTTGTACTTCATTACTAACTTATTAGCTCATCATAACCAGTACCCATATCAAACATTATTTTATATGGCCCCCATATGGCCCCAAGACACAATATACATATTTTTCAATTGAAAATAGGATTATATTCACTCATGCTGTTCCCCATATTGAAGAAAATGGGTAAATATTTATGCAATCTGACTATAACAGGCTAATATGAAGACACTTTGAGTAAACTGCTTTGTGGGTGTATTATGGAAATAAATCAAGGAACAAAACAACTCCACCTCCCTATCACTCTCGTCCTCCATATCGCTCTCTTCCTCCTCTCCCTTTCCATCTCCCTATCACTCTCTTCCTCCTTTCCCTCTCCACCTCCCTATCGCTCTCTTCCTCCTCTCCACCTCCCTATCACTCTCTTCCTCCTCCCTCTCCACCTCCCTATCACTCTGTTCCTCTTCCTCTCCACCTCCCTATCACTCTCATCCTCCATATCGCTCTCTTCCTCCTCTCCCTCTCCACCTCCATATCACTCTGTTCATCCTCTCCCTCTATCACTCTGTTCCACCTCTCCCTCTCTACCTCCCTATCACTCTGTTCCACCTCTCCACCTCCCTATCGCTCTGTCCCTCCTCTCCCTCTCCACCTCCCTATCACTCTGTTCCTCATCTCCCTCTCTACCTCCCTATCACTCTGTCCCTCCTCTCCCTCTCCACCTCCCTATCACTCTGTTCCTCCTCTCCCTCTCTACCTCCCTATCACTCTGTTCCTCCTCTCCCTATCGCTGTCCCTCCTCTCCCTCTCCCTATCACTCTGTTCCTCATCTCCCTCTCTACCTCCCTATCACTCTGTTCCTCCTCTCCCTCTCCAACTCCCTATCACTCTGTTCCACCTCTCCCTCTCCCTATCACTCTGTTCCTCCTCTCCCTATCACTCTGTTCCTCCTCTCCCTCTCCACCTCCCTATCACTCCTCTCCACCTCCCTATCACTCTGTTCCTCCTCTCCCTCTCCACCTCCCTATCACTCTGTTCCTCTTCCTTTCCACCTCCCTATCACTCTGTTCCTCTTCCTCTCCACCTCCCTATAACTCTTCCTCCTCTCCCTCTCCACCTCCATATCACTCTGTTCATCCTCTCCCTCTATCACTCTGTTCCTCCTCTCCCTCTCCAACTCCCTATCACTCCGTTCCTCCTCTCCCTCTCTACCTCCCTATCACTCTGTTCCACCTCTCCCTCTCTATCACTCTGTTCCTCCTCTCCCTCTCCACCTCCCTATCACTCTGTTCCTCCTCTCCCTCTCTACCTCCCTATCACTCTGTCCCTCCTCTCCCTCTCCACCTCCATATCACTCTGTTCCTCCTCTCCCTCTCCACCTCCCTATTGCTCTGTCCCTCCTCTCCCTCTCCACCTCCCTATCACTCTGTTCCTCCTCTCCCTCTCCACCTCCCTATCACTCTGTCCCTCCTCTCCCTCTCCACCTCCCTATCACTCTGTTCCTCCTCTCCCTATCGCTGTCCCTTCTCTCTACCTCCCTATCACTCTGTTCCTCATCTCCCTCTCTACCTCCCTATCACTCTGTTCCACCTCTCCCTCTCCCTATCACTCCTCTCCCTCTCTACCTCCCTATGACTCTGTTCCTCCTCTCCCTCTCCACCTCCCTATCACTCTGTTCCACCTCCCTATCGCTCTGTTCCACCTCTCTATCGCTGTTTCTTTTCCCTCTCCACCTCCCTATCACTCTGTTCCTCCTCTCCACCTCCCTCTCTCGCTCCTGCCCTTGTTCCCATGAAGGGGGGGGGGGGGTGAAGTGTCTAGTCAAAAATGAACCTTGATTGAGCCACATGTGATCCACAGAGCTAGCTGTAGCATTTCTATGAAGCCATGATGTCTATAGCCATTTATCTATATCAGGTCCGTTTGGACCCGAACACCACAGATGTAAAAAAAAAAAAAAAAAAAAAAACGTTCTAGAAGAGATTCAGAATTAGCTAAAATGGTAAACATGAGTGTTTGTGTTTAAAGGAAATCTCCAACATTTTGGGAAAGAAGATACATACCTTTTTTGTCTCTGTGCGTAGAGCTGCCGCGGTATTGATTATTTCCTTACCGCACAAATTTGCAAAATATTTCCTACCGCCGCGGTTATTACCGCATGCACACAAAAAATTTAAAAAAAAAGTTTGAATGCATTTTTTTTTTAGTAGTAGTCTACTCTTTATAGCATATAGCCTGCCTCTAGTCTAAATGTCTATTTTTAGAGGATGACTTTGCAGCATGAATATTGTTTGGGATTCGGCAAGCACGCATTAGTTATTGAAAGTGAAACACGGATTCGAAGTTTCCACTCTGGTCGTGCGCCGTTCACTCGGTGTCGCGGGCAGGGGTGGTTACCCCTAACCCCCCCGACCCTTTCTTATTATTATTACTATAAAGTTACTACTTTATAATAAAGGCATTCGTTTTGTGGCATTAACATTATATAGTTATACGTTCAATAACATCAGCGTATTTACCGGACAATAGCAAGGCAAGCAATACTCTATTCATATCTCAGTTCCTTTCTTTGCTCAGAGCGTGCTGAGTTGTCCCATTCTGCGGTCTGTTAATAAAGTTTTCAATCAGACAAGTGTATAGAACGAAGGGCTTTTATTATAACATTCGTTGCAGACAGTAAAATCATTATGTCTCGTTTAGTACTCCTTAGGAGCGATGTAGTCCACTCCGGCGGAGAGTTAAAGCTAACGTTATTAGCCGTGTTGTGATGATCTGACATTCAGGAAGTAAAAACCTAATACGCGCTTGCCGATTGGTGGTAACACACTGCATGACGCTACAACGTGTGACGCGTCTCTCTTCTGACCAATCAGTGGTCTGCAATGTTTCACGTGACTTTTCTGGTACCCAATAGGGTCGCTTGGAACCTCGATAGATGAGTAGGGTATATCTGCAGAGACGCAAGCCCAACGAGAGGAGGGTAATTTATTATTATTATTATAAAAAACAGCTGTGACGCGGTATTCAGCCTACTCTGCGGTGGCCGTGATGTAACAGCGATACCGCGGTAATGCGGTAATCGCGGCAGCTCTATCTGTGCGTGCATTTAGCTTTGGGAACAGTCGCTCCGTTAGCGTAGCTTAGCTTCATCACTGGAAGTGGGGGAGATCCGGAGCCTGACGTTCCCTTACACTGTATACAGTCACGAAATACACTCCAAATACAACTCCAAAACGTTCATGTAAACATGTGACCTGTGTATTCACCACGTGTTCCACCTCTCCACCTCCCTATCGCTCTGTCCCTCCTCTCCCTCTCCACCTCCCTATCACTCTGTTCCTCATCTCCCTCTCTACCTCCCTATCACTCTGTCCCTCCTCTCCCTCTCCACCTCCCTATCACTCTGTTCCTCCTCTCCCTCTCTACCTCCCTATCACTCTGTTCCTCCTCTCCCTATCGCTGTCCCTCCTCTCCCTCTCCCTATCACTCTGTTCCTCATCTCCCTCTCTACCTCCCTATCACTCTGTTCCTCCTCTCCCTCTCCAACTCCCTATCACTCTGTTCCACCTCTCCCTCTCCCTATCACTCTGTTCCTCCTCTCCCTATCACTCTGTTCCTCCTCTCCCTCTCCACCTCCCTATCACTCCTCTCCCTCTCCACCTCCCTATCACTCTGTTCCTCCTCTCCCTCTCCACCTCCCTATCACTCTGTTCCTCTTCCTCTCCACCTCCCTATCACTCTGTTCCTCTTCCTCTCCACCTCCCTATAACTCTTCCTCCTCTCCCTCTCCACCTCCATATCACTCTGTTCATCCTCTCCCTCTATCACTCTGTTCCTCCTCTCCCTCTCCAACTCCCTATCACTCCGTTCCTCCTCTCCCTCTCTACCTCCCTATCACTCTGTTCCACCTCTCCCTCTCTATCACTCTGTTCCTCCTCTCCCTCTCCACCTCCCTATCACTCTGTTCCTCCTCTCCCTCTCTACCTCCCTATCACTCTGTCCCTCCTCTCCCTCTCCACCTCCATATCACTCTGTTCCTCCTCTCCCTCTCCACCTCCCTATTGCTCTGTCCCTCCTCTCCCTCTCCACCTCCCTATCACTCTGTCCCTCCTCTCCCTCTCCATGTCCCTCCTCTCCCTCTCCACCTCCCTATCACTCTGTTCCTCCTCTCCCTATCGCTGTCCCTTCTCTCTACCTCCCTATCACTCTGTTCCTCATCTCCCTCTCTACCTCCCTATCACTCTGTTCCACCTCTCCCTCTCCCTATCACTCCTCTCCCTCTCTACCTCCCTATGACTCTGTTCCTCCTCTCCCTCTCCACCTCCCTATCACTCTGTTCCTCCTCTCCCTCTCCACCTCCCTATCACTCTGTTCCACCTCCCTATCGCTCTGTTCCACCTCTCTATCGCTGTTTCTTTTCCCTCTCCACCTCCCTATCACTCTGTTCCTCCTCTCCACCTCCCTCTCTCGCTCCTGCCCTTGTTCCCATGAAGGGGGGGGGGGGGTGAAGTGTCTAGTCAAAAATGAACCTTGATTGAGCCACATGTGATCCACAGAGCTAGCTGTAGCATTTCTATGAAGCCATGATGTCTATAGCCATTTATCTATATCAGGTCCGTTTGGACCCGAACACCACAGATGTAAAAGAAAAAAAAAAAAAAAACGTTCAAGAGATTCAGAATTAGCTACATTTACATTTACATTTAGTCATTTAGCTGACGCTTTTATCCAAAGCGACTTACAAGTTCTGTGCGACAAGACAGCAAGAAGGGTATAACTCTATCAGCTGAGTAACAATGTTCATCAAAGTGTTGCGTGTTACAGTGTAGGTTAGTTTATTAGGACAAGTGCATGACATTAAGGTTAGTCGGGGTTAGATTTTTTTTTTTTTTTTTTTATTATCATTTCAGATAATGGTTGAAGAAGTGAGTCTTTAGTCGACGGCGAAAGATTGGACGGGATTCGGCTGTCCTAACTGGGATGGGTAGTTCATTCCACCATTGTGGGGCAAGGACTGAGAATAGGCGGCTTCTCTTTGATGACCCTCCGGGAGCTTGGATAGGAGTAGATCTGAGGCGGCCAGAAGACGCAGAGCGTAGGGGTCTTGAGGGTGTGTAGTTAGAGACCATTGACCGGAGGTAGGCGGGAGCGGTTCCCTTTGCCGCACGGTATGCTAGGTCGAGGGCCTTGAAGCGGATACGTGCAGCAATGGGGAGCCAGTGCAGGTCCCTAAGAAGTGGGGTGACATGGGCTGACTTCGGTAGGTTTGAGATCAGGCGGGCCGCTGCATTTTGAATGAGTTGAAGAGGCTTGGTGGCAGTGGCCGGGAGGCCAGCTAGCAGTGCGTTGCAGTAGTCGAGACGGGAGATGACTGTTGATTGGACGAGGAGTTGGGTGGCTTCTTTTGTCAGGAAGGGGCGTATCCTTCTGACGTTGCTCAGGAGGAATCTGCAGGTTCTGGTTGTCGCTGCGATGTGAGCAGAGAAGTTCAACTGGTCATCGAGGTCATTTTTATGAGGGGCGTGACTCTGGCTTGTTTTAGGGAGGTGGGGACCACCCCCGAGTTGAGTGAGGAGTTGATGGTTGCAGTTAGGAATGGGAGGATGTCCGGTGCTATGGTCTGGAGGAGTGGGGAGGGTAGCTGGTCCAGCTGGCATGTAGTCGGACGGTTCGACGTTACCAGTGTCAGGGTCTCGGCTTCTGTAATGGGAGAGAAAGATGACAGAGTGAAGGATGAGGTTCTCGATTCAGCGTTTGGAATGGGTGGGGGTTGGGAGAAGGAGCTGCGGATGTTCTCCACTTTTTCCTCAAAGAAGATCGCAAAGTCTTCGGCAGAAAAAGATGAGGGAGGAGGAGGTGGGGGGGGAGTGAGGAGGGAGGACATGGTAGCATGCAGTTTGCGAAGATTCTTGGCAGAGGCCTCGATCCTATGGTGAAAGAAAGAAGCTTTGGCATTAGTAATGGTTTTGGAGAATGTTAACAAGTGGTTGTGATATGTGTCGATGTCAGCAGTGAGGCGTGACTTTCTATACTTCCTCTCAGCCGCTCTCAGGACCTGTCTTTGTTCTCTCACTGCATCCGTCAGCCATGGACTGGGTGGGGAACGGCGGGCAGGTTTCTCAACGAGGGGACAGAGCTTGTCGAAGGAGGTTGCAAGGGCTGAGAGGAGGGTGGAGGTTGCCATCTCTGTGGGGAGAGCAGAGAAGGTGTCCCTCAAAGGTAGAGCGGATATTATGTCAGAGGAGAGGGTGGAGGGGGATAGGGAGGGCAGGTTGCGTCTGAGTGAGACGGTTTGAGTTGGGGTGAAGACTTTTCGGTTAAGCATGAGAGTTAGTGAGAAGGATATGAAGGAATGGTCAGATACATGTAGGGGAGTTACCATGGTGTTAATGATGCTGGAGTTACGGGAAAATATGAGATCCAAGGAGTTGCCTGCTTTGTGGGTGGGAGGCATGGCAGTGGGAGTCAGGTCAAATTGTTGTAGGAGGGAGACCACTGGGACCGACTGAGATGAGTCAGGCAGGTTGAAGTCGCCCAATAGAAGGAGCGGGGTACCATCTTCCGGTAAGGAGCTTAGAAGCATGTCCAGCTCATCTGTGAAGTGATCGAGGGGACCTGGAGGGCGATAGAGTGTAACAATGGTGAGATTGAAAGGATTAGAGACAGATACTGCATGATATTCGAGGGAGGAGAGTGACAGTTCTGGGAGTTGCGTTAGGTTTGTAGCCCATGAAGGAGATGTCATGAGGCCAGTGCCTCCACCCCGTCTGGAGGGTCGAGGTGTGTGAGTGAAGTTATAGTTTGTAGATAATGCTGCAGGTGTTGACGAGTTATTGGGGGTTATCCAGGTCTCAGTTAGAGCCAGGAGCTGCAGATTTAGACTATGGGCGTAGGCAGTAATGAAGTCAGCTTTCTTGACTGCTGATTGACAATTCCATAAGCCTCCCTGTACTGTGACAGGTGTATTAGTGGCTGTAGGAGGGTAGGAGAGATTAGCCGGGTTGCTAGCAAACTGGCGTGGATGGGTTGATTCTGTTCTTGAGGAGCAGATTGTGGATATAGGTATGAGGCACATTGTGGTGTCAAGAGTGGTAGGAGGAGGTTGAAGGGGCTAGGGAGGAAGCGAGATAGTAGGGAAATAGCAGAGTGGGACGGGAATATGGGATTATGGTGTACTTAGCACTGGGTGGATCGGTGGATCCCTCTGCGGTGAACTCCAGGAAAACTCCTCCTCTTTGTCCCTCTTCGTTTCTCGACGCTTCGCTGACGCTATGCCAGCAAGTCTTTAAATCACTATCACTAATTACTGATGAGTGACACCTGCAGCAAAAGGCCACACCTCCAGTTTCTGTCAGCTGGGTGAAACTAATTACAAACAATTTCCACAACACAATTTAGTCACACACTTCAAAATGATGTACACAGTATTCAGTTAAAAGATCCTACCCTCTCTGCTGTTGTCCTCAGAATGAATCCAACAGAGAAAAAGCTGGTATTTAAGCAGAAAAACTGTCACAAGTGCCCACTTAACTACATGCACAAAGGCCACACCTCCAGTTTCTGTCAGCTGGGTGAAACTAATTACAAACAATTTCCACAACACAATTTAGTCACACACTTCAAAATGATGTACACAGTATTCAGTTAAAAGATCCTACCCTCTCTGCTGTTGTCCTCAGAATGAATCCAACAGAGAAAAAGCTGGTATTTAAGCAGAAAAACTGTCACAAGTGCCCACTTAACTACATGCACAAAGGCCACACCTCCAGTTTCTGTCAGCTGGGTGAAACTAATTACAAACCATTTCCACAACACAATTTAGTCACACACTTCAAAATGATGTACACAGTATTCAGTTAAAAGATCCTACCCTCTCTGCTGTTGTCCTCAGAATGAATCCAACAGAGAAAAAGCTGGTATTTAAGCAGAAAAACTGTCACAAGTGCCCACTTAACTACATGCACAAAGGCCACACCTCCAGTTTCTGTCAGCTGGGTGAAACTAATTACAAACAATTTCCACAACACAATTTAGTCACACACTTCAAAATGATGTACACAGTATTCAGTTAAAAGATCCTACCCTCTCTGCTGTTGTCCTCAGAATGAATCCAACAGAGAAAAAGCTGGTATTTAAGCAGAAAAACTGTCACAAGTGCCCACTTAACTACATGCACAAAGGCCACACCTCCAGTTTCTGTCAGCTGGGTGAAACTAATTACAAACAATTTCCACAACACAATTTAGTCACACACTTCAAAATGATGTACACAGTATTCAGTTAAAAGAGCCTACCCTCTCTGCTGTTGTCCTCAGAATGTTGTCCTCAGAATAGCTAAAATGGTAAACATGAGTGTTTGTGTTTAAAGGAAATCTCCAACAACAAGAAATAAAAAATAATTGATTTAGACAATTGCGTTTTATAAGCAAATATACTCGGAATTTTTTTTAACTTTAGGTTAGTTGTAACGTTAGTTTAGGTTCGTGTTAACGTTCGATAATGTACAAAATAAACATTTTCCGCTGCTATAAACATCGCACTTTTATTTTGAAACCCCCAGAAAGGAAGTCATTATATATGCTTTACCATCCTGTTCTGTGTTAGCTCCGGTTAGCTCAGAGCGTCCAGTAGTTAGTAGTATATTATCAATACCAGCCATTGGATTACTGTTTTCTAAATTGGGGAGGCTTTTAATCGTCAAGGTAAGAGGATTTTAAGTCATGGTATCCATAAACTTCAATCGGTTCGGATCCTTTGAATGAATGAGAATGTCAACAATCACGACGACACGTTGAAATCACTGACTGCGCTCAGAGAGGATTGGTTAGGCAAAAAAAAATGTCAAGTATATTTGCTTATAAAACGTAATTGTCTAATTCAATTATTTTTTATTTCTCCACGTGGTGAATACACAGGTCACAACATGTTTACATGAACGTTTTGGAGTTGTATTTGGAGTGTATTTCGTGACTGTATACAGTGTAAGGGAACGTCAGGCTCCGGATCTCCCCCACTTCCAGTGATGAAGCTCCGGATCTCCCCCACTTCCAGTGATGAAGCTAAGCTACGCTAACGGAGCGACTGTTCCCAAAGCTAAATGCACGCACAGAGACAAAAAAGGTATGTATCTTCTTGTCTAACTCCAGGGAAGATGTTAAATAAGCTAATTTCCCAAAATGTTGGAGTTTTCCTTTAAATAGCATACTCAAAGCCTTGTTCCGGGAAAAATAATTTAGATGGCAATTATTACATTTTAGATTCTTGAAACGGGTCAGTTCGGACCAAAGTAATATTGTATAGTATAGGATTATTTTAAGTATATTTGTTGTATTACAATGTATTGTATTTGTATATTATTTATTTAATGTATGTGCACACTACTACGGTTGAGGAGACAAGGAAAACAAGAATCTCACGTTTTCGGAATGTATACATTCTAAAAGCTGTGACAATAAAACCTATCTACCTACACAAATTGTTTTTGTGCGGTCCATTGAGCATGCACCTTCACGTGATAGGCACATTAACTGTAGGTCAAACTCCCCAAACAAACAAGCACACCATTGATTTAATTGCCATATAAATCACATACAAAGATCTAGGGCTGTCTTAAATACTTCGAAGCCTCGTTCGATGGGCATGGGATTCGAATATGAAAATAAAATTTGATTATTGAAAGAATATATATATATGATTTTTTTTTTTGTGCAAAATCAACTTGCCTCTCTTTGTTAACTACAACAAGCAATGCTGTTTTGTTATTTAAGATGAGGTCGGACTCTGCACTGACAGATTTGTGTTCATTGTGCTGCTAAATTATAAAGCCTCAAATGACGGCTTACAATATTTCATGAAAGCAAAGTGTTTTGTTTGTCTAAGATTTAAAAAGGTTTAAACTTTACAGCACTGACAAAGTGCTGTACAAGTCCCACAACATAAAAAAAGAATGATAATAATAATATTTAAAAGAAAATAGTAATATTATTATTTTTTTTTTTTATCTCGAAGCCTCAAATTAAAATTGAATTTCAGCCCGAAGCTTCGAATTCCAAAAAAATCATTCGAAGGTCAGCCCTACAAAGATCTAACTATTACTCCTCTCTGAACATGAATATAAAACAAAAAGGTGATCTATTAACTCTGTAAACCTTATGATTCATCATTGATATTTGAATACTTGAAATCTGTATGAACTGAGTAGTTAGTATCAAATTAAATAAGATGGAACAGCTCCATGGATTAATTGAATAAACAATTATTTACGAGTATGGTATTGTTTAAATTGTACAGCTTTTTGCACATCTTTGTCAGGGAATTCTAACAATTCTGGACCTGAATGTACCAGTTAATTGTAATCCTCTCTCTCTCTCCTTATGTCTAGTCAAGCCAGGTTGTGGAGGAGAGAGACAGGGATGAACAGGCTATAGACTACTTTGCCCATCCTGAGCCTGCTATGATTGCAGGTGTTTTTACATCACCACCCGAAACAAGATTAAGCCAAGAGCGAGTGAGTACACTGGTCCACATGCACTGGTACACTTGTCCATGGCACTTACTACCCAGGTTTGTAGTGGTTTGGGGGAATAGTACAGTAGGTACGCATATTTAAGGGGACCACAAGGATGGTGTACTGGTGGGTGGTGTCTGACCGATTATGGTGGGCCGGTCTGGGCCTAAAATGCCAGGGCCGATTTTTGGTCCCAGTCCAGCCCTGCCTAGGAGCAAGCACTCCATACCTTCAGGAGGTGATAACCACTAATAAGTTACACAACTAAAAGGTCTATCATATCAAAACAATCTAGGGATGTACTAGGTATAATAAAAATCACATCTAGATGTAGACACGTGAATGTGTCTGTTAAAGACTCCGGTATTTAATATAGACATTGGAATATGTTCAATAAGACTTTCAGATATGTTCCCTTAGGAGGACGAACACTAGGGGGAGCTGCGGACAGTCAGGCTGGTGGTCAGAAGAACGGCGACAGGTGTGCTGCGGAACACACGAAGAAGGGAGGTGCACGCCCCTTCCTGCGACAACCACGGACGGGAGAAGGCGCGTGCGAGATAGCTCTGCCTGAACAATGGGCTCCAGGCTAATAACGTGACCTAGTAATTACCGTAAGTATAAAGCTGAGTATTTACGTGTTATAAGAACAAGTATAGTATCGAGACGTCGTGCTACCGAAGAAGACGGTCAACCGACCAACGTGAGAAAACGACAGAGATTTTGCGTGTTTAGCAGTTAGGTCGGGAGCTATTATAGCCGCCCAGAATGCTACAAGAGGAAGAAGGACGTTTCGCCCCAAGACTTCTACTGGACATCTCGTGCATTCGCCCAGACCACCAACTGACTGCCCGCACTATCCCAGCCGGGGTGTATTAGGTGACGGTCTACATAGACCACTTTATCGTTGAATAAGCACAGACATTATGGAACATTAGGGGTGGGAATCACCAGTTTCATCACGATACGATATCGATTCTTTGGACAACGATACGATATTTTCCGATATCACAAAGTCTGCAACGATACGATACAATTCGATTCAGGTGCCTGCTATCGATATGAGACGATATTATATGCCCATTTAACACAATCAGTACAAAAAGGCAATGGAAATATCATGACATTTTTATTTTTGAGCTCTTCCAGACATTTAAATGAAAAACAATCTATTGTTTTTAATACAAATAGACCTCCTGTTCACTGTAAAATGCCACGTTTTGATATATTTAGCTTTAAACTTTAAGTAATTTTTTTTGGAACTCACAACACGCAACCTAAAACCCCTTCCTATCCCAAACCATTCCTGCAATTGTTTTATGTTGCATGATGATCATGAATACATTTAATATGTATTGTATTTTTTATGTTTAAATATCAACATTATCTGTCCATCCTCAGTACATTTACTATAAATATACTAACCGTATACTTCATCTGGTCTTTCCAAACGCACACACACACAGAGAAAGGGAGCATGGCTGGCCCCCCTCCCCTCCTTCCCAGTCCCCACTTCTCTGCCTATGGCTCTGGGTTAGCTTGTTGTTAGCTTACGCTAACGTAACGGTAATTTCGATCTTTTAGCGCGACGTGGGCATAAAGGAATGGCGAGGATTGCAAAGCAGGTTAGATGCATTTGACCCGTTGCGGAATAAAACAGCAGGGACTTGATTTGGGTCGCAGAATAGGCACACTAGCCTTGCTCTAGTGACGCTCTAGTCTAGACGCTACTACTGTGTGCTGTTGATCCGAGCGGATATGACACTCCATGGGATTTTCAAAATAAGAGTATCGCAATATGAATCAATCTTTTTACGTTGCATCGATCCTATTTGATCATTGATAATAGATCGATATATCGATCTGGATCGATGTATCGTCCCACCCCTATGGACTAAAGCCAGCCACGGCTAGACTGTTTAACGTGACTCAGACATTGGTGTATGCGAGACCCCAGCGCCGTGGCTGTGGACTTTGATATGCGAGCGTGTTCGTAAAGGTACACCCGGTGCTTTAGTTGCCGTTGGATTAAAATCTTTTATTTGTTCATGGTCTCCAGGAGAGTGAAAGGGCCATAATGTTTGAGGCCACTACGTCCCCAAGCTACGACTCGGCGCTACAACGGGGGATTTTACCTATTCTTTTGGGGTTACTTTAAGGTGCCGGCTTAGCATAGGTAAATTGCATTGCACAGGTGTGGGCCCACGCAGGTTGTGTATATACGTCCAGGTTACCCACGGGGTTGAACCGTGTATCGTATACTAGTTGCGTGTTGCGTTATTGCCGTGCCGCCACCGGGCGGAGGTTTATCGATAGCGTAACCTTGTTATACATTGTGCTACTGCAGCAACGCCTTTAAAGGGAACGTCCACCATTTTGTTAACATTGTGGAGTATTGCTTTCTTTTCATGCCGAGTGGGAAGGGAATGTGTGTTAAGAAGGTAAGCCTGTGATATATTGTTTCCATTCATACTAGATAAAATAGACTGCTTACTAGGGAAGTAGTATTGTGATGCACTGTTTAGTGTCTGTGTCACCCTGTCGTTTACAGTAAGGTTTGATTGAATTGATTGAAAAGTTTATTAACAGATTGCAGAATGGGTACAGTACAGTACAGCTCAATACATACAATTGTTAAGGGGATGCAGACCAGAGAAAGACTTTCGTCTTGTTTACATCAGGGTCCCCCATTTTCAATTCATCATATGACACACACGACATACAGATAGACAGTACTGCTACATCTATACATTTATGACATACCAGATTTGCAAATACAGTACTGTTTGTGATACAAAAAGTGTCCAGAAAAAGAGTTATATACATTTCAGATTCAGATTCCTTTATTCGCCATTTCATACAGGTACAAAATGGAACGTGTTTTGGCATTACAGTGCATACTTTTTTCACAATTAAGAACAATACAACAGTAAATAAATAATTTTAAGTAAAGTGCAAGACAGGACATAACAGTGAGACAACAATAAGACTGTGAAAGTGCGGTGGTTGGGGACATGGATACAGTGCAACACAAAGTTCAAGTCCATTGTACATTGGAGGAGGTTGGGTAGGTGGGGTGGGGTTTGGTGGGTAGGGCTGTACATTGGAGGTGGGGGGGGGGGGGGGGGGGGCACTGTACACTATACATTGGAATACTGACAAAGCCATACTTGGTCTTTACTGTACAACTGGGTTAGGACATTTGTAGGGGCCAGTTTCGAATTGCAGTCTCTCGTAGGTGTTCTTTGAGAGTGTTTTTGAAAGTGGGTAGTGATTCACATTCCTTTACAGCTTTGGGTAGGGTGTTCCACATTGATGTGGCATAATTGTGAAACGTGTTTAGTCCCTTGTTTGAGCCGAATCTGGGTTTAACATGATTTGTGGAGCTCCCTCTGGTGTTGTGATCGTGGTATTCACTGACCTTTGGGAAGTATTTTGACATGTACATGGGTACCTTGGTCGTGTAGTGTATCTTGTAGACCAGGCCCATTGCAAGTTGCTGTACTCTGTCGTCTACTCTAAGCCATCCTAGGTTGGCAAAGTGGGCAGGGGTGAGGTGGGTTCTAGGAGTCAGGTCAAGCAGTAGTCTGACTAGTTTGTTTTGAGATGTTTGTAATTAGGTTTTTAGTGCCTTTGCGGTGCTATGGTACCATGAGGAGCATAGTCGTAGTCGTAGTATCCTTGAATGAGTGCCCCTGCCAGAGTCTTCAGGGTATTCTTGTTTACCAGAGAGGAGATCCGGTACAAGAATCGAGTTTGTTGGTTGACTATTTTTATTACATTGGATGCCATTTTGTCACAGGAAAGATTAGCCTCTAGGATGGAGCCCAGGTAGGTAATTTCATCTTTCCTTGTGACAATATTGTCACCCACTGTAACTGAGAAGCCGTCGGTCTTGCTGAGTTTGTTATTTGAATCGAAGAGAATGGGTAAATTGTGATAATGTGTTTATGTGACTGTTCATTTGCAATTTACAGTAAACAGGACTGTGATAATTGGATCCACTGTGTGTGTGTGTGTTTCAGCATAGCTGTCAATGTGTACGGTTTGACCGGGATTCTCCTGTTTTTCGACCCTCTGCACGGGCCGTTTACGGCGTACGGATTGGTACGTATTTTGTGCTTATTATTATTTTATTTTTTACAAAATGGGTGCAATTCTCCTCCGTGACGACAGGTGGCAGCAGTGTAGATTAGACCGTTATCACAGGAAGTCAGACCGGAAAAACCGGAAGACGGTTGCGACATGAAGAAGAATACCAACAGCGTCCGGATAAAGGAGGGATTTAGCGCAAATGTATTAGTACATTCTACGATGGACTTGAGAGGATTGTGCGCTTCCACCAGCTAAGAAAGCCAAGAGGAGCGGCTGCAAATATCTCACCAGGTGGGAGGACTCTTTCCCGTACCTCACGAAGAGCAACATTTCAACACTCCATGCTTTTTGTAAAGTATGTCGAGCTGATTTCACTATCTCACACGGAGGAAAACACGACGTCAGTCAGCATGACAAATCAGCGAAACACAAGCGAGGCATAGAAGGTATGACAAATGCCCGTGTTATGACTACGTTCGTGACGAGAAATACAACAGAGGCTGATCTAGTCACCAGAGCTGAAGTTATAATGGCCATGACTATTGCGCAAACGAACAGTTCCTTCACTTTCAGCGACGTGTTCAACCGGCGCGTATCAGATATGTTTCCCAAAGGTTATGACATTCCTCAGAAGTACTCGGCTGGGAAAACGAAAATTACCCAACTCATCAAAGGTAAGATAATGAATGAAAAACTTTATTTAACAGATAATTGTATTAACAGATTGCAGAATGGGTACAATACAGTACAGCTCAACACACAATTGTTAAGGGGATGCAGGCCAGAGATACTCGTCTTGTTTACATGAGGCTCCCCTCCCCCATTGTGTGGCTTTCATTGCTAGCCACAGACTAGCTAGCAGCTAACGTTACTAATGAATAGACAATATACTACTAGCCTAGGTTTACCCTGCGTTCTGTTAAATGGCTGCTGTGAAAAGGATCTATAAATAATACTGTTTGCTAATATAAAGGACAATCAAATCTAATCAATGGACTCTTTTGCTCAACAGGTGCCATAGCTGTGGAGTGTGATGACGACGTTACAACCATATGTAAAGCTCAGCCTTTTTCATTGTTGTGCGACGAATCGAACAACAGAAAAAACGACAAAGAATTTGTTATTCTTGCAAGAATCTACGATGAGTCCAATCTGGAGGTGATGACGAAGTTCCTAGACATGCCCATATGCAATGTGGGTAATGCTGAGAACTTGTATCAGAAGATATCCCAAGTATTGAGGTAAGATAATTTCACTGTCTACCTAGTTTGCATTTAATTGTAACAGCTAATATTAGAGCATAGCAGCTTTTGTCAGGTTGTTTTATGGGCATATCTTTATTTTTTTCCAATAGCAAAAGAGGAATTCCATGGGAGAACCTTGTTGCCTTCAACTCCGACAACGCCAGTGTCATGAAAGGCCGGTACAATTCTGTTATTAGCAGAATAAGGGGAAGCCAGCCTAATGTCCAGGACCTGGGCTGCATTTGCCACCTTGCCCAGCTTGCCACTGGTTGTGGAATCACAGCAGCTAAAGTTCCAGTGGCAAGCATTTTGGCCGGCATACACAACCACTTTGACGCAAGGTAAAAACTACAATTTCTCTCCTCTTGCCTGTACCCCCATCTCTCCCTTATGCCCCCCCCCCACACACTCATAACTAATCTCATATTAGTAGCCTACACCATGAGCAGACCTACAAAAATAAACTAGAACAAGGAGGGCTGCAGTGTTCTTGTAGTGTGAATCCAGTGTTTAGATGAAGAGTGTATATATATGAAGAGTGCCTGGAACTTCTTTGTTTTTACCTACAAAATATGTTCTTGTTTTCAGTGCAAAGAGGGGTGAGATCTACCAGGAGTTTCAGGAGTTTACAGAGTCCGATAACCTGAAGCTGCTAAAGTACTGCGTTATCAGATGGCTCAGTCTGCACACATGCATACTGAGAGTACTCAACCAGTGGGAGGCTTTGAAGGTAAGATTGTAATACTAAACTCCACTCCGCCGATATCTCTATGTATTATGGTATGTTTCCATTGATTATTTTCTCCATATATTCCCCATATAGGCATACTTCAACAGCAATGAGGACGTGGAAAGTAACCCCAAAGTTCGTTTCCTGGCAAACCATTTTGGAGATCTGGTTACGAGAACATACTTTATGTTCTTAAGTTATGCTCTTAAGCCTTTGGCTGATTTCAACGCAGCCTTTCAGGTGGGTGTCATGACTTGTGATAATGTAAGGATTACCATATAAATATCATTATGATGATAATGCTTATCATTTCACTGTTGTCTGTCTACAGTCGGAGGGAGTCCAGATTCACAGACTCGAACGTGATATGTGTCAGCTGATCGTGCGGTTCTTGGGCTTCCTCATACCACCCAGGTCCATCGTGGGTGTGCCTCTCAAGGAGGTGCAATATGGAGAGGGACATCAGCTGGCAGATGAAGAGCTCTGCATTGGAGAAGAGACACGTGCATTCATCGAACAGGCAGACATCCCTGTCTCAGCCAGGAAGAAAATCTTTCAGTGAGTATATTATTATTGTAGTTATGATCTCAACTTGAGAAGTCTGTTGTGTGCCCTGAAATGACACTAATGAATATGATTTGTTTTAGAACTGTAAGAGCCTTCTATGAAGCAACTATACGAAAGATGATCGCCTGCTTTCCAATCGACTCTCAACTCCTGAAGGACCTGGCAGTGCTAGACCCTGCATTGCGGCTTGACATAACTCAAATGACAGGTATAGAAATAGTTTAAGATAACTTCTGTGGCTCCTCACAACATGCATTGAGCTGTGCATAGCCTGGTAGATGGTGCCATCTAGTGGCGATCAAAATGCTTGATTGTGATTGGTCAATAGCGCTCCGTTACCCGTATCAGCTGTCATTATTGCGCGTTGCCCATGCCAGCGGTCAGTTATCGAGAAATAATTGGCCGCTGCTATGGGCAACCGAGCGCTATTGACCAATCACAATCAAGCATTTTGGCGAATGTGAAAACGCCATGTAATAACCCTTTTTTAAAGACGAGTAGATATTAGCAACAGTTTCCAGTTAGAATAGAATTATAATTTCCAGTTGAAGACAGCAAGATACTTTGACTGTATTGTATAGTTTTGTTTTACAGTGAGAAGGCTAGGAGCCCTGTTACCTCAGTTGAGTTTCGATCTGAATCTGCTGTCACAGGAACTCGCCCTATACCGGACGGTCGAGCAGCTCCCCCAAGAAGACAGAATCAACAGATTTTGGGGCCTTCTAGGCAAGGACTTGAAGTTCAGTGAGCTGGCGAGACTTATGAAGGCTCTGTTATGCATTCCACACAGCAATGCCAGCTCTGAAAGGGTATTCAGTATGGTGAAGAAGATTGTCACAGAAAACAGACTGGCATTGGACAACAGTACTGTTTGTGCTCTACTGTCATGCAAGATCAATCACCCTGGTCCAGCTGAAAAATACACTCCTTCTCAGAAGGTGTTGAAAAATGCGAAGTCTGCAACGTATATCTACAACAGGTCCCTGGCCGAAGCAAGAGCCCCCCGCGCATGAAGTATCAGTCTAATTAGATTAGATTAAAATGTATTGTCATTATACAGTACAACGAAGACATTTGGCATCCAACCAGAGTGCAAATGTAACAGTAAAGTGCAATAGTAATATACAATACATCAGATGTATGTACAGTACAGATCACTTTAAAGGAAGGAGGTATTGTATAGTTTAGATACAGTTACAATTGTATATTGTAGTGTACATAGGATCCAGTTTTTCATGAACATGGCATGTCTTTTTTTTATCATGCATATCCTGTTAGCTATATTTTTTGCATTTTGCACAATCAATGCGGGCGTGACCACCTGCATTTCACTATGTGACAAATAAACCTCTTGATTCTTCTTGAGTTGTCGTATTAATATTAATATGTGCAATACACAATTGTTAAGGGGATGCAGACCAGAGGACTTCTTCCCCCATTTTCAATTCATAACATTTATGTATGAATTGTAAGATTTCAATAAATATGTTAATGCTACTACTAAAACTGAATTTATACTGAATTTGTCTTACACTTAATGCAGGGATGTTCACAGCATTTCACTTTCAACCAGGTATCTGATTAATTTAATGTAGCAACTAGTTCACCCAGTCCTTGTTGGACTGAGTGATAAGTGGTTGCCTAGTGGAGATTTAGGATTCACTGACTGGAGACTGTAAGAAAAAAAGCTGCAAGAAAACTAAATGTCTGGCATCTATGGTTTCCAAATACTGTCAAATTACAGTAAAATCAAATGCATTTACAGATTACAACCTTTATTTAATGGTTATTTTGATAAAAGGTAATTTACTGTATTTTTATAGCATTTACACTCTACACAGTAGGAAAACAAAAGAATACCGGTTTTGACCAGCAGATGGCAGCGACGAGGCAGCTCCATTGGGAGGGGGCGGGGCCGGGTGGGAGGGGGCGGGCTGAGGGGGCGGGGCCAGGAGAAGGGGCGTGGCTAAAATCTGTACAGATTTTGAAATCCCAATGTTGACAGCTATGGTGTTGATTGATTGATTGATTGAAAACTTTATTAACAGATTGCAGAATGGGTACAATACAGTACAGCTCAATACACACAATTGTTAAGGGGATGCAGACCAGAGAAAGACTTTCGTCTTGTTTACATCAGGGTCCCCCATTTTCAATTCATCCGGACATATATGACATACATGACATACAGATAGTCAGTACTGCTACATCTATACATTTATGACATACCAGATTTGCAAATACAGTACTGTTTGTGATACAGAAGGAGTCAAGAAAAGGGAGTATATACATTTGACGTAGAAACTGTACATTGGAGGAGGTTGGGTGGGGGGGGTTGGGTACATTGGGATATTGACAACCATACTGGGTAATTTACATTGGAGGTGGTTGGGGGGGGGGGGGGGGCACACTGTATAAACAAGTAAAACTGTACATTGAGGGGGGGGGGGAGGAGACACTGTACAAACAAACAAAATTTTACATTGGACTATTGACAAAACCATACTAGGTAAATGACTGTACATTGGAGGGGGTTGGGTTAGGATATTTACAGGGGCCAGTGTTGAATTGCTTTCAGTGTTTCAGTGAAGTGTCAAGGTATAACCTGTCTCTGAGTCCTAACATTAACGGGGTAATACACTGATTTCAGGTCTTCAACGGCAAAAAGATAGGTACTATTTTGGGGGAGACTGTATTGATCACTACTTTCACCGGGTGTGAGGCGGTACGCCGCTTATTAGACAGGACGCAGTTGTTAAAGGGGTTTACAGGGTACTGGTGCGTATTTGTCATTATAAAATCCTGCATGACTACTGTACCTGTTCCTAGGTTAGTAAATCCTAAGGCCCTGCCTACTGCATCCCTACCCCAAGGCTTACGTCTAACAACGCGGCCACTACAGCTGGGGGTTCGGTGGGACTTAGCTCCTCCGTGTCCCTGCTATCCGGTGTTCGTATAATCTCACCCTCACTAAACGGAGGTTGTCCACCTGCTACATAGAATTTGCCCAGATGGTACCAAATTGTCCAATTTGCGGCTTGGGCCCGAACTGGTCACGTGATGCCTGTATGCTCGCTAGCTAACATCGATAGCTGTTGATATTATCCAACCAGGCAACTCGCGTTTACATTGAACTTAGCATGTCATTGGCACTTTCACAAACAGTGCAAAATGTACAAAGTAATAATAGTAGCAACCAAACGAAAACACAATTGTTCACATTCTTACCTGCATAGGGGGAACTTAGTGAAGAATCAAACACAAGACGCTGATGCTCTCGTTCGTGTTATGAATGTAATGAGAAGCGTCTTCTTCTTCTGGCTTTCCAGCAGTCTAGACGCCCGTCGGCGTATTGCTGCCTCACACTGTTTGTGTTAGGTACTGCACAATACTGTGGCCTTACATATTGATTGAAAACTGTATTACCAGATTGCAGAATGGGTACAATACAGTACAGCTCAATACAAACAACTGCTAAGAGGATGAAGAACAGAAAAAGACGTTGTCTTGTTTACATAAGGGTCCTCCATTTTCAATTCATCAAGATATTTATGACATACAAGACATACAAATATACGGTACTGTGTAAGAAAGAGAGAACATCATAAAGAAATATATATCCGAAGGGGAAGAAACTGTACATTAGAGGGGGTTGGGTGGGTGGGGGGGGGATTTTGACATTTACAGGGGCCAGTTTCTAATTGCAGCCACCCGTAGGTGCTCTTTCAGAGCGGTTTTGAAGGAGGGTAGGGATTCAAATTCCTTTACGGCTGTGGCTAGGGCATTCCACATTATTGTGGCATAATTGCGAAACGTGTTTAGTCCCTTGTTTGAGCCGAATCTGGGTTGAATGTGATTTGCGGAACTCCCTCTGGTGTTGTGGTCATGGACTTCACTGACCTTTAGGAAGTATTTCGACAGGTACATGGGTGAATGAATGAATGAAAACTTGATTTAACAGATTGCAGAATGGGTACAATACGGCTCAATACACACAATTGTTAAGGGGATGCATTGCAGACCAGAGAAAGACGTTTGTCTTGTTTACATCAGGGTCCCCCATTTTACTTTGTGGTGTAGTGCAGTGGTTCCCAAAGTCGGGGTCGCGACCCAAAGGTGGGCCGCGAGCAGCCACGGGAGGGCCGCGAGATGATTTCCAAATTTTTTTTTTTGTCAGGCCACTGAACTTAGGACAGTGTTTCTAGTTGTATTCTAAAATTCTATTCTATTGTATTCTAAAATGTGACTATAATGGTTTTATATTAACTTAATAAATAAACAAAAACTAAAAATCTACTTATTTCAACGAACATTTCAAACTAAATAACAGATTATGCACATAAAACGCTGAAAACAACCGAAGCAACAATAGTATTTTAATGAGGCTATTATTATTATCATTATTATTTTGCAACAAGTTAGCCCTCTCATAAATAGCACATATAAATGAATAACTAACTTGAACTAACTTAATAGGATTGAAGTGATATTTGGCTTAAAAAATCGGTCGCCTGGCAATTTTTTTTATAAAAAAAAACCTGACGATGTGCATTGGGCCGCGGCTCTCTGACGCCTTATTTTCTGGGTCCCGGCCTGAAAAGTTTGGGAACCCCTGGTGTAGTGTATCTTGTAGACCAGGCCCATTGAAAGTTGCTGTACTCTGTAGTCTACTCTAAACCATCCTAGATTGTCAAAATGGGCAGGGGTAAGGTGTGTTTTAGGAGTAAGGCCAAGCAGTAGTAGTTTGTTTTGTGATGTTTGGAGCCTGGTTTTTAGGGACTTTGAGGTGCCATTTTGTCACAGGAAAGATTTGCCTCTAGGATGGAACCCAGGTAGGTAATTTCATAATGAGAGAAAGAGATAATGAATGGAGATAATGAATGGATCTGATGAAGAGGATTAGTTGAGGGATTAAAGGGATACATTTCAAGGACGGACTGAACACACAACAAACACAATGGACCTCACACACAGCCATGTTTTCATGAGCAGTGTGGAGACATTCCATAGATTTGTATTCATTCCCCAACTCTTTACTCCTAACCTTAACGATAGCAACTACATGCCTAGCCCTAAAATATCTCCTTTACCTTGTGGAGACACACCGTGTGTGTCCCCACAACACACTTACATTTAGTCATTTAGCTGACACTTTTATCCAAAGCGACTTACAAGTTTTGTACAACAAGTCATCAGGAAGGGTACAACTCTATCAGCTGAGTAACAATGTTCATCAAGGTGTTGAGTGCTACAGTGTAGGTTAGTATATTAGGACAAGTGCATGACAGTAAGGTTAGTTAGGGTTAGAGTTTTTTTTTTCATTGCAGATAATGATTGAAGAAGTGCGTCTTTAGTCGACGGCGAAAGACTGGTCAGGTTTCGGCTGTCCTAACTGTGGTGGGTAGTTCATTCCACCATTGTGGGGCAAGGACCGAGAATAGGCGACTTCTCTTTGATGACCCTCCCGGAGTGTGAGCGTGTGCAGCATGTGTGTGTGTGTGTGTTCATGCTAAAGTGACTGTTAGTGTGTGAGCGTATACAGTGTGTGTGTTATATGTGTGCTCATGTGTGCTTGTGTATGGAGAGTTCAGTGTTCAAGACTCTGATGGCCTGGGGGAAGAAGCTGAGCCGGAGTCTCTCTGTCCTAGTTGCTGGTGTTCGCAGGCGTTTGCCTGACCGCAGCAGCTTGAACAGGCTGTTGTTGGGGTGGTGAGAGTCTTTCATTATTCTGCAGGCTCTGGATTTGCACCTCTTGTTATATAAGACCTGCAGGGGTGGTAGTGCAATACCCGTAGTATGCTCAGCTGAGCGCACCACTCTCTGTAGGGCCTTCTTGTCCTGTGCCTTGCTGTTTCCATACCAGGCAGTGATGTTTCCAGTCAAGATGCTCTCTACAGCTCCGGAGTAGAAGGACTGGAGTATCTTCCCCGATACTCTTCCTTAACTGTCTCAGGTGGTGGAGGCGCTGCTTCGCCTTCTTTACGACTGAGTTTATGTGTGTTGTCCATGTAAGGTCTTCTGAGATGTGGACCCTTAGGTACTTGAAGCTGCTCACCCTGTATCCCGTTTATCCTCAGTGGTGTGTGTGTCCCCTGCTGTGTTCTCCTAAAATCCACGATCAGCTCCTTGGTTTTACCAATGTTCAGGAGCAGGCTGTTGTCCTGACACCAGCGTTCCAGTGGATCAACCTCCTCCCGGTAGGCCTTCTCGTCGTTGTCAGAGATCAGCCCCACCACCACTGTGTCGTCCGCAAACTTCACTATGGAGTTGGAGCTGAACTTGGCCACACAATCATGTGTGTATAGTGAATACAGCAGGGGGCTCAGAACACAGCCCTGGGGGGACCCGATACTCAGGGTGATGGTGTTGGAGGTCTGACCCCCAACCCTGACCGCCTGGGGCCTTTCACTCAGAAAGTCCAGTATCCAGGCGCTCAGAGCGGAGCTCAGACCCAGCTCGATCACCTTGTCCACCAGTCTGGTGGGGACTATGGTGTTAAACGCTGAGCTGTAGTCAATAAACAACAGTCTCACATAGCCCCCCTTCTGGCAGTCTAGGTGAAAGAGGGTACTGTGTAGTACTTGAGAGACCGCATCGTCAGTGGACCTGTTTGGCCTGTATGCAAATTGCAAAGGGTCCATATCACTGGGGAGGGAGGCACAAATGTAATCCTTAACGAGCCTCTCAAAACATTTCATGACCACAGAGGTGAGTGCCACCGGTCTGTAGTCATTAAGACCTGTTGGGGAGGATTTCTTTGGTACCGGTATTATAGTGGACACCAGTGGCGGCCCGTGGGTGCTTCGCCACTAGGGGCGCTATACCAAACATTTTGCAAACATGCAACCACGCAACAGACTCATGGCAAGACGTGAGCGATTCGACTCACGCTCACGGCAATGAATCGGCTCTTATGAACGAGTCGCTCAGCTGTTACTACAACAACACACAACCAGTCAAATAAAGTATAGTCTAGACTCTAATTCACAACTTGAAACACAATATATAAATAGAAAAGTTAGAAACAAAACTCGCCCCGTCTCCAAACACAGGCAGATCTCTCCCTCTCTCCTTCTCTCTCTCACACACAGCGCGACGTGGAATCGATTCGTTACACAATCAGACCTATTATATACCAAGAATAACTTCAGTATGAGTACAGGGCTGTACACATATTTTGCATATTGTTAAACGAGCCAAGGCTAGCTATTAAACTATCGATATGAATCGAAAATCTGGGACCCTGATGTAAACAAGACAAACGTCTTTCTCTGGTCTGCATCCCCTTAACAATTGTGTGTATTGAGCCGTACTGTATTGTACCCATTCTGCAATCTGTTAATAAAGTTCTCATTCATTCATTCAAACATAGACGATATTGAACAAGCCATAATCCACGAGAGAGAGAGAGAGAGAGAGAGAGAGAGAGAGAGAGAGAGAGAGAGAGAGAGAGAGAGAGAGAGAGAGAGAGAGAGAGAGAGAGAGAGAGAGAGAGAGAGAGAGAGAGAGAGAGAGAGAGAGAGAGAGAGAGAGAGAGAGAGAGAGAGAGAGAGAGAGAGAGAGAGAGAGAGAGACTCACTGTTTAGTTGACACGTCCAGGGCAGACAGGAGGGCTTGCCTTGATAAAGTAGTGTATCACTGTTGATGTATTCCAGACCACTGTCCACTGTGTCCAGACTGCATCCGCCATATAGCTTGTTAGCCAAGTGTTAGCTTGTTAGCAGCACCACACAACAGTCACAAGTACTTCATTCCTTTGTCCATTTCCGCTCGAACAGACTGCAAACTACCTGCCGTTCTATCGCCATGCTCTAAGACAAACTCTAACCTTAACCAACTTTGAAAGAGTGCCTAAGCTTAACAGTCTAAAGAACTTGCAGTCACGGCACGCTCTAAGACAGGGGTCTCAAACTCAATTTACCTGGGGGCCGCTGGAGGTAGAGTCTGGGTGAGGCTGGGATCAAATATTCCACAAAAAAAGGGTTTCAAGTATTCCAAAAATGTATTAATACATCAACAAACTACCCCTTTGCCTCATCATAAAACCTCACAAACACCAGCAACTGAGCATTCTCAGTGGTGTCAGTGGACTCATCCACAGCTATGGAAATGCACTGTGCATTTTTTTTATTCTATCACAAAGCTGTTTAATGAAATCATCAGCCAGTATTTCAGTTATTCTGGTTGCTGTGCTATCTGAGGAGGATTTGCTTTTGTTTGCCTTCAAACATGGTCTCCATCACTTCAGTCATACATTATTTTATTATGTATGCATCAGAGAATGGCTTCTTGTGTTTAGCCAACACCCATGCCACTGAGTGAGGACTTGGTTGCTTTTTATCGTTGTGACATAACTTTAACAATAATTCTGCTTGGGGCGGCTAGGTGGTGTAGTGGGCAAGGCACTCGCCACCAGTGTGGAGACGCTAGGATTCACGTGTTCGAATCCAGCTCTCCACATTGTTTTCAGTTTAGCTGGTCGTCCGCAGTAATACACATTGGCCGTATTACGGGGAGGGAAAACTGAAGGGTGGGGATCGAACGTTGTGAACAAGCGACTCCTACAAGTCGGTTGGTGCGCCTGCGCAGTAGAATCAGGAAGTGTCTGGGGCAGCGTGATCCTCCCACGCGTTACTCCTCGACACTGAGAGATCGAGCTGCGCAGGTGAAAAGATGAGACTGCTGTTACCTCAAGTACCGGAGGGGACTTGTGCTATGTATGACTTAGTCCACATTGCAGCCGGCTTGTGGGAGGCAAGAAACAGCGTTCGTGACGGGGGAGGGTTGAATTGGATGATACGAAATTGGGATGGGAGAAAATATAGAAAAATGGGAGAAAAAGTGGATAAAAAAAAAAACAATAATTCTGCTTGCAGCTTGATATGATGATTTCATTCCATTTATTTTTGTGGTTCTTAGTGCTGAAAGGTTGCATCAAAATAACTGTTTTGTTTCGTATTGGCGTTTCAAAATGCGTTTCAAATTGCCACTCTTCACAAGAGCTACCGTTTCTTGGCACATTGTGCTGGTTGGAGGGAGGATGAACGCATATTTTTCAGTCCATTGACCATTCACCTTTGAATTGCAGCGATTTTCACTGTTGACTTTTATTTTACTGGCCATCTTTGAACATGCCATATTTTTCTACTAGCTGCCTGCTGGCAAAACTATGCTACTCGCTACTGTACCTGCAGATTAGACTACCTGTATATGCGCTGTCAACTCTCGCTCTGACTCCGACCCGTTGAAAGAGACAACACGCATTCCGTGAAGACCCGCCCTACAGGAGATAGGGGAGAATTTTGAGGATACCTGCTATATGCACTGATGACAGGATATATTTCCTTCCACTTGGTATCACTCCGGAATCACGTTTCAACCACTAATGTTGCTGCCACGAGCCTGCGCTATGGTAGCCTACAAGTGATAAAATAAATAAAACGCCCAACTCGCGCAACGGGTCGGCAAAAAGGTTGCGCGCGGGCCGCACTAACACTAAACTTTGATGTCAAGTAGGGGGCCGCAAAATATCATCCTGCGGGCCGCAAATGGCCCGCGGGCCGCGAGTTTGAGACCCCTGCTCTAAGACAAACAACCTAGGACCGACCTAGGAACCAACCTAGGAATAAGCTAGAATTGGAACATTAGAAATTGGATTCGGCCAATCAGAGATCGTCTCTGTGAAATTCTGCTACGGAAAAAAATACTGGCGTCGGCCAATCAGAGAGCGTCTCCGCGAAAGGCGGCTACAGAAATTCTTGACGCTACTGGCTAGACCGCTTCAAATCGCGCCCGGATTCCAACATAATAGTCATATTTCAACGCACAACGCGTTATGCACTGATTGGCTGTGACGGATACAGCGATCAAACTGTGACGCGCACTCAGAGCGCTATCGCGTCTAGCCCGGGCCGAGAAATAAGAAAAAATAAAAAAAATAAAAAAAACGTGATGTCACTTCCTGCTCAGGAAAACGAGTGTTTTTTTATTTGAGATAATAACGTTATATTGTGCATTGGAAATACAAACATACTTAAAATGAGTAAATATTATTCATTTTAAACATGTTTATATTATATATAGGGCTATAAAACAAAAAACAAAAAAGTTTTATTTTCTTCTTCTGTGATTTAACAGCAGGTGGGTCGGCGCCCTTGCGCCCCTAGTGGCAGAGCCGCCACTGGTGGACACTTTGAAGCAGGCAGGGACCACGGACTCAGCCAGGGATAGATTAAATATGGTGGTGAACACTGGGGCTAGCTGGTTAGCACAGGACTTAAGTATACATCCTGTTATCCCATCTGAGCCAGCTGCCTTTCTGGTGTTGATGGTGTTGTCAGATGACTGTTGATTGGACAAGGAGTTGGGTGGCTTCTTTTGTCAGGAAGGGGCGGATCCTTCTGACGTTGCTCAGGAGGAATCTGCAGGTTCTGGTTGTCGCTGCGATGTGAGCGGAGAAGTTCAACTGGTCGTCAAGGACAACACCAAGGTTCTTGGCGGTCGGGGACGCGGTCACAGTTGCATTCTTGACTGTGATGGAAAGGTCGGTCAGGGGGGAGGATTTGGCCAGTAGGGGAAGCAATTCTGTTTTGTTTTGATTTTTGCCGAGCCCTGGGGGACACCCGTCCGCAGAGGGCGGGTGGCAGACAGGGTCCCTCTCCATGACACTTGGTAGGAGCGGTTATTGAGGTATGATGTCAGCCATGTCAGCGCAGAACCAGCCACTCCCATTCCTGCGAGGGACGTGAGGAGGATCTGATGGTTGACTGTGTCGAAGGCTGCAGATAGGTCTAGGAGAATCAGGACAGAGGAGAGGCCTTTTGCTTTTGCTAAGTGAAGTGCCTCTGTGACCGCAAGAGGGCCGTTTCTGTGGAGTGACCAGTCCTGAAGCCTGACTGATTAGGGTCTAGGTCCGGAGGTCATTCTGTAAGAGATAATCAGTGAATTGGTTGGATACAGCACGTTCAAGTGTTTTAGAAAGGAAGGAGAGAAGAGAGACAGGATGATAGTTACCTATGACGGTGGGGTTCATGGTTGGTTTCTTTATGAGCGGTGTGACTCTGGCTTGTTTTAGGGAGGTGGGGACCACCCCCGAGTTGAGGGAGGAGTTTATGGTTCCAGTTAGGAATGGGAGGATGTCTGGTGCTATGGTCTGGAGGAGTGGGGAGGGTATCTGATCCAGCTGGCATGTAGTCGGACGGTTCAACGTTACCAGTTTCAGGGTCTCGGCATCTGTAATGGGAGAGAAAGATGACAGACTGAAGGATGAGGTTCTCGATTCAGTATTTGGAATGGGTGGGGGTTGGGAGAATGAGCTGCAGATGTTCTCCACTTTTTCCTCAAAGAAGATCGCAAAGTCTTCGGCAGAGAGAGAGATGAGGGGGGAGGGGGTGGGGGGGCGAGTGAGGAGGGAGGACATGGTAGCATGCAGTTTGCGAAGGTTCTTAATGGTAGAAAAACAAGGACACACATAAATGCAGAGAGCAGGGTAGGACATTTAATTACATACATGCTGCTTTTTGTTTTCTGTTAGAATTACTTAACTAATTTGGATGGAAAGTTCAAATATACCTTCCAATACAGACTAAAATATTGCTTTGAGTGTACAGTACGCTTGGCCCTATTGCGAATATGGGAGCTTTCTAACCCCTGTCCCTCTCTCCCCGTCTCTCTGTGAGTGGATGTCTCCAGTGATAAGATAAGATTTTCCTTCATTGATCCCCTTGAAGAAATTATAGTGTGTTGATATACAGGTATACAGCCAGCCCTGGTCCTGCCCCCGTTGGGCCTGTCAAGGTGGTGTGATGTTCCCTGCGCCGTCCTTGATGTGGCCAACAGCGTCGCCTGCAGCGGCTGTTCTACCTCAAACCGGATCTGACCGGTACCACAGGCTGTTCTACCTCAAACCGGATCTGACCGGTACCACAGGCTGTTCTACCTCAAACCGGATCTGACCGGTACCACAGGCTGTTCTACCTCAAACCGGATCTGACTGCCACAGGCGCGATGGATCTGCTCCACGTCGTCCTCAGTTGACCGGCGTCTAACCGTTCCCGCTCTGCTTCAACTGGATCAGAGCGGTTCTCCTGCCCCCTGGTGGGGAATGTGACTGAGACTTTCAGCTCCGAGCCTCGACTTTTAGCCTTATTTTCATACCAGCGCTCGTATTCCTATGCTTTTTTGTTCTTAGTTCTATTTTATTTTTATTTTGAAATGTTCTTATGTAATTTGGATGCTATTGCTACCATGTATGTACGTATGTATGTATATGTGTTTCATTACATGTAATATGGCCGCTACAACCAGTATGGAGGTGGTGTCTGTGTGTATATACACAAAGATACCAAATTCAGCAACCGTACTGACCTTAACCATGACGAGATTGAAACTGTATGGATTGAAATCTTATTTGAAAGGGCAAAATCAGTACTAATAGGCACAATCTATAGACCGCCAGAACACAGTGGCTTCTATGACTCACTTGATGGGTGCTTAACTGGGGTGGAGGGCGTAGAAAAAATCCTTATTGGGGACTAGAACACGGACATGCTACGTAAAGCAGCACCCGTCTTCAAGGCCTTCAGTAGGCTTTGTGATCTGCACGGCCTCAGCCAGCTAATCACCCAACCCACAAGGGTGTGTGAATCAACTCAGACTACCATTGACCTCATCCTGTCCTCCGACAAGTCCATGATCTCCAATAAAGGGGTTATAGCATGCATTATATGATATTCTGTACCCGCAAAAAGCTAAAGCAAAAGGCTGGCTGTCACAAAACAGTCACATCTAGAGACCTCAAAACCTACTCTAGCGAGGCCTTTAACCTTGAACTGAAGAGCCTGGACTGGTCAGATGAACTCAATGGTACACTGGTTGAAGAAACCTGGCATGGCTTCAAAACCAAATTCTCAACAATACTAAACAACATGGCCCCCCTAAGAACCACCAGGGTAAAAAATCGCGCTGAGCCGTGGATGCACACTGAAATACTGACCGCTATGAAAGCCAGAGACAAAAAATGCTCTGAATTTCGTAAAAGTCAGTCAAAGCTTACCAAAAGCACGAGCAGTGAACTCCAAGCCCACGTGACTGAACTCAAACTAGAAAGAAACAGACTAAGAAATGACGTAAACTCCATGATAAAAACTGCAAAAAAAATGTTCATCAATGACAAAACTGAGGAAAACTAAAATAAACCACGTGAACTTTGGAAATTACTCAATAATCAACTAGGCTGCAGTAAAAAACTTAAAACCAGGTTCTCAAACATAAACATAAAGATGGACAACACGCTCATCACAGACAAACTGGATGTAGCCAATTACTTAAACACTTTCTTCACAAACATAGCCACAACACTGGTAAACAAACTACCCTCCCACTCAGGGCAGTATGGGGTAGAACACATAGTAGCATACTACAAGAACCTAGGCGTCCACAAAGATGATTTCAAACTGGAAATGGTAACTACAGATGAGGTACTCAATAAACTGAGCGCCCTCCAACCGAACAAGGCCACTGGCCATGACAACATCCCCTCCAAATTCCTCAGAGACTCAGCAGTCGCCATCACCCCAGTCATCACACACATAATAAACCTCTCAATAAAACAGGGACACGTCCCAGAGGACTTCAAAATAGCGAGAGTAACACCCCTGCACAAAAAGGGCAGCAAATTAGACCCAGGCAACTACCGCCCTGTTTCTATCCTTACATCCATCTCGAAAGTCATGGAAAAAATAGTATACGAACCGGTCGAAAAGTACCTTGCGGATAAAAATCTAATCTACGAATTCCAATCTGGCTTCAGAACATCCCACTCCACTGACACATGCCTTCTCTATTTGAACGACCACATCAAGCAAGAGGTGGACGCGGGCAAATACTGCGGCATGGTCATGCTAGCCCTACAAAAGGCCTTCGACACTGTCAATCACACCATTCTGATTGACAAGCTAAAAGCAATTGGTTTTGATAGTTTATCAGTGAGCTGGATACAATCCTACCTGGAGGGGAGAGAACAGATGGTGGAGGTAAACGGTACCCTATCCCCCCCCCTCACAGTGAACTGTGGTGTTCCACAAGGAAGCATACTAGGACCACTACTGTTCCTAATTTATGCAAATGACATGTCGTCAGCTTGTGACTGCAACTTGTTCCTGTTTGCGGACGACTCAGCCCTGCTGGTCTCTGACAAGAACAAGTTACAGGTTGAAAAAACCCTCAGCTCGGAACTAGGCAAAATCTGCATATGGCTCGCCGACAACAAACTATCATTACACATGGGCAAAACAGAGTCCATTCTCTTCGGTTCAAATAACAAACTCAGCAAGACCGACGGCTTCTCAGTTACAGTGGGTGACAATATTGTCACAAGGAAAGATGAAATTACCTACCTGGGTTCCATCCTAGAGGCTAATCTTTCCTGTGACAAAATGGCATCCAATGTAATAAAAAAAGTCAATCAACGAACTCGATTCTTGTACCGGATCTCCTCCCTGGTAAACAAGAATACCCTGAAGACTCTGGCAGGAGCACTCATTCAAGGGTACTACGACTATGCTTGCACCTCATGGTACCAAAGCACCTCAAAGGCACTAAAAACCAAATTACAAACATCTCAAAACAAACTAGTCAGACTACTGCTTGACCTGACTCCTAGAACCCACCTCACCCCTGCACACTTTGCCAACCTAGGATGGCTTAGAGTAGACGACAGAGTACAGCAACTTGCAATGGGCCTGGTCTACAAGATACACTACACGACCAATGTACCCATGTACATGTCAAAATACTTCCCAAAGGTCAGTGAACACCACGATCACAACACCAGAGGGAGCTCCACAAATCATGTAAAACCCAGATTCGGCTCAAACAAGGGACTAAACACGTTTCGCAATTATGCCACAACAATGTGGAACGCCCTACCCAAAGCTGTAAAGGAATGTGAATCACTACCCACCTTCAAAAACACTCTCAAAGAACACCTACGGGAGACTGCAATTCAACACTGGCCCCTGTAAATATCCTAACCCAACCCCCTCCAATGTACAGTCACCCAGTATGGTTTTGTCAATAGTTCAATGTACAATTGTGTTTGTTTGTACAGTGTCTCCTCCCCCCCCCCTCAATGTACAGTGTTACTTGTTTATACAGTGTGCCCCCCCCCCCCCCCCCCAACCACCTCCAATGTAAATTACCCAGTATGGTTGTCAATATCCCAATGTACCCAACCCCCCCCACCCAACCTCCTCCAATGTACAGTTTCTACGTCAAATGTATATACTCCCTTTTCTTGACTCCTTCTGTATCACAAACAGTACTGTATTTGCAAATCTGGTATGTCATAAATGTATAGATGTAGCAGTACTGACTATCTGTATGTCATGTATGTCATATATGTCTATATGAATTGAAAATGGGGGACCCTGATGGAAACAAGACAAACGTCTTTCTCAGGTCTGCATCCCCTTAACAATTGTATGTATTGAGCCGTACTGTATTGTACCCATTCTGCAATCTGTTAAATAAAGTTTTCATTCATTCATTCATTCATTCATTCATTCATTCATTCATTCATTCAGCCAGTCAATACCAACACAGCACCCAGTGACACTATCCAGGTTACTGGCTCCATCTACTGGTCAATAGAGACATGTGGATTTGGAAGAAGCCAAAGTAGAAGTAGTTTGACACTCCATCCTTACCTTTTTGAAAAGCGTGTCCCAGGGATCCTGAAAGTTCCCCTTGTAGTGCTTGAGTTCCTCCTCATCCTCTGCTGTCACCGTGGAGACGGGTACCACACCAGCAGGGAAGTTGAGCAGGTTGTAGTAGAGGATGGTGTAGGAGAGTGCAGCTGAGAAGAAAGAGAATCACAGGGAGACTTTAGGTTGTACTTTAGTTTGTATAGTGTTTGGACTTTATTCTGTTTACTTTCTTTACTGTATGAAGCACATTCTCAGCGGGCTCATACAGAACCAAGCATTTCACTGTAATGTACATGCACTTTATATGTGACAAATACAACAAAACTTGAAAATGTATTTATATAAAATATGTATTCATATAAGAAACAAGGACAGTGTTTATCTAGTTTTCGTAGATGAAAAGCAATGCAGGCTTTAAAGCTGTGATGCAGACACAAGGATATTTTACTGTACATTCAACCAAATGAACATAAACATAGAATAGTAGTGCTGATAACCTCTATATGTAGTTAGCCAGCTATTCAAATATGTGGTAGCTACAAAACATGCTAATCATGTTTAGCGCCATGCTAATGTTTACCTATTGCCGTTTAAAAAAAGCTGCAACAAAGCTTGTGTGTTGCTAGTGAATGTTGCTTGGTGGCTTGGCATACAAAATAAATTGTAAGACACATTTCTACCCCATTTATTTACATGAATTGGATGAATTAGCGTTGATGATGGTTTGATAGCCAGCTCTCTCACAGTACGTTCAGATACAACGCAAAGAGAAATATTGCCTTGCTTTACAGTCAGTTTGACATTTACAAAAACAAGACCCTTTCTAAATGTAACAAAGGTTATCCTATCCAATCCAATCCAACTTTATTTATAAAGCGCTTTAACAGCCACAGGGGCACAAAGTGCTGTACAGAGGGAGCATATTAAAAACTATAAGCAGCACTAAAAATAGATAAAAAAAATAAAATAAAAAAAGTACCAAAAAAGAGAAGAAAAAAAAGAAGGTAAATATAGGCAGCAATACAAATTTAAATAGATCAGAGTACTTAAAAAATATTTAAAAGCAAAGGACACAATAACAAAACGATACAACAACAACACAGTAAGACAATAAGATCATAAAATCAACAAGCTACATGGTGTCGAAAGCCATACAATAGGGGGGCAGTAGAGGACACAGAGTCCTCGAGCCTGACACAAAAAGATCGATCTGCCAAGTAGGACTTGAACCATTCAAGGGCTATGCCACTGATGCCCACCCACTATTCAAGGCGGGCAATTCAAATGTCATGATCCACCGTGTCAAATGCGGCCGACAGGTCTAAAAGGACCAGGACAACACAGTCACTGGAATCAGTAGCTAAAAAGATGTCATTAAAAACTCTTAAACGTGCCGACTCAGTGCTGTGCAGGGATTTAAAACCAGATTGGAAAAACTTGAGAATATTGTGCTTGTTTAAAAAATTTATTAGCTGAGTATAGACAATTTTCTCAAGGATCTTTGATAAAAATGGCAGTTTAGAGATGGGCCTAAACTTTGACATGGCTGCAGGATCAAGCCCAGGCTTCTTGATCAGGGGCTGCACAACCGCATGTTTAAAAAGTGCCGGGACCACACCAGAGGACAGGCTGCTATTTATAATGTTGAGTACAGTAGGCCCAACAGCTGGGAAGACTTCCTTAAAGAGTCGAGGTGGAACAGCATCATCTGGGGAGCCCGATGGCTTCATTTTGCCAATGACCTCCTGTAAGGAAGACAGCGTCATGGGCACAAATGTGTTAAATACAGCGGGGCTGGGGACAAAAACGGAGGGGTCATAAGCAGGAGGTGAAATAGAAGCCCTAATGGAGGAGACCTTATCAATAAAGAAGTTAAGGAAACCTTCACAGGCAGCACGAGAGGCCTCCACACAGGTAGTCAGTGGTGCATTCAGTACATCATTGATGGTCTTAAACAATACACGGGGCTTGTGGCAGTTTGACATGATAATGTCAGCAAAATATGTTGTCCTAGTCTCCCGTACAATATTCTGGAAGTGATGCCAGCAGTCTCTTAGCGTGTGAAGAGATACATGCAGTTTGTCCTTTTTCCATTTGCGCTCGGCTCTGCGGCACTCACGCTTCGCAGAACGGGTCAAATCATTCATCCAGGGCTCTGATTTAACCCTGGGCTGTCTGGTCTTAAAAGGGGCAACAGTGTCCATAGTAGTTTGACAGGCGTCAGTAAACCACAAGCTAAGGGTCTCAGCATCATCACAAACTGGAGTGACATCATTTGAACAGAAAACAGCAGAGAAACGCTCAGCAGTGAATGGGTTAATAATCCGGCAACGGCGAGCAGAAGCGCCAGGTTTGACTGTGTTACAGACAAGTGCAACGTCAAACAGGACAGGCATATGGTCAGAGAAAAATGATCCACATATCTCTATATTAAAAACAGGTAAACCATATGATAAAACCAGATCAAGTGTGTGCCCACGTCAGGCCATGTGAGCGGCGCGGTGCGTGAGCGGCGCGGGGAGCGGAGCGGGCGCTTTTGACGTGAGCGACGGAGTGGGTTTTAAAATGGGTCGGCGCGACGTCCGGAGCGAGAGTTCTCCTCCACTCCAATCCACTCCGGGCCGCTCACAGTGGTTTAACACTGATGTAATATACATGTAGTACAATGCCAAAGCAACAGATGGCGATGTACAAACATGAAGGCCATTTTTAACCAATGAGAAGGGTGAACCGTCACTCACATCCTGTTACATGAAAAGTATATGACGCCATTGTTGTTGTCGTTAGCTTACATGCTAACGTTAATGGCAGCGACCATAGCATTGTGGCTAGGCTAGCTATCATCGCTTAGTAGAGCTATAAACAATGTTATTTAACATTGCAGAATGGGTACAATTACAATACGGCTCAATACAAACAATTGTTAAGGGGCTCAGGGGGTGTAGACTGTTGTAGTTTGGTCAAATCAAGCAAATTTACATCATGCTCAAAAAAGAAAAGAAAAAAATCTGCCGAGCGATGTGGAGCGGGGACCGGGGACCGCTCGATTCAAGGTGAGCAGTGAGCGAGCGGAGAGCGACTTGGGGGCGGGGTCAACATGAGCGATTAGCTGCGCGGAACAAGCCGTCTAGAGCGAAGAGCGGATTTCTCGCCCGCGCCGATCCGCTCACGGGCCCTGGCCCACGTTCATGCGTGGGGCCAGACACAGATTGGATAAGATTAAAACAGTCGATGGTGCTTAAAAAGTCCTTTGCCAAAGGGTTGTCGGAACAACACACATGCACATTAAAATCCCCGACAATCAAGACATGATCATAGTTTGGCATGATATCGGCGAGGAAGGCAGAAAAGTCATTAATAAAATCCTTATTGTACTTAGGGGGGCGGTAGATCACAGCACACAACACGGTTTGATTGATCTCAAACATGCTCAGCTCAAAGCTGCAGAACGGTGAAGGTAGCGATAGTGGTTTACACTTGTGTAAACAATCACTAACCCCCCTCCTCGGCCTGACATCCGCGGGGTGTTAAAATAGCTGCAGTCTGTCGGCAAGAGTTCGGTGATTGTGCTGGACTCACCATCATGTAGCCAGGTCTCGGTTATAAAAAGGAAATCCAGTCCCCGGGAAATGAAGAAGTCCTTCAGTATGAAAGCCTTGTTAGCCAGTGATCTAGCATTTACCAGGCCTGGAGGGGAGCGGCGGGTCCGAGCCATCAGCGGCCTGGGGAGCACGATACAGAGGCCGGAGATTTCGCAGAGTAGAGCAGTAGCCGGCATGGTTTATCGCACAAGGACGAGCTGGGTAAAGCGGAGCGTAATGAGATATTCTAGTTTTGATTGTATGTACCGGATAGACACTATTATTATGTGATCCTGGCCCAATTGCAATACTATAGTACATGGAGGAACTATTGTGGTAGGGGCTGGGATCAGGGGGACGTCAATGGTTGAGGGACCTGTCAGCACCAGGCAGAGCATGGGCGAGTAGTGCCACAGTCTGGGTCTGCTGTGAGACATAGGTGGAGGGAGGAGAACAGTGATGGATGCTGTAGGATAGGTTGGAGGAAAGTGCTCGGGCACCTGCAAAGTTTAAATGGAGACCATCTACTGCAACGAGATTGCTACGCTGCCAGAAGAGGTCAAAGTTGTTTATAAAGTTCACGTTGTGGGTAGGCCAAGCGGACTGGAGCCAGGTGTTTAGGCTTAGCAGTCTGGAGAAGCGACCGAGGCCACGGCCAGGAGAGGGGGTGGGGCCGGAGATACTGACGCTGTAGTGAAGATGTTTCAGTACACCAAACAGCTGAATAAAATCATGCTTTAACAGCTCAGACTGCTGTTTCCTAACGTCATTTGTACCTACGTGCACTAAGAGCGAATCAGCAGTGGGGAAGGATGTCATAATAACCTCTTGGATTTTATCCGTGATGGCAACGGGTTAAACTGATCCGGTCCGGCGCGACCAGGACCAGTCCCACGCCCTGTCACGTCGCTGCCCCTCTCCAGAGGAGAGGGGGTTAGGTACACGTGTCGATCAAAATATCACAAGGGACCCCACCAAGACGGTCAGCACGCAAACGCACAGCTTCGGTGGCCCACCTAATGGGCGTGAAACCCCCCACCAATGTTTGATCTACCCCGCCATTTCCCCCCGGAGATGCTTCGAGTCTAACCTATAGACTATTAAACTATTTTTATTATTTGCGTTAGTGAAAACTGTAAGCGGAGAGCCTATTGGGATGCTAGATCCTAATGTGAAACACTGTGATTTGCCATACCTTGCTACCTGTCTATCTTTTTTATGCCCGCTTATGCCTGTATTTTTTACTGTTGTGAAGCACTTTGAACTGCAACCTCTGTATGAAAAGTGCTATACAAATAAAGTTATTATTATTATAGTGCGCTGGCGCTCGGTAGAGATAAAAACCTCCTTCCCGGCCGACCGCATAAAAAAACGCAGTTTTTATGTTGTTGGACAAACCGAAGGCGGATTCAATCATTGAAAAACACGCCTGGGCCAGCGCTGATACCAAACGCTGATTTATGAACAGCGTGTATGCTCGCGAAAACCCAGAGAACGGTGGCGGCGAGTTTCTAACAAGAAAAAGCCCCTACAACGTCTCTCCCCGCTGTCTGGGACGACCAGCAGGGAGGCAGTCCCGAAAGACACAGACATGGGTTTCTACATAACGAGCCTGGGAATAAACCGTGTCAATTCCGCTCTTTATGTGAGAGGGGAAGACGTCGGGCTTATCCCAGAGAGACTTCAACGTGAGTGAAACAATTGTAAAAGGTTTATTTAACAGATTGGAGAATGGCCCAATATACACAACCGTTAAAAGAAGCAGAGCAGAAGGACAACAGCCTCGACTGCATCGCGTTACCTCCCATTTACAATGTCAGTGGCCTGCAGTGCAGGTCCTGAAACTCACGGATACATCTCTCGGCCAATAAGAAAACGCGAAGCCTGTGATGTCTTCAATGGCCTGCTTCGCCAACATAGATTGAATCTCGTCGGCCAGGGCTGTCCCTGCCGTGGACTCTGACAATAGAGTCTGTATCAACCCCAAAAACAGAGGGTGGGGGTGTGCAAACTGTAACACAAGCCCCACTCTCAACGTTCTCTCCATCCACACCGACATGTGGCACTTCTGTAGCCACACGTGGTAAAAATCGCAAAGCGGCCTCGCTGCCGACTGGCGCCAGCCCGCTAAGAATCGTAGATAGGTGGCCCGGTCTCTCCCGCTGTGCATTGCAAACCCTGGCTTCGCCGACAGCGCGAGCAAGGTATCTCGTGGGGTTGGGATTCCGCACCCTGACTCTACCAACGAGGCAATTGCACCCAAGGGGGGGGGACCCCGACAGAAAGGGGCGGTCTGAAACGGGGCGAACGACAGTCATCACTCCTGGTGAATGAGGTGGCTCCCCCGCTGAGCATTGACCCGCTTTAGCAAAGCGATTAGCTTGCTGGGGATGGCCTGCTCTACGGCTGGACATGCATGATGTGTGGCCCTCACTCTGTCTACTAGGGTGAAAAAAGAAACACACACCGTAGCCCTGTAGTGATATTACTATCACCCAAATGACGCGTGCCTGCCGCACTGCCGCTGCTAGGACTGGTAGTCCGAACGGGGGAAGGCACAAGGGTAATACCCGGCCTGGCGAGGGCGTGGCTGGGGGAACCCGCGCTGTGGCCCCACGGGTCAAGGGTTCCCACTCTGACGACATTTCTTTTTTTTTAGAGATAGGGAACCTGCTCCGTCGTCACATACAACACCAGGCTCACCAAGCGCACACGCCGAGTGTGTGGGGAGGGAGCCTCCTGACAGTACAACATTCTCATACAGACCCAGGCCGAGCTAGCTGCTGGGTATCAGCCCCTGTCTTCATGAGAAGCAATATGTCGGGCCGCCTACGCTACAATGCGAAAATGCGGCCCGACGCCAGAGGGGACAGAACAGAGCCCTGTGTCCTGTAACGTAACGGGGGGGAGTGAACGGAGAGCGTGCTAGACAGAGCGAGATGGGGACGGTTACTCCTCGAAAGGAGGCGTGTCCATCTAATTCAGCCGATCCCTCGGCCGCCGGGGTCTGTCGGCATCGTGAGAGCCTGTCTCCCTGTCTACAGGTTGTCTCGGGCGGGGGACACATGGCCACTGGTCGGGGGTCTCGCAGCAGCCACTGACGAGACCATGCTCTCACCTCTGGCTGTGAGGTGTGGGGCGGCTATAGGCCGCCCGCGCCTCCGCTGACAAACCAAAAAGTCCATCCACGGACAGGGGGGCCCTGAGGAGCTGCGTCCACACCCTCCCTGCGGTTATAGCTTGCGGCTGCGTCAAAAAGCTGTATAACCTCAAAACCCTGAGCGAGGGTCTTGACGTCGGCCGTCCCCAAGACCCCATCGCCGACACCATTTTCGACAGAAAAGCAGCCAAGTGAGCAATGTTATTAGTTGCCGCTAAATTCTGTACTGTGGCGATATAAGCTTCATCAGCCCACTCAACCACCTGCCGGGCCGATTCGCCCCTTGGCGTCGGCTTCCGGGCGGGGTGCCACTCTACCATGTCTGGGCAGAGGACCGAAACCAACTGCTTCTCTAAGCGTGGCACACCGGTCCTAAGCCCTGCCATCAGGCCGTCTACCTGTGTAAAAGGTAGATAAGCCTTGGCTAAACCCTTAACGTTAGACACCGTCTGTCCCTCAGCGATGTAATGGTTAAGTGGAGGAAACCCCGAGCACAGCCTCTGCGTTCCCCCGACACACGGGAGTGGAGCCCCGAAAGCAACAGCATTAGCATTAGTGGCGCGTGCCATGATACTGAGAAAAACACTCAATAACATTACACGTTGTGTGCATTCACCTGAGTACACAGCCCCCGCGCTGCACACACACCGCCCGTTCGTCTCACGGGACAGCGGGCGGCAGTGACAGTACTAATACTAGAGGATGCCGTCGCCAGCCCTACCTTAGCACGACTCAGCTCGACTACTGACTGTCGTGCGAAGTTCACCCGACCACTGTCACGGAACTGTGAAGAAAGTCCAGCGTCGAGCCGATATCCCGTCTGGACGCGCTGAGGAAAACCCGGGGGCTGGGGAAATTCCGGCGGTAATCCGACATGCTTTAATTTCTCTCTCCTCTTCATAACAACTAAACTAAACAAACGTTTCCACTGGCTGACAGGTGCCTATGAGCAAAAGTCACGTGTGAAAAAAGATGAGAAGGGTATGAGAGTGGCCACACCCTGGGTTTTTTAAGGAGCATAAACAAACAGAAGCACATATGGTAAGCATGGTAAGATGGAGCAACTTCAAACAGAGACCACTGAAAGAGGCTTTCAGGAGGGCAGACGTAGAAGGCCAAGCCAAAAGAGAACAGGAACGACAAAGAAACAGGGAGCTAATGACAAGACTGGTAGACATCACATTGTATCTTGCACGGCAAGATGGGGCGTTCAGGGGTCACGATGAAAGTGGTACATCTTTGAACAAAGGTAATTACCTTGAACTTCCTACTTGCAAAATATGACTCCACCATCAAAATGCACCTTGATAAAATCAATCACATCCAGTCTCAACAGAAAAAACCACAGACATCACTGTTGTCCTACAAGACACAGAATGACATAATCAGTGCCCTTGCCACCTATGTCAGAAGAGTAATTCTCAAAGAAATGGAAGATTCCAAAATATTCTCCATTCTCTTGGATGAGACAACTGATGTTTCTCATGTCGAACAAGTGTCCTTTGTTGTTCTCTTTGTCCATCAGATGGAAATCAAGGAGAGATTTTTACAAGTTTGTGATGTGAGTGGAACAACAGCAAAATAATTGGAGAATGTTGTGATGACATTCCTTGAGGAGAATGGATTAAAAGTGGAAGCCATCAGGGGCCAAGGCTACGATGGAGCCGCAAATATGAGCGGAAGCTACAGCGGTCTGCAGTCGCAAATTCAGAGCCACAATGAGAAAGCTTTATACGTGCACTGCCATGCCCACTGTCTCAACCTGGTCTTAGTGGAGAGTGCCAAATCAAGCCAGCATTTTGTTCGGTTTTTCAATTTAGTTGAAAATCTGTACACTTTCATATCCAGATCTCCAAAACGCCACGCTGCGTTTGTGAAAATGCAACAGACCATGTACCCTGGCCAAAGACTCTGTGAACTGAAAAGGCTGTCTGACACACGGTGGGCGTGTAGAGAAGATGCTCTGAGATCCCTGAAGAAGGTCCTTTCTGCTGTGGTGAAGCTGCTTCAGAACATGGCTGATAGTGATCCACCAGACTCTGCAGCAGGTGATGCCCGGATGCTCTTGCGTAGCATAGATTTTGAATGTATGCTATGCATGGAGATTGCCACACCTGTCTTCAATGAGACTGCCATCGCATCTGCTTCACTTCAGAGAAAATACCTTGACTTGTCAGCATCATACACCATTGTGGAGGGAGTCATACAAAGAGTGAAAGCAATGAGGAAGGATGAGGAGTTCAAGGTCCTTTTCTCAAAAGCAAAAGGGCAAGCAGAGGCAGCAGGCATTGAGGTGCCAGAAGAAATACCTGGACAAACAAGACGCAGGAAGGTACCTCAAAGGTACAGGTATAGCTCTCAATCTGCTACAGAGGACTACCAAGTCCAAGACTTGGAGGAGCACTACCGGGGAAAGGTGTTCTTTACCTTTCTTGACATACTCTCCCATGAGTTACACCGAAGATTCAAAGGGAAGAACACGCCTACTGGGTCAATCCTATCAGGTCTTCATTGCCTTACCATCTCAAGTCACTGGAAGGGCATGACAAACGACACAGCTGCTGTATCTGTTAGAGATGTGTGCCAGTTTTATGATGTAGAGGAAGAGAATGTTGTCACCGAACTCAAGGTATTCCACTGAAGGTATGCTTTCCCCTCCAACAATGTCAAAGCTGCGCTTAAGTGCCTTAAAGAAAATGATGTGGAATCTGTTTTCCCAAATATAACCATGCTCCTCAAAACATATGCTACAATACCAGTGACAACTGCTTCAGTAGAGCGATCATTCTCTAAACTGAAGCTGATCAAAACCCAGCTCAGAAACCGATGTGGGGAAAAAAGGCTCTCTGATCTTATGCTGCTTTCAATTGAGAGGGATATCCCAATTGATCATAATGAGGTCATTGACATATATAAACAGAGGACCAAAAGAGGAATTCGGCTATGACTCCCCCTCCCCCTTCCATTGCAGCAATGGAGAGCCAGCACATACAAATCTGTCCATGAAAATAACCAACATATTTTCATTAGAGGGGATAGAGGACAGGACAGAGGATGGCAGGAGGGAGGAGTCAGGTGGTACAATCAGGGACGCCTCAGGGGGTGTGCGAGCAGTGCGGTCGCACAGGGCCTCGCGGGAAGGGGGGCCTCGCACAAAAAAAAAAAAAAAAAAAAAAATATTTATTATTCTTTTTATTTTTTATTTTTTTATTTTTTTATTTTGTGCAAGGCCCCCCTTCCCGCGAGGCCCCTTTTCATCACAGACCTCAAATCTAGTTTTGCTTATATGCTTATATATTTCACATTAGACACATTTGTAGAATGTGTCTGACTTGTTCCTGGCTCTGAGGCTCTGCAGGCAGCTCTGAGGCTCTGCAGGCAGCAGAATTGGTTTCAATGAGGGGAGGGGTTACAGGTAAGGTAGCGTCTGTTGAGTTCATTGTGTGTGTCTGTGTGCGTGCCGTTGGGGGGGGGCGTGAACCGACTCATTGCCAGACGTGAGCGATACGACTCACGCTCACGGCAATGAATTGGCTCTTATGAACGAGTCGCTCATGACCGACCCATCACTAGCGTCTGACTATTTCGCGCGTGCAGCATTGGAGGTTATGCCAGCCAAGATGAAGAGGACATCGTTCGGCAGATGGACTGAAGATGAAAGTTGTTGCATGTTAGACAGTTCAGTCAGGCTAGCCATCCCGGCTAAAGACAGGGACAGCTAGTTAGCTTTAGCTACGTTATAATATTGAGTGCTAACGTGTGGTTCAGTCGGGATATAGCCATGATGATGTCGGCTAGTAGCTAGCTTAGCTAAAGGCTAACTAGCGTTAGCTAACCTAGAGACAGCGCGTGCAGCATTGTTATGCCAAGATGAAGAGGATGGTCGTTCGGCAGATGAACTTCGTCAACTCCACGCGGTTGTCTCCATCCTCTTGGACGCTTGGTGAGTTTTTAATGCACTCTATTCTATTCCCGCCGTGGATATCTCTCTCTCTCTCTCTCTCTCTCTCTCTCGGGAGCCAAACGGGCCGACTAGCTGTTGTAGTACTAGTAGCTAACGTGTGTGGCCTGGTGTCAGTACCTGGTGCGAGGGAGGTGAGCTTGGTGTTTCATTATGAGAATATCTCCATGCTCAAGTCGGCTATAGTCCGCGAGGGACTTGTTGCCGGCACCGCTATGGTAAACACCACTCTGTAGTGGGACGTGTATTGCCTTCTTTTTCCCTTCTCTCTTCGTATGAGAAGAGGAAAACACAGCGGCTGTCTGAAGTGTTGGCCTGTATTGCTTTTCTCACGTTGTACAGTTTTTCAGTGGTAGCCGCATAGCTTGCTTCTGCGTTAGCTAATGGTTAGCGATAGCCGGGTTGAGCTAACTGTTAGCCAGTTAGCTGTTTAGCTACGACGTTAGCTGCCGGCTGCGCTCGGCTGGGAACGTTAGTTTGATGCTATCAGTTAGCCTAGAGTTAGCTGTTAGCTTGTGCTACGACCATTGACATTAGCCGTGAGAATAGCAGGGGGCCCTGGCACTCTGACTACGACATCATCTTTGACAGAAGATGTAGTCGGGCCTGCACCATGACAAGGCTCCGGCCATAGCTTCTTTTTGTCCCGCCAGCGAGAGGCCTTTCGTCAACGTGGAGACCTGCGTTGCGGCCTTTCGCCCTGCATTCCTTGGTGCAGGTAAGATGTCCATTGGACATTACCCCACTCTTCCTTCCTTCCCCTCCCGAATGTTTTGTTAATAACGATGTTTTTTTCCAGGCAAAACATATGTTACTTCACAACATTTGGAGATACGTCTTGGTCGTTTGTGTAGCTTGGGTAGTGTTGGCCAAAGCTGTGTGTGGCCTGGTGTCAGTACCTGGCTACTCTATTTGCAGTTAGCCTATTTAGCTGATGTCGGCCATTGGCTCCTTGCTACTTTGTTTTCTCTGGTATAGACCCTCTTCTCTTTGGATTTAAGTGTTGATCTTTGTCCTTTTGGATCTATGTATATTCATGTTGCCTTTGTGAAGTTATCTTTTCTTTCTGTTTTGTTCTTCCATTAAAAGTTGAATATCCTTTAGGGGCTCATCTTTGCTTATCTCTCTCTCTCATACATGCTCTCTCTCTAACACACACACACACACGACACACAGACATTGTAACTGAGGGGTACAATTCCCTGACTGTATTGATAAGTATGGTATCATTAAACCACTACCGCTTTATGTACTTTAATTACTGGCCATACAGTACATGATATATAAATATGATGAACACTTCCCACAATGAATCGGTTCCACACCAAATGGTAATTAAGTATTTATTGCAGCAAAAGGTACATAAGATACTTCTCTATTTTACTTTGGATGCGCTTATAAGGCAAAGGAATGTGCGTAGGCAAATCAATAATGAATGTCCATTCTCTGGTTACGCAGGAGGTAATTATACAACCTGAATCTTAGGGAATTATATCTATGGTACACTAGTAATATATAGCGGGAGATACTGGAAGGGTCCCCCCGGTTGTAAGCCAGCAGGGGTAGAGGATCTGTCGGTAGTAGAGAGTCTGGTCAACGATGACTAAGGAGACTCCAAGTACAGGAGACGGTGCAATAGTCTCTTGATCCACAGACGAATACAGCTGTTCTCCGTAGACTGTAGCTCCACAGTGAAGAAAGCTAGCCGGCCTCAGGCTCTCTGAGGCGCGGACTCGACTTGGCTCCTCACAGGGTAAATCCCACACGTGTAGGCGTCTGCGATTCTCCGCTCCATAAATCACAGGACCAAAACAAATATAATCCAGCCGCAAAGGGCTATGTAGTCGTCGGGTAGATTAATCCAGTGTACATGTCCACACGGTTCTCGTCTAGGTCTCCTCGGGTGAAAGCGCCATGAAAGCAGCCCAGCCTGGATAAGCACTCTAGCTGATACGAGGAAGCGTTGGTGATGCTGGTCACTGTAGAACTTTAGCCGCACGATACACTATACACAAATAGACTATTACTGACTTAATAGAAATATGTTGCACTCGACGGTATAGCGCCAAACTCTGACAATTCAGTTATTAATTCGCACGCGGTCTCAATGCTCTATTTTGGGGCCAAACAGGCCATACTTCACCGCACGGAGTATCGTGGGTGAGGCTTCAACTTATTGGGTAACTCTACTTCTGTATTCACCTGCGCCATATTTATATGCACGGCGAACAATCTAGTGCCAACCTCATTTCTGTCTCGTATCCCTGGGCAAGGCCGGGCATGTACAGACATGTCTTGACGGTGACTTTGAACCTGACTCTGGAGGCACGGCTCTGGCGCCTGTGGACCGCTGTCCAATAGGAGAATGAAATATTATGGTCTGGTCTAAAGGGATATTCCGTGTATATGTACAAGGAATATACAAGGGATATCAAACGATATACAAATACTATGCAATATATATCAATCAATAAATATATATATTCGGTTTAATCTGATCCTTTGTAACAGACATGCTCTCTCTCTCTAACACACAAACACACATGCTCTCTCTCTCTCTCTCTCTCTTTCTAACACACACGGTGGTGTAGTGGTTAACACTGTCGCCTCACAGCAAGAAGGTCCAGGGTTCGATTCCCGCTTGGGGACCAGGTTTCCATGATGCCAGGTACCCAGGTGGGGTATCTCCCAGGCCTTTCTGTGTGGAGTTTGCATGTTCTCCCCGTGCTCGCAAGGGTTTCCCCCCCCCATAAGATAAACCCAATGGAAAAACATGCACAACAACAGATCGCTAACGCTGTGGCGTCCTTGACGAAGACGGACAGGAGCACTTGGATTGGTCCCCTGGCGCGGCTCACGTTGACGCCTGTCTGCTCCCGGCTGCCCTTGGGGGGGAAGGACGACGGGATGGGTTAATCGCAGAGACGAATCGCATCGGCGATTCTAAAGAGACAATGCATGCGTGTGTGTTCCGGTGTGTGTGCTAAAAAAAAACTAACCGCTGTGTGTACCGCTAAAACATTGAGTGTCGTTGCATGCCGAATAAAGACCTCTGCAACAGGTCCTGCATTATTATTAAAGTCTGCCTATGGCGGCCTTTCTCGATGGCTAGGCTGTGCTCGCTGAGTCTGTACCTAGTCAAGGATCTTCAGTCACAGTGCTCAGGTATTCTGCCACTGTGTACTCGCGTTTAAATCTCGCACAGGGCCTCGCATTTCTCCCAGGCGGCCCTGGGTACAATATAGTAAGTTTAATGGAGAGAATGGGGAAGATAGGGAGGGGGAGGGAGAGAGGGAGAGAAGGAGAGGACAGGATGAGAGAAGGAGAGTAAAGGACAGGAGGATAGAAGGAGTGGACAGAAGGAGAGAAGGGGAGTACAGGAGGAGAGAAGGGGAGTATAGGAGGAGAGAAGGGGAGTACAGGAGGAGAGTAGGGGAGTATAGGAGGAGAGAGGGGGAGGAGAGGACAGGAGGAGAGAATGAGAGGAGAGTGGGAGTACAGGAGGAGAGGACATGAGGAGAGAAGGGGAGGAGAGAGAAAGGAAGAAGCTCAACGGCACTCAAATTAACTTTAACTGTTAAACTGTTTTATGAAATACATTTTTTAAAGGTGTATTGTTCCCCGTGTGTTTTTATCATAGAGGTGTGGTTATACTATTAATCTGGATTGTCTATGTTATTCTAATGTTAATCTTAATCAAGGATGAAGACTATTTCATCATACATGACGCATCATAGCTTTTTGCTTACTGATGGGGTCCCATGTTGTGCAGTAGGTGCCCTTTTTTATTTTCGCCCCTGCCCTTCAAACAGCCTGAGTCCGCCACTGGGTAAGAGAGACACAGGGCTGGTCGATAGTGTTAGCATACAGGTAAGAGAGACACAGGGGTGGTCGATAGCATTAGCATACAGGTAAGAGAGACAGAGGGCTGGTCAATAGCGTTAGCATAAAGGTAAGAGAGACAGAGGGCTGGTCGATAGTGTTAGCATAAAGGTAAGAGAGACAGAGGGCTTTGATTGATTGATTGATTGATTGAAAAGTTTATTAACAGATTGCAGAATGGGTACAGTACAGTACAGCTCAATACATACAATTGTTAAGGGTTTGATTGATTGATTGAAAACTTTATTAACAGATTGCAGAATGGGTACAATACAGTACAGCTCAATACACACAATTGTTAAGGGGATGCAGACCAGAGAAAGACTTTCGTCTTGTTTACATCAGGGTCCCCCATTTTCAATTCATCAGGACATATATGACATACATGACATACAGATAGTCAGTACTGCTACATCTATACATTTATGACATACCAGATTTGCAAATACAGTACTGTTTGTGATACAGGAGGAGTCAAGAAAAGGGAGTATATACATTTGACGTAGAAACTGTACATTGGAGGAGGTTGGGTGGGGTTGTGTGGGGGGGGTTGGGTACATTGGGATATTGACAACCATACTGGGTAATTTACATTGGAGGTGGTTGGGGGGGGGGGGGGGGAAACACTGTATAAACAAGTAAAACTGTACATTGAGGGGGGGGGGGAGACACTGTACAAACAAGCAAAATTGTACATTGGACTATTGACAAAACCATACTAGGTAAATGACTGTACATTGGAGGGGGTTGGGTTAGGACATTTACAGGGGCCAGTTTTGAATTGCAGTCTCCCGTAGGTGTCCCTTGAGAGGGACCGGAGATGACTTCCGGTGGCATGGACTGAACACAGCTTGCGTCGTGTCGCAGCAAACCCTCGAATTATCACTATTTTTGAACCCATAATGAACAGAAACTAAGTTGACTTCACCTCGACATTCATCAGCTCCTTTTATTTTGTAAGCAGATTCTTTCAAAACGATCTAATCGTCCTTGAACAAACACATGTCCACGCGTGCACAAACAAAGTTCACAACGGAGAACGCTGACCTAGCGGTGCTCATGAGAACAATTGTACGAGAAGAACTTGCTACAGGACTCGAAGCCAATCTAAAGCCGATCAATGAATGAATGAATGAATGAAAACTTTATTTAACAGATTGCAGAATGGGTACAATACAGTACGGCTCAATACATACAATTGTTAAGGGGATGCAGACCTGAGAAAGACGTTTGTCTTGTTTCCATCAGGGTCCCCCATTTTCAATTCATATAGACATTTATGACATACACAACATACATGACATTTATGGCATAGGGACATATAGGTATTTAGTACTGATACATTTGTGACATAGGCGGTATTCAAATATACAGTACTGTTACCCCTAGATCCTGACAGAGTATATACATATGATGGGGAGGGGACTGTACATTAGGAGGGGGTGGGTGGGTGGGAGGGAAATATACATACGGCGGGGAGGGAATATATACATGCGGTGGGGAGGAGACTGTCTATTAGGAGGTGGTGGGGGTTTTGGGCATTTACGGTGGCCAGTTTCGAATTGCAGCCTCCCGTAGGTGCTCTTTAAGGGCGGTTTTGAATGTGGGCAGGGATTCACATTCCTTTACAGCTTTGGGTAGGGCGTTCCACATTGTTGTGGCATAATTGCGAAACGTGTTTAGTCCCTTGTTTGAGCCGAATCTGGGTTTAACATGATTTGTTGAGCTTCCTCTGGTGTAGTGGTTGTGGTATTCACTGACCTTTGGGAAGTATTTTGACATGTACATGGGCACCCCGGTCGTATAGTGTATCTTGTAGACCAGGCCCATTGCAAGTTGCTGTACTCTGTCGTCTACTCTAAGCCATCCTAGGTTGGCAAAGTGGGCAGGGGTGAGGTGGGTTCTAGGGTTCAGGTCAAGTAGTAGTCTGACCAGTTTGTTTTGTGATGTTTGTAATTTTGTTTTAAGCGCCTTTGAGGTGCTTTGGTACCATGAGGTGCACGCATAGTCATAGTACCCTTGAATGAGTGCTCCTGCCAGAGTCTTCAGGGTATTCTTGTTTACCAGAGAGGAGATCCGGTACAAGAATCTAGTTCGTTGGTTGACTTTTTTTATTACATTGGATGCCATTTTGTCACAGGAAAGATTTGCCTCTAGGATGGAACCCAGGTAGGTAATTTCGTCTTTCCTTGTGACAATATTGTCACCCACTGTAACTGAGAAACCGTCGGTCTTGCTGAGTTTGTTATTTGAACCGAAGAGAATGGACTCTGTTTTGCCCATGTGTAATGATAGTTTGTTATCAGCGAGCCATATGCAGATTTTGCCTAGTTCCGTGCTGAGGGTTTTTTCAACCTGCAATTTGTTCTTGTCAGAGACCAGCAGGGCTGAGTCGTCCGCAAACAGGAACAAGTTGCAGTCACAGGCTGACGACATGTCATTTGCATAAATTAGGAAGAGTAGCGGTCCTAGTATGCTTCCTTGTGGAACACCACAGCTCACTGTGAGGGGGGGGGATAGAGTACCGTTTACCTCTACCATCTGTTCTCTCCCCTCCAGGTAGGATTGCATCCAGCTCACTGATAGGCTATCAAAACCAATTGCTTTTAGCTTGTCCATTAGAATGGAGTGATTGACAGTGTCGAAGGCCTTTTGTAGGTCCAGCATGACCATGCCGCAGTATTTGCCAGCGTCCACCTCTTGTTTGATGTGGTCGTTCAAATAGAGGAGGCATGTGTCAGTGGAGTGGGACGTTCTGAAGCCAGATTGGAATTCGTAGATTAGGTTTTTTTCCGCCAGGTACTTTTCGACCTGTTCGTAGACTATTTTCTCCATGACTTTCGAGATGGAGGTAAGAATAGAAACAGGGCGGTAGTTGCCTGGGTCTAATTTGCTGCCCTTTTTGTGTAGAGGGGTCACTCTCGCAATTTTGAAGTCCTTGGGGACGTGCCCCTGTCTTATAGAGAGGTTTATTATGTGTGTGATGACTGGGGTGATGGCGGCTGCTGCGTCTGAGGAATTTGGAGGGGATGTTGTCATGGCCAGTGGCCTTGTTAGGTTGGAGGGCGCTCAATTTTTTGAGTACCTCATCGGTTGTTACCATTTCAAGTTTGAAGTCGTCTTTGTGGACCCCTAGGTTTTTGTAGTATGCTACTATGTGTTCTACCCCACAATGCCCTGAGTGGGAGGGTAGTTTGTTTACCAGTGTTGTGGCTATGTTTGTGAAGAAGATGTTTAAGTAATTGGCTACATCCAGCTTGTCTGTGATGAGCGTGTTGTCCGTCTTTATGTTTATGTTTGAGAATCTGGTTTTAAGTTTTTTACTGCAGCCTAGTTGATTATTGAGTAATTTCCAAAGTTCGCGGGGTTTGTTTTTGTTTTCCTCAGTTTTGTCGTTGATGAAATTTTTTTTTGCGGTTCTGATCATGGTGTTTACGTCATTTCTTAGTCTGTTTCTTTGGATTTTTAGTTCAACCACGTGGGCTTGGAGTTCACTGTTTGAGCTTTTGGAAAGCTTTGTCTGACTTTTATGAAGTTCAGAGCATTTTTTGTCTCTGGTTTTCATAGCGGCCAGTATTTCAGTGTGCATCCATGCCTCAGCGCGATTTTTAACCCTGGTGGTTCTTATCGGTGCCATGTTGTTGAGTATTGCTGTGAATTTGGTTTTGAATCCAAGCCATGCTTCTTCAACCTGTGTACCACTGAGCTCATCTGACCAGTCCAAGCTCCCCAGTTCTAGGTTAAAGGCCTCTCTAGAGTAAGTTTTGAGGTCTCTAGATGTGACTGTTTTGTGACAGCCGGCCTTCTGTTTTAGCTTTTTGCGGGTACAGAAAATCATATAATGATCACTTAACCCGCATGCTATCACCCCTTTACTGGAGATCATGGACTTGTCAGAGGTCAAAATGAGGTCAATGGTGGTTTGTGTCGAATCGCATACCCTTGTGGGTTGTGTGATTAGCTGGCTGAAACCGTGCAGGTCAGAAAATCTACTGAAGGCCTTGAAGACGGGTGCTGATTTACGCAGCATATCCGTGTTCCAGTCCCCAATAAGAATTTTTTCTACCCCCTCCACCCCAGCTAAACACCCATCGAGTGTGTCATAAAAGCCACTCTGTTCTGGTGGTCTATAGATTGTGCCTACTAGTACTGGTTTCGCCCTGTCTAATAAGATTTCAATCCAAACAGTTTCAATTTCATCATGGTTAAGGTCAGTACGGTTGATGTATTTGGTATCCTTGTGTATATACACACAGACGCCACCTCCATACTGGTTCCTATCCCTCCTGACTATTGAGTAGTTTTCGATTTCAATCTCTGGATCCTGTACAGATGATCAAGGATCATCTAAACAAAATCCAGCTAAAGGTAACATCATGCCTGGACAAGATTGACTCTCTTGAGACGGCTGCCAACGACACTGATCAAAGGCTGTTACAACTGGACGCGGAGAATAAATCACTATCTGAGGAAGTTAAATCATTAAAACAGAAGACAGAATCGCTTGAGGACCACAGCAGAAGACTCAACGTGAGAATCTTTGGGCTACCAGAAGGAACAGAACAAGGCAACCCGACACTGTTTGTAAACGAAATGCTGAGCGAACTTTTTGGTCAAGATCTAGGACGTCCACCTCACTTGGTCAATATCGCTCACCGCATCGGAGCAAATAAAGGCAAGACGCGATGCCTAATCGCTAAACTCAACAACTCTGATATAAGACAGACGGTTGTGCGTCTTGCCGGTGGGAAAGCTAGAGAGCCAGGCGGGCTACAGTACAAAGGACAAAAATCAGCATCTTCCGTGACAGCAGAACAACGCAAGCAGCAAGCCTCCTTTGATGAGCTCAGATCACTCTTACGCAAGACAAAACTGCGCTACGGAGTGGCTCACCCTGCTAAGCTGCTCATCACCTTCAAGGATAAGACTCACTCCTTCACCGAAGCATCAGAGGCAATGGACTTCTACACAACCGAGATCAAGCCCACGCTAGACGCGGAGGCACACTCATCACCAGCGCCGACCTAGGACGAGACTGTCTACTACTGTACATACTGTACACATCATACAGAACACAGGTATGCCCATGGTGGCGCTGTCCACACTGGTCAGCTGAAAATATTGTGAACATTTCAGTCTAACGTGGCCACATGGACTTGGAGTAATATGAAACCCTCTTCTGTTTGGCACTGTTCATGGGTTTAAAAAAAATATGATAACTTTTCTTTCTAACCATTAGTGCATGCTGTGGATGGTGCTGTTGTCATGATTGATGGGGACGTTAATATCACCCATGGCATTACTCTCCTTACCCAATATAACTTGGTCTATATATGGTTTATATTATCCATATATTTGTTTTGCTATTATTATTACAATCTATGTTATTAGCGACAGATATAGTGGTAACTGTGCTGGGTGAATTATTACTGCTGGTATCTTTATTTTATTTTATCTATATTACTAGTATAGTGTTGCTGTGGATGGTGCTGTGGTCACCATGACTGATGGGGACGATAGTATCACCATAGCATTACTCTCCTTACCCAATATAATTTACCATAAATTAAAGAAAGAAAGAAAAGGAAAAATAATTGATCTCCCTGTTTCCATTCCAATTTAGTTTTTTGATAATGCATTGGATAGTTACTAACACAGGGAGACCAATAGAGGGAGCTGTCTGACCAGCTAACATGTCACAACTCTGCAATAGGCAGAAAATGGGAGGTAGGGAGATGGCTATATGGAATAAGAATACTATGGTATTCTACCCACGCGACCGTCTTGGGGGGGGGGGTATTTGTGTTGAATGTTGTCCAGAGCTGCCAGACTCATTGTTTAATTTTCATTCTAGTGTGCTTTTCCAGGCTGTTCTCATTATTTCAATTGTATAGCCTACATGTCAGGATCCACTCGTATAAATCAGACAGATATGAATAACTTAACGCTGGTCTCGTGGAACGTATGCGGTCTTGGGCAAGCTCTAAAGCGGGGCAAAGTGTTTGCGCATTTAAAGTCTCTTAACGCTGACATAATGTTTCTACAAGAAACTCACATAAAAGCTACAGAACAGAGGCGACTGAGGGCTAACTGGATATCTCAAGTTTACCAGTCACCTTTCACATCCAAAGCTAGAGGTGTCGCTATTCTTTTTCGCAAGAATATCCCATTCCAGCTTTCCTCAATAGTCACAGATCCAAATGGCAGGTATATTATGATTACTGGAAACATACATTCGTTCCCCATCACTTTACTGAACATATATGGCCCAAACACTGATGATCCAAATTTCTTCCGCAAAGTATTTGATTTAATTCCAGACCTAGGCACCACTAATTTATTAATGGGTGGAGACTTTAATTGCTACCTTGACCCATATCTGGATAGACTCTCCTCCCGCACCCCAACAGCAATAGCTTCTGTCCTAACATTAAATAATTTAATGAAATCTAGAAACATAGTAGATATCTGGAGACTACAACACCCAACGGACAAAGACTATTCGTTTTTCTCGCATGTCCATAAGTCATACACGAGAATTGATTATTTTTTAGTGGATGCAAAATTAATAACTAACATTGTGAATACCAAATATCATAATATAATAATATCGGATCACAGTCCAGTTTCACTAGAAATAAAGCTTGCTCTGCCCAAACAAAGCTACTGTTGGCGCTTTAACCCGTGGCTGCTCACAGACCAAGAGTTTATTAATTGTACGACAGCTCACTTGGAGGAATTCCTTGAGTTCAATCCTAGTTGATTATTGAGTCATTTCCAAAGTTCACGTGGTTTGTTTTTGTTTTCCTCAGTTTTGTCATTGATGAAATTCTTTTTTGCAGTTTTGATCATGGAGTTTACGTCGTTTCTTAGTCTGTTTCTTTCTAGTTTGAGTTCAGTCACGTGGGCTTGGAGTTCACTGCTCGTGCTTTTGGTAAGCTTTGACTGACTTTTACGAAACTCAGAGCATTTTTTGTCTCTGGTTTTCATAGCGGCCAGTATTTCGGAGTGCATCCACGGCTCAGCACGTTTTTTTTACCCTGGTGGTTCTTAGGGGGGCCATGTCGTTTAGTATTGTTGAAAATTTGGTTTTGAAACCAAGCCATGTTTCTTCAACCAGTGTACCATTGAGTTCTTCTGACCAGTCCAGACTCTCCAGTTCAAGGTTAAAGGCCTTGCTAGAGTAGGTTTTGAGGTCTCTAGATGTGACTGTTTTGTGGCAGCCAGCCTTTTGTTTTAGCTTTTTGCGGGTACAGAATATCATATAATGATCACTTAACCCGCATGCTATAACCCCTTTATTGGAGATCTTGGACTTGTCGGAGGTCAGAATGAGGTCAATGGTAGTCTGAGTTGATTCACATACACGTGTGGGTTGGGTGATTAGCTGGCTGAGGCCGTGCAGATCACAAAGCCTATTGATGCAGACCAGAGAAAGACTTTCGTCTTGTTTACATCAGGGTCCCCCATTTTCAATTCATCATAACATATATGACATACACGACATACAGATAGACAGTACTGCTACTTCTATACATTTATGACATACCAGATTTCCAAATACAGTACTGTTTGTGATACAAAAAGAGTCCAGAAAAGAGAGTATATACATTTGACGTAGAAACTGTACATTGGAGGCGGTTGGGTATAGGTGGGGTGGGGTTGGGGGGGGACTGTACATTGGAGGTGGTTGGGTGGGGGGGGTTGGGTAGGAGAGGTGGGTGGGTGGGGGACACTGTACAACTGTACAAGCAAAACTGTACATTGGAATATTGACAAAACCATACTTGGTAATTTACTGTACAACCCCGGGTTAGGACATTTACAGGGGCCAGTTTCGAATTGCAGTCTCCCGTAGGTGTTCTTTGAGAGTGTTTTTGAAAGTGGGTAGTGATTCACATTCCTTTACAGCTTTGGGTAGGGCGTTCCACATTGATGTGGTATAATTGTGAAACGTGTTTAGTCCCTTGTTTGAGCCGAATCTGGGTTTAACATGATTTGTGGAGCTCCCTCTGGTGTTGTGATCGTGGTATTCACTGACCTTTTGGAAGTATTTTGACATGTACATGGGTACCTTGCTCGTGTCGTGTATCTTGTAGACCAGGCCCGTTGCAAGTTGCTGTACTCTGTCGTCTACTCTAAGCCATCCTAGGTTGTCAAAGTGGGCAGGGGTGAGGTGGGTTCTAGGAGTAAGGTCAAGCAGTAGTCTGACCAGTTAGTTTTGAGATGTTTGTAATTTAGTTTTTAGCGCCTTTGAGGTGCTTTGGTACCATGAGGTGCAAGCATAGTCGTAGTACCCTTGAATGAGTGCTCCTGCCAGAGTCTTCAGGGTATTCTTGTTTACCAGTGAGGAGATCCGGTACAAGAATCGAGTTCGTTGGTTGACTGGTTGAATGGGCTGGTCGATAGCGTTAGCATAAAGGTAAGAGAGACAGAGGGCTGGTCGATAGCGTTAGCATAAAGGTAAGAAAGACAGAGGGCTGGTCGATAGTGTTAGCATAAAGGTAAGAGAGACACAGGGGTGGTCGATAGTGTTAGCATAATAAGAGAGACACAGGGGTGGTCGATAGTGTTAGCATAATAAGAGAGACACAGGGGTGGTCGATAGTGTTAGCATAAAGGTAAGAGAGACAGAGGGCTGGTTGATAGCATTAGCATACAGGTAAGAGAGACACAGGGGTGGTCGATAGTGTTAGCATAATAAAGCCTAAGAGAGACAGAGGGCTGGTCGATAGCGTTAGCATAAAGATAAGAGACACAGGCTTGTGACCGCAAAGTCACCAATATTATCCAATATGGACATGCAGGAAATTCTGGATGGGGTAAGTAACTGAATAACACTTGTTTCAGACAGAAACCCCAATTTCTCCATTGTAACTTAATCAGTGGCCAACAGTAGAAGACTAGTTGTACTGGGCAGCTCCCAGGTGTGAAAATGCACTCAGTGTGAAGCAGGAGGGAGCATGTCTATGTTCCCCGGGTCCTATGTTCCCCGATTGATTGATTGATTGATTGATTGAAATTTTTAGACCACCAGCCCTGATTCCAAACTCTAACCTTAACCAACTTCGAAAGAGGGCCTAAGCTTAACCAGTTCGAAACAAGGCGGACATTAATAATTAATAAAATAATAAAAAATGTATAAAATGTTCAAGCAATTAATCAATCAATCAGGGAACATAGGGATGATCCCAAGCAGGACATTGCTGGGAAAAAGCACAATGTGCTGCAGATCTTCCCTGGGTGAATAAAGGTTTAACACACAGCAGAGCAGGGAACATACAGGTGAGCTGCCCACAGTGGTAGAAGTTGTAGGCTGGTCCCAGCAGGGGGCAGAGCAGCACGTCCATCTCACACCTCCTCCACTCTGCTATCGTCTCATGGATGTAGTCCTATCAGAACACAGAGCTATATTACTGTTTTATTAAAACACAGAGCTATATTACCATGTTTTATTAAAATACTGAGCTATATTACTGTTTTGTTAAAATACAGAGCTATATTACTGTTTTATTAAAACACAGAGCTATATTACTGTTTTATTAAAACACAGAGCTATATTACCATGTTTTATTAAAATGCACAGAGCTATATTACTGTTTTATTAAAATACAGAGCTATATTACCATGTTTTATTAATACTGAGCTATATTACTGTTTTATTAAAATACAGAGCTATATTACTGTTTTTTAAAACACAGAGCTATATTACTGTTTTATTAAAACAGAGCTATATTACCATATTTTATTAAAATACACAGAGCTATATTACTGTTTTATTAAAACACAGAGCTATATTACCATGTTTTATTAAAATACACAGAGCTATATTACCATGTTTTATTAAAATACACAGAGCTACATTATCATGCTTTATTAAAATACAGAGCTATATTACCATGTTATTAAAATACACAGAGCTATATTACCATGCTTTATTAAAATACAGAGCTATATTACCATGTTTTATTAAAATACACAGAGCTATATTACCATGCTTTATTAAAATACAGAGCTATATTACCATGTTTTATTAAAATACAGAGCTATATTACCATGTTTTATTAAAATACACAGAGCTACATTACCATGTTTTATTAAAATACAGCTACATTACCATGTTTTATTAAAATACAGAGCTACATTACCATGTTTTATTAAAATACAGAGCTATATTACCATGCTTTATTAAAATACAGCGCTATATTACCATGTTTTATTAAAATACAGAGCTATACTACCATGTTTTATTAAAATACAGAACTATATTACCATGCTTTATTAAAATACAGAGCTATATTACCATGTTTTATTAAAATACACAGAGCTATATTACTGTTTTATTAAAATACAGAGCTATATTACCATGTTTTATTAAAATACACAGAGCTATATTACCATGCTTTATTAAAATACAGAGCTATATTACCATGCTTTATTAAAATACAGAGCTATATTACCATGTTTTATTAAAATACACAGAGCTATATTACCATGCTTTATTAAAATACAGAGCTATATTACCATGTTTTATTAAAATACAGAGCTATATTACTGTTTTATTAAAATACAGAGCTATATTACTGTTTTATTAAAACACAGAGCTATATTACTGTTTTATTAAAACACAGAGCTATATTACCATGTTTTATTAAAATACACAGAGCTATATTACTGTTTTATTAAAACAGAGCTATATTACCATGTTTTATTAAAATACACAGAGCTATATTACCATGTTTTATTAAAATACACAGAGCTACATTATCATGCTTTATTAAAATACAGAGCTATATTACCATGTTTTATTAAAATACACAGAGCTATATTACCATGCTTTATTAAAATACAGAGCTATATTACCATGTTTTATTAAAATACACAGAGCTATATTACCATGCTTTATTAAAATACAGAGCTATATTACCATGTTTTATTAAAATACAGAGCTATATTACCATGCTTTATTAAAATACAGAGCTATATTACCATGCTTTATTAAAATACACATAGCTATATTACTGTTTTATTAAAATACACAGAGCTACATTACCATGTTTTATTAAAATACACAGAGCTATATTACCATGTATTATTAAAATACACAGAGCTATATTACCATGCTTTATTAAAATACAGAGCTATATTACCATGTTTTATTAAAATACAGAGCTATATTACCATGTTTTATTAAAATACACAGAGCTATATTACCATGTTTTATTAAAATACACAGAGCTACATTACCATGTTTTATTAAAATACAGCTACATTACCATGATTTATTAAAATACAGAGCTATATTACCATGCTTTATTAAAATACAGAGCTATATTACCATGTTTTATTAAAATACAGAGCTATACTACCATGTTTTATTAAAATACAGAGCTATATTACCATGCTTTATTAAAATACAGAGCTATATTACCATGTTTTATTAAAATACACAGAGCTATATTACCATGTTTTATTAAAATACACAGAGCTATATTACTGTTTTATTAAAATACAGAGCTATATTACCATGTTTTATTAAAATACACAGAGCTATATTACTGTTTTATTAAAATACACAGAGCTACATTACCATGTTTTATTAAAATACACAGAGCTATATTACCATGTATTATTAAAATACACAGAGCTATATTACCATGCTTTATTAAAATACAGAGCTATATTACCAGGCTTTATTAAAATACAGAGCTATATTACCATGTTTTATTAAAATACACAGAGCTACATTACCATGTTTTATTAAAATACACAGAGCTATATTACCATGTTTTATTAAAATACACAGAGCTATATTACCATGCTTTATTAAAATACAGAGCTATATTACCATGTTTTATTAAAATACAGAGCTATATTACCATGCTTTATTAAAATACACAGAGCTATATTACCATGTTTTATTAAAACACAGAGCTATATTACCATGTTTTATTAAAATACACAGAGCTATATTACCATGTTTTATTAAAATACACAGAGCTATATTACCATGTTTTATTAAAATACACAGAGCTATATTACCATGCTTTATTAAAATACAGAGCTATATTACCATGTTTTATTAAAATACAGAGCTATATTACCATGCTTTATTAAAATACAGAGCTATATTACCATGTTTTATTAAAATACAGAGCTATATTACCATGCTTTATTAAAATACAGAGCTATATTACCATGCTTTATTAAAATACAGAGCTATATTACCATGCTTTATTAAAATACAGAGCTATATTACCATGTTTTATTAAAATACACAGAGCTATATTACCATGCTTTATTAAAATACAGAGCTATATTACCATGTTTTATTAAAATACAGAGCTATATTACTGTTTTATTAAAATACAGAGCTATATTACTGTTTTATTAAAACACAGAGCTATATTACTATTTTATTAAAACAGAGCTATATTACCATGTTTTATTAAAATACACAGAGCTATATTACTGTTTTATTAAAACACAGAGCTATATTACCATGTTTTATTAAAATACACAGAGCTATATTACCATGTTTTATTAAAATACACAGAGCTATATTACCATGTTTTATTAAAATACACAGAGCTATATTACTGTTTTATTAAAATACAGAGATATATTACCATGTTTTATTAAAATACACAGAGCTATATTACCATGCTTTATTAAAATACAGAGCTATATTACCATGCTTTATTAAAATACAGAGCTATATTACCATGTTTTATTAAAATACACAGAGCTATATTACCATGCTTTATTAAAATACAGAGCTATATTACCATGTTTTATTAAAATACAGAGCTATATTACTGTTTTATTAAAATACAGAGCTATATTACTGTTTTATTAAAACACAGAGCTATATTACTGTTTTATTAAAACACAGAGCTATATTACCATGTTTTATTAAAATACATAGAGCTATATTACTGTTTTATTAAAACAGAGCTATATTACCATGTTTTATTAAAATACACAGAGCTATATTACCATGTTTTATTAAAATACACAGAGCTACATTATCATGCTTTATTAAAATACAGAGCTATATTACCATGTTTTATTAAAATACACAGAGCTATATTACCATGCTTTATTAAAATACAGAGCTATATTACCATGTTTTATTAAAATACACAGAGCTATATTACCATGCTTTATTAAAATACAGAGCTATATTACCATGTTTTATTAAAATACACAGAGCTATATTACCATGTTTTATTAAAATACACAGAGCTACATTACCATGTTTTATTAAAATACACAGCTACATTACCATGTTTTATTAAAATACAGCTACATTACCATGTTTTATTAAAATACAGAGCTATATTACCATGTTTTATTAAAATACAGAGCTATACTACCATGTTTTATTAAAATACAGAGCTATATTACCATGCTTTATTAAAATACAGAGCTATATTACCATGTTTTATTAAAATACACAGAGCTATATTACCATGTTTTATTAAAATACACAGAGCTATATTACTGTTTTATTAAAATACAGAGCTATATTACCATGTTTTATTAAAATACACAGAGCTATATTACTGTTTTATTAAAATACACAGAGCTACATTACCATGTTTTATTAAAATACACAGAGCTATATTACCATGTATTATTAAAATACACAGAGCTATATTACCATGCTTTATTAAAATACAGAGCTATATTACCATGTTTTATTAAAATACAGAGCTATATTACCATGTTTTATTAAAATACACAGAGCTATATTACCATGTTTTATTAAAATACACAGAGCTACATTACCATGTTTTATTAAAATACAGCTACATTACCATGTTTTATTAAAATACAGAGCTATATTACCATGCTTTATTAAAATACAGAGCTATATTACCATGTTTTATTAAAATACAGAGCTATACTACCATGTTTTATTAAAATACAGAGCTATATTACCATGTTTTATTAAAATACACAAGAGCTATATTACCATGTTTTATTAAAATACACAGAGCTATATTACTGTTTTATTAAAATACAGAGCTATATTACCATGTTTTATTAAAATACACAGCTATATTACTGTTTTATTAAAATACACAGAGCTACATTACCATGATTTATTAAAATACACATGTATTATTAAAATACACAGAGCTATATTACCATGCTTTATTAAAATACAGAGCTATATTACCATGTTTTATTAAAATACACAGAGCTACATTACCATGTTTTATTAAAATACAGAGCTATATTACCATGCTTTATTAAAATACAGAGCTATATTACCTTGTTTTATTAAAATATACAGAGCTACATTACCATGTTTTATTAAAATACAGAGCTATATTACCATGTTTTATTAAAATACACAGATCTATATTACCATGTTTTATTAAAATACATTAAACTGGTCAAATAAATGCTTTTGAAATGAAAAATAATAGACCTAATATGCTCATAATAGATCATATTCAGTCTATGGATTTCCTATATACTGCACCACACCTGTTTGAGCTGCGGGATGAGGCATGCTTGTTTCTGATGGAGAATGCGTCCCAGCTGGCTGCCCACCTCCGATGCCGACTGGATATCAATTGATGGGGAATACACACAGCTATCCGCCATTTGGATCTACCTACCTATTCGAAAAAACATTCTCTGCACTGACTTATATAAAAAATAAGTACAGATCACGTCTGAATGTGGAGGATGATCTCCGAGTCGCTGTCTCCAAAATTAAACCCAGACTGGACTCGTTGTGCTTCAAGCATAGTGCCATCCATTGAGTTGAACATTAACCTTCTAAATGAAACGCGCTATATGTATTCATTTTATGGTTGTTTTATTATTGTGTTATTTTGTGTAGTTATTGTGCATGTTAAAAGCCTCCAATGCATATGTGTGCATGTGAACGTTTGCATGTTTCAACCACCTCCTATAATAGTGGGGGTCGCGGCTCTCTGACACCGTTATTTCGGGGGGTCACGGCCTGAAAACTTTGGGAACCATGTATTTATATAGTACATGATACCTACACGCATACAGTACATACAGGTGCAGCTCAATAAATTAGAATATCGTGGAAAAGTCAACATATTTCGCTGTATTGATGCAGTCAGACTCATTTGTGCAAAAGGAGCCCCAACCAAGTACTGAGTGAACATACATGAACATACTTTTCAGAAGGCCGACATTTCTATATACAAAAGAAAAATACATCTATTTTTAATTTTTTATTGGTGATACAGAATTTTGAGCTGTAAGACATAATCATCGAAATTAAAACAAATAAAGGCTTGAAATAATTCACTTTGTGTGTAATGAATCTATAATCTACGAGGGTTTCGCTTTTTGAATTGAATTACTGAAATAAAATAACTTTTCCACGATGAACATACTTTTCAGAAGGCCGACATTTCTATATACAAAAGAAAAATACATCTATTTTTTATTTTTTATTGGTGATACAGAATTTTGAGCTGTAAGACATAATCATCGAAATTAAAACAAATAAAGGCTTGAAATAATTCACTTTGTGTGTAATGAATCTATAATCTACGAGGGTTTCGCTTTTTGAATTGAATTACTGAAATAAAATAACTTTTCCACGATGAACATACTTTTCAGAAGGCCGACATTTCTATATACAAAAGAAAAATACATCTATTTTTTATTTTTTATTGGTGATACAGAATTTTGAGCTGTAAGACATAATCATCGAAATTAAAACAAATAAAGGCTTGAAATAATTCACTTTGTGTGTAATGAATCTATAATCTACGAGGGTTTCGCTTTTTGAATTGAATTACTGAAATAAAATAACTTTTCCACGATATATATATATTTTTTTTTATTGGTATTTTTCCCCCTCCATTTTCCTCCGATTTTCTCCCATCCCAATGTTAGTCGTATGCCAATTCCCAGTCCCTTCCTGGTGGCTGCGCTTTACCCCCCACAGTCAGATCATTTGGGAGAGTGGAGGCTACCACGTGCTTCCTCCGACACACGTCCAGCCAATCACCGCTTCTTTTCACCTGGCAGCGCGGATTCTCATTGAGAGGGCGTAGCGTGTGGGAGGACCACACTATCCCCCTCACGTCCAATCCGCGCTTAGCAGGCGCCCCGACCGAACTGTAGGAGTCGCTGTTTACAACGACCCGGACCCACCCCGCCAGCTTCTCCCACCCTCTGATACAGCCAATTGTATCAGTGCAGACGGCCAGCCAAGCTGGTGACAACCCCGGAGCTGTGAGCTGGATTCGAACAGGCGAACCAAGCTCACAGCTCCTGGGGCTGGTGACGAACGCAATCTCCGCTCGACCACCTAACCGCCCCTTTTCCACGATATTCTAATTTATCGAGCTGCACCTGTATATTCTCATTCTCAAGTATCTATTAATTCGTATCAATTTGATACTATTTGTGCTTGTTTTTATCTACTTATTCTGAAAGAGTTGAAGTAATTATTTTCGCTAACAAGATCTCATTCGATTATTCATTCCATTAAGCCTACTGCCAGCAGGCACATTTAAAGAAATATAATCTGATTGATTGGGGTAATGAGGGACTTAAAATTAGCCTATAGATATGCATATGCATTTAACTTGTCGGCGATATCTTCCCGTTATCATGGCTTTTGGGGATCGACACGTCCCCCTTTTCAGATAAGACGGGCATGCGCAATTATTCTGAGTACTCAAGTCTGGTTCGAATTAACGAGATAGTTTGAGACCGAATCAGGCTTCGAGAAACCGAGATAGCCTGACATCAATCATGGGGTTAATTTAAGCTGGCTAATAGGACATTTGATCGGCTTAGTTGAAACACGTACTGTGCTTCCTTTTTTTATTAAAGCAACTTTATAACTCATCAGTTTTTAATACTAGTCTAATCTGCAACATTTCTTTTTATTAAAAATTAAAAATTTAAATGTTGATTTAGAATTCTAATGCCAACGTAACGAACGAAGGTCCGAACGTTTGGGCTCAGCCCTAGTGTAGTGACAGGTCAGTGTAGTGACAGGTCAGTGTAGTGACAGGTCAGTGTAGTGACAGGTCAGTGTCAGGTCAGTGTAGTGACAGGTCAGTGTAGTGACAGGTCAGTGTAGTGACAGGTCAGTGTAGTGACAGGTCAGTGACAGGTCAGTGTAGTGACAGGTCAGTGTAGTGACAGGTCAGTGACAGGTCAGTGTAGTGACAGGTCAGTGACAGGTCAGTGTAGTGACAGGTCAGTGTAGGGTGAGTGAATAGAAATCTGAAAGTGGTTTGGAACATAGCACATACCTCAATATCTTTATTGCATTAACTTAATTTCTCTTACCTTTTCCATGTATGAATACAACACATCTTCAGGACTCAGTGTTCCCTCCTTCAAACGCTTTGTCAACTCGGTCAGAGAAAGAGCTATGATGGTAGGGCTGTCCGTCAATGGATGCTATATGAGACAAGTAAGTTAGACAATGAGTAAGTCAACATACTGACACTACCATCTATGACTGACAGTACCCTTACGAAACGTTCCTATAGTAAAGTACGACAACAAGCTCTGTATAATCTATTGCATTTCTCAGGTAATTGTTTTTTATTATGCTATTGTAAACTACTAAGGAGTCGGTCGCAGTCAACCAGCACCTACTAACGGGTCTGACCCTTTAGCCCAGCTCGTTAGTGCGGCCGCCTGTGGATCCTATGGTCTCAGGTTCAAATCCACTCGGTTACACTATCATGGTTAAATTGGTTTATATTATCTAAGTACAAAAATGGTACCATGATGATACATGATTTGTATCATGGCAGTACCATGGTCAATACAGTGGCTGATACCACAGTAAAACTGAAAATATCATAATTAAAGATATTTGACAGTGAAACATCATCAAACTCTATTATAGTATTATAGAAAAATCTTTCTATAATATAATTAAATGTATTATAAACTATAATATAAATGTATTATATACTATAAATGTATTATAGAAAAATCATATGCTTTGTTACCCTTTAAGAAACACTGTCAATATTTCTTGCACTATTCCTTTACGGGAAATCAGCTTACTAAATGCTCTAACATACAGAGAACATGTTTTGTCTTAAACCTCCCCTAGACAGTTTTTTCATGTATACAAACCTTGATTTCTTTACTACTGTTTAAGGCTGAAAGTGAACCTTGACCTGGCGCTCACTTCTCAGATTGTCTCTCTGCTTTGAATTGATCCTTCTGTGCGCAATTTTTTAACTATTTTCTTTGCTATCCCTTGACTCAATCTCAATAGTTGTCGATTGTCGAAGCAGTTTTCTTATCAGTCCTGGACTATGGTGATAATAGGCATGCTGCGCCCTAAACCCTTACTTAAGTTAAGGATAAGGATAAGGATATCTTTTATTAATCCCTCACAGGGGAAATTCCAGTGACACACACATACAGCTCATCGTCTCATTAACAACATCATATCACAATCATTACATTTTTACAGTAACAACGGCACAACATAAATTCAAACAGGCATGTACATTTGTTGACACATGTCGACTACAGAATGCCTGAGACACCATATGCGATAGTCGGCTGCAGCAACACCGGGGTGTCGTTGCGCCAGGTGGGCGGGAGGGAGGGAGGAAAGATTGTCCAGCAACGGGAGGGGCAGGGACAGGGGGATAGGACTTTGGTGATGAGACAGTCTTAGGCTCCCCCCCTCTAGCACGCATACTAGTTGGCTGCCGTCATAGGCGCCAGGGGCAGGGCTCTACAGTGCGACCATATTGCTCGCATATGTCCCTAAAAATATGTGTGTGCGAACCTGCAAAATCAAGTGCTTGCACGGCGTGCGAGTGGGGCCGGCGAGTGCAGAGTACAGCCCATTCGTCCTTTTTTTTCCTCCGCTGCGAGAATCTTTAAAAAACTACAAGTCCCACAGTTCACAGCCGCATAAACGTTCCAATCACAGAGTTTCCTGTGGTCACGCGACTGGAAACTGAAAGTACTGTTTAGCGTCAGCATAGATATATCTATGAGCGTCAGTGTCTGAGTCAGACAATACAGCCATGTCGAAGCCCATACATTTTTATTTTGCGCGAAAGATACCGGACAATGAGAAGTCAGGTGAGGCAGCTCATGTTACAGAGGTGATAGTTAACCAAGATACTGATGCTAGCCAGCATGCTAGCGAGGCTACACCCACTACTACCCCCACTGTAGCTAACGAAGCTACACCCAATGTACCCACTGTAGCTAACGATGCTACACCCACTGGAGCCGGAGTATGATCCCACTCCTGCCATGAACTACTGGCTGTCCTCCAAGCGTGCCAGACAACCAAACTACAAAAGCAACTGGTCAACCAATATCCTTTGTGTTTAGCGCACACACACACACACACACACACACACACACACACACACACAGTGTGGGCCAGTGACTTTGGTGCTATTGCACAGTTCCGTTCCCATTTGAACATGCACATACAGAGTACTACTATACATGTACATTTATTTTTGTTTAAAGACATTTGAGTTTGTTTAGCACACACACAGTGCAGGGCCAGTGACTTTGGTGCTATTGCACAGTTCCGTTCCCATTTGAACATGCACATACAGAGTACTACTATACATGTACATTTATTTTTGTTTAAAGAAATTTGAGTTTGTTTAGCACACACACAGTGCAGGGCCAGTGACTTTGGTGCTATTGCACAGTTCCGTTCCCATTTGAACATGCACATACAGAGTACTACTATACATGTACATTTATTTTTGTTTAAAAAATTTGAGTTTGTTAATAAACTCAGTTACTAGAAAAAAATTCACTGTGCTCCTAAATTTCTTTGTGTGCTCCTAAATTTCTTTGTGTGCTCCTAAATTTTTTCATTTAGGAGCACCTGTGCCCCTAGTGAAAAAGGTTAGCGTAGAGCCCTGGCCAGGGGTACACGCGGGAGGGGGGATTGGCAACAACTGACTGGCAACAATTTCTCCCAGCCACGTCACATTAAATTTGATTTGAGTAGAGTGAAATATAACTCTATTGATTTGAGTGGAGTGAGTTTTAACAACTCCGTCCAAATGACTGAATGCATTAGTCCAAGTGTCCAAGTGTCTTAATCAGTTCATTTTGGTAGGTCCTGTGCGCGGTAAACAGATCCAAAATCTTCTTATTGCAGTCCAAAAGCTTCGATAATCCAAAAATGACCACGTCTTCAAGTTGATAGCCCGATTATGATGTCCCAAGAGGCAGAGAGGGTTAGCCTTATTCTGCTTCTTGATGGAAGTATGCAATCCACTCATTAGATCAATTTCGAGTTGATTTCAGTCCGGCAACCGGCACGAAACACAGAGCATAGCAGCCTCAGGCTTCATGGAGCAGTAGAGGCGGCGGTAGGAACGGCCTTGAGGAGCCTGGGGAGAGGAAAGAAATGCGACTGTCTCTGGGAAGGGCTGGGTAGGGATTAGTTACAGTACATCCTTGGACTCAGTCTATCACTCTGCCCTCAGATGCATCACTAATGATAGATACGACACTCATCACCGTGTCCTTTATGAGAAGGTTGGTTGGTCCTCGCTGATGGAGAGGCGCAACACCCTGGTATTTGTTCATCTTTAAGGCCCTTTTTGGTAAGATACCTAATTTTATTGGAATGGAATTTTGGAACCCGTTCTAGGTCCCTCGAGTTTGCTCGGAACAGGGTACATCTGCATTTTACTATGGTGCCCCCTAGCTCATAGAATGAACTCCAACAGTCCAGCTTGAGATTCTCCCCTCTGTTGCAGAGTTTAAAACCTTGATCTCCAACCATTGTCAATCAAATTGTAGGCCTACATGTTTTAATTGTTGTTATCCTTACTTGTCTTATTGTTATGATTTTATATTCTGTGTGACTTTATGTCTTTTTGCGCTTAACTGTGTGTACTGTGTACACTCGAAGTGACTGTAAATGGGGGAAACCTCAGTTGCCTTTCGAGTTTAAATACAGGTTTGAAATTAAATGTATCTTAAGCTCACTTGGTAAAATTAAATTTCCACAACAAACGACACTACTACTGTACCACAATCGTCTCTTTGAATTGACGGACAGCTTGCTCTGCCCTCAGCAGGGTCGCTGCCCTTCAGTCTCTTGCTTTCAGAATAGTCCTTCTTGCCCGTTGTCCTCCATTGAGCCATTTGAGCAGCAGGACCAGGGCTCCTACCCCACATGCTGTAGCGGTCAGACACGTCGTCCAACTCGGCTCGGCTCCCAAAACAAGTTGCTTTGCCCTTTCCATCCGAAAGCTCTCCCCTCACGCTAGCGCTCCACCAGACACACGGACCAGTAAGCTATTAGCTAAGTAGGCTAACGTTAATAGGACCAGCAAGAGCTCCTTCAATCGTCTAGTCGTTAACCCGAAACGTATTGTTTAAACAGATACAAGGCGTGTTGATACAAGCACAAGCTTTATATGGATATTAGTGATGCACGATATATCGGCCGCCGATATAATATCGGCCGATATGGTAATTTTTTTACACATCGGTATCGGTCCGATATCAAGATAGGGCCAATATTAAAAAAAAGAAAAAAGAAGAAACAAACAATTATTATTATTATTTTTTTTTTTACCTGTTTTGGGCTTAAATAGTTTCAAAATATCAGTAATTTCTGAAAATAAGTTACAAAAGTAAAGAAATTAAATACTTTTTGGAAAATAGCTCTTTATTTGATTATCATAAAAAAGTGTTTTCTATACAGAGATATCGACATCGGCCACAATTTTCACATCGGTGCATCACTAATATAATCCTTTTTACATAATGTAGATACTATATGTACATATCACTTACCTACTCTTGCTAGTTACACTGCTGGCCAGTATGGCTTACTGATTAGCACCATTACTCAGTAGTACTAATTCATTTATATATTTTATATCCAGTTTAATCACCTGTACATTGTATATTACTACTGCACTTTACTGTTACATTTGCACTCTGGTTGGATACCAAACCTATTTATATCGTACTGTACTTGTGCTGTATGATGACAATACATTTTAATCTAATCTAATGTTGTGTTGTTTGTCTCCTGCAGGAAGGAGCTTCTTAACACATTAATGGCCAGACCCGAGATATCTCAGGTTAACTCGCCATGCGTTGGCTGCCAGACCTGAGATTTCTCGGGTTTTGGTCGTTATTTCTTTTATTCGATATTTTTATTCATTTCAGGCACACGGACCTCTGGGTTACCATAGGGAATCATTCTGAGATCGCCAGAGTGCAATACCGGCCGCATCATGCTAGGTGGCAGTATCGCCCACCCTTTGAAACCCTCCTTCACACCGGGTGCTTAAATCCCTCCGGGCGCTATTTTTTGGGTCAGGCGAGTCTAGTGGTTCACCCGATCACATTGAAACACGTCCAATGACCCTCCTTGCATGTGTGTGCCGGATTATGTCGAGGACACGATGGACACCAATATTGGAAATCGCGATCAGACAATTGGAATATTATTTTTGGGATACTTCCTAGTAAAAGGTAAGGACTATATGACATAAATTTCAAATTTCAGCTTGATCCTACAATGTTTTCATATCGATCCAGCCGATCAACGTGTGTGGTGTTAAAAACGAATGCCGTTACTGGCGATCAAAGTATCAAAAAACGACCCCCGCCCCCCCTTCATGCATTTTGATTGAATTGGAAATAGTAGCGTGTACAGGCGAGCAACGCCAACGCTTAGCATTAGGTATAACACGCGAACGTATGCATGAAAAAAATTATTCTTTTTCACACGTTGAACGATAGATAGTTGATGTCAAATGAGCCATAGTATTGTCTCTATAGCTATAATATAGAATATAGATATAGCCCTGCAAACACCGAAGTGAAAATCCCTATACTTTACAGCGCTGGCCAACTAAGTACAAAGATGGGGAAACAGCGCGGCAGTCAAAGTGTTAACAACGTGTCATTCACAGCAGCAGGACAAATTGTTTGACAAATTACCGTTGTTCTGGTAAATCCCTGCAACAGCAGATCTGTCCATTAAAACTGTAAAGCAGCCTATTACCTGGTTTGTTTTTCCAGCCCGACACAGGTTTGTGAGTGGGTGAGTGTACTGCCCTCTGCTGGATAAAAAAAGTATATAATGTAAATTCAGGTTATACATGGTACATACATTCTGCCCTCTAGTGGTAAATGTGCAGAACACATCTGAGGGCCAGGGCGTCAACATTGAACAGAAGAGCTGTGTTCAGCCATAATAGTTATGATGAGGACGGATAGAGTGGGACCTTTCAGCTCGCTATAAGGTTTTCATTTGGATTTAAGATGTCCCACCACGGCCTAAAGGTCTACTCACATGGAGCAACATTAAACATTATGCTTTAATCTCTCTTGCAGCAGGGAGCACCCCTAAGAGTAGAACCACCTCACCAAGAATAACTATTACCATTGGCATTTATTCTGCATTATAATAAATGGTTAAACTAATGACGTGGGTGATTCGGTCTGGCACTACTTTGGTACGGTCTGGTTCCCACCTCCCTGAAACAAGCCAGAGTCACACCGCTCATAAAAAAAAAAAAAACATGAACCCCACTGTCATGGATAACTATCATCCTGTCTCTCTTCTCTCCTTCCTTTCTAAATCACCTGAACTCGCTGTATCCAACCAACTTTCTGATTATCTCTTACCTCCTAGACCAGGGGTCAGATGATCTCTTACAGACCAGGGGTCAGCAATTAAGTTTGGCCTCGGGCCACATTATGGCGGGCCAGAAACAAAAACAATCACTAATTTAATATATTGATAGTGAAAACATTTTAACTCTGTGACAGACCACCATATAACTAAGACATACATTTGTGGCATAATAAACTGTAAACGACATACACATTTGCACTGAACCTTTGTCTTTTTGCCATTTTATTATAAAACCAAGCGTCTCTCTCTTATCGGTCTATCTTACATTAGAGTTCACATGTGAAAATTAGGGATGTCCGATATTATCGGCCTACCGATATTATCGGCCGATTATTGCATTAAAATGTGATATCGGAAATTATCGGTATAGGTTTTCCAATTATAATTTTTATTTTTACATTTACATAACCTTTATGAGATATGTAATGTTAATTACCTGAAATTATTCCGTTTTTGGGGGGGGGGGCCTGAATATATCAGTATCGGTTGATATCGGTATCGGAAATTAAGAGTTGGACAATATCGGTATATCGGATATCGGTAAAAAAGCCAATATCGAACATCCCTATTGAAAATGTGTTTAAATAGAGGCCTTGTACTGAATGTTTGTGTAGTTCTTTGTCTTCCAACATGGCTGCATGTAACTTAGCGGCCATTGTTTTGAACATGGCAATGGAAGGGACAACGGTTGCTATGTGCAAAACGATGGTTGCTATGTGTAGATATTTGAGAATTATATCAACAGAAAAAGCCAGTGGAACAGTAATATGCTTTTCCAATGTTTCACATCTCAACCTTGGCGCTCAACCAAAAATAAAGGGCACATCAAAGCCTCTCTCTCTCTGATTGCTTAAAACAATCAATAACGCACAACACCAACACTTCACAAACACTGGTCTTATAATGTATGAGGGTGCAGGCTATGACAAAATACGGTATGCAATGTAAACACACTAAAGACCCTTTCACATGTAAAATCTTGTTTTTTGCTTATTTCACTGTATTGAATACCATTGATTAACCCTAATTCATTTAATTTCAAACCTTTATTTTAACTAGAAAAAAGTTCAGATTGCCCTCATTTGCAGCGGTATAACAAGAAATATTTGTAATAGATATTTAAATGATGATCTTCATACACAGGAGGAGATATTGTCTCTTCCTGCCCTGCTCTACCTAGGAGCCACCCCTCCTAAACCACAGGCAGTATTTCCTACTGAGTCCTGTTGCAAAGCTTACAGATGTCAAAGAATAGTTGGGAGGGACGCAATCTTTCAAAACTTTCAAATGCATTGTTGCATCTATATTTAGCACATGATAGAATTTCAATAGATTTTTTTTTAATTAAATAACAGTACTCAGTATAACAGTATTCAGTATAACAGTACTCAGTATAGCAGTACTCAGTATAGCAGTACTCAGTATAACAGTACTCAGTATAACAGTATAACAGTACTCAGTATAACAGTATAACAGTACTCAGTATAACAGTACTCAGTATAACAGTATAACAGTACTCAGTATAACAGTATAACAGTACTCAGTATAACAGTATAACAGTACTCAGTATAACAGTATAACAGTACTCAGTATAACAGTATAACAGTACTCAGTATAACAGTACTCAGTATAACAGTATAACAGTACTCAGTATTTCAGTATAACAGTATTCAGTATAACAGTACTCAGTATAGCAGTACTCAGTATAACAGTACTCAGTATAACAGTACTCAGTATAACAGTACTCAGTATAACAGTACTCAGTATAACAGTACTCAGTATAGCAGTATAACAGTACTCAGTATAACAGTACTCAGTATAACAGTACTCAGTATAACAGTACTCAGTATAACAGTACTCAGTATAACAGTACTCAGTATAACAGTACTCAGTATAGCAGTATAACAGTACTCAGTATAACAGTACTCAGTATAACAGTACTCAGTATAACAGTACTCAGTATAGCAGTATAACAGTACTCAGTATAGCAGTATAACAGTACTCAGTATAACAGTATAACATGCAAATGAAATACCATTACCACCAGACAGAAAAGGGCATTGTTTGACTCTGAGGGAAAAAGGGCAGATGCTCAAGCACCCCTTGAGCCCTATGTGTGTGAAGAAAGACAACTATTGGAAGAGAGGACTAGAGAGAAAGGCTCTATTTAAACCATGCAACTGGTGTTTGAAGATGAGTGTCAGAAGTTCTTCTGATGCAGATCACATTAGTTGGATTGCTGTCCAGGATGAATGTGTTGTTAAGTATGTTGAGTTTTTAAGCAGATTTCTACACAATTGTAGGGTTTGACACCTGAATAAATATACTGGAATATATAGGTGCTTCTTTAAATCTTGAGATTGTCTGAAGCTCATCCCATGGTGGTCACAGTGGTAGGGTTTCTCTCCTGTATGAATTCACTGGTGTGTCTTTGAATTGAATGATCGAATGAAATGTTTCCTCCACTGTCTTTAAGGCTTCTCTCCTGTATGAATGCGCTGGTGAACATTTAAGCTGTCACATCTACTGAAGCTCTTCTCACACTGGTGACAGTAGTAACACTTTTCTCCTGTATGAATGCGCTGGTGTCTCTCTAAGTGTCCAGAGGTCCTGAAGCTCTTCTCACACTGGTCACAGTGGTGGGGCTTCTCTCCTGTATGAATGAGATGGTGTCTCTTTAAGCCTCCAGAGGTACTGAAGCTCTTCTCACACTGGTCACAGTGGTGGGGCTTCTCCCCTGTATGAATGAGATGGTGTGTCTTTAAGCCTCCAGAGGTACTGAAGCTCTTCTCACACTGGTCACAGTGGTGGGGCTTCTCTCCTGTATGGATGAGATGGTGTCTCTTCAAGTGTCCAGAGGTACTGAAGCTCTTCTCACACTGGTCACAATTATAGGGCTTCTCTCCTGTATGAATGAGATGGTGTTTCTTCAAGTGTCCAGAGGTCCTGAAGCTCTTCTCACACTGGTCACAGTGGTGGGGCTTCTCTCCTGTATGAATGAGATGGTGTTTCTTCAAGTGTCCAGAGGTACTGAAGCTCTTCTCACACTGGTCACAGTGGTGGGGCTTCTCTCCTGTATGGATACGCTGGTGTATCTTTAATTCTCCAGAGGTCCTGAAGCTCTTCTCACACTGGTCACAATTATAGGGCTTCTCTCCTGTATGGATACGCTGGTGTCTCTTCAAGTCTCCAGAGGTCCTGAAGCTCTTCTCACACTGGTCACAATTATAGGGCTTCTCCCCTGTATGAATGCGCTGGTGTTCCTTTAAGTTTCCAGAGTTACTGAAGCTCTTCTCACACTGGTCACAGTTATAAGGCTTCTCCCCTGTATGAATGCGCTGATGTGTCTTTAAGTGTCCAGAGGTCCTGAAGCGTGTTCCACATTGGTCACAGTAGTAAGGCTTCTCTCCTGTATGAATGCGCTGGTGTGTCTTTAAGTCTCCAGACAGACTGAAGCTCTTCTCACACTGGTCACAGTTATAAGGCTTCTCCCCTGTATGAATGCGCTGATGTGTCTTTAAGTGTCCAGAGGTCCTGAAGTGTGTTCCACATTGGTCACAGTAGTAAGGCTTCTCTCCTGTATGAATGCGCTGGTGTGTCTTTAACTCTCCAGACTGACTGAATCTCTTTCCACACTGGTCACAGCAGTGAGGCCTTGACTCGTTCATATCTCTGCTTGTTGTTGGGGAGCAATGCAGCAACAGCAATTGTACCTGGAGAAGAGAGAAGTACACCAATGAAGAGTTCAGATTGTGTGTGTGTTTTGCATTTGTTCAGTTTGTATTTCTCAAGTTCTAAAAATGTTTTATCCTCCAAATTTAGTTGTTGTGATTTAACGTATGTAGTGGGTTCTATAGACATAATTCACCATGGTATTGTTTTGATGTGTTGATGGGGCACTGTCACTTTAAGGAGGTTGGTTTTGGGGTTGGGCTGAGAGGAGACGCCCTGGTGGGTCTTCATTGATAAAATGTTTGGTTACTACGAGCTGTCAGAGGCTAGCACGGCATAGTTCTGACAGCTGTCACTTGTGCTATAAATTAAATAAATGACACACAGCTTTGTGTTGTCGCATGATAGAAATTGTGCGTTTCTCCTTTCCGACGATTTCTACATTGTGGTTGTATCTGTCCTTGTAACAATATCATTGTTGTTCTTAGTTTGTGTTGTTCTGGGGAGCAATTAACTCATTGACCAACAATCACGAGTATACTCGTTATAGGCCGCCAATGCTTGACCGCCAATAATGAGTATACTCGTTATTAGATCGTTTGATCTTTTTCCTTTGATCCCTGTTCTACACACTCGGCCGGAGCTCTCTGAATCACTGTGGCACAGCTACATATGTTGGAATTGCAATGCCGATCGAATCTCACCAGATGGCAGTATCATCTACCTTTTGAACTCAGATAGAAAGGGATCAGGACAGACAATGAATTAACTGGACTATCAAGACTCGCTCTGAGGGGGAGGAGCTCTTGCAAAGCAATCGCAAGCAGATCTGCTCGCCTTAAAACCTATACTGTCCCGTAAACACGTGTAATAAACGAGTAATCGCGATCACCGATGGGATCATTGGAATTATTCTTTTTAGATGACCTTCTGGCTAAAGTAAGAACCGCCTATGACTATTTGACCAAACCTGGACGATCACAGTTTCTTACTTTGCCGGACATAAACCAAGCGTTTTATAACAATCGCATTTTCGGGGTAAAACTATCCCCCCCTTTTTAATTATTTTTTTTTACATGTTTTGGCCTTAACCATTTGGTTGCCGAAAACGTAGAACTACGTTTCTGTTGCCCAATCGTTGAGTGCCGGAAACGTAGATCTACGTTTTTCTCACTGTATTTCTTTTATTCGCTACTGCCATTCACAATTCAGTGGGGCACCTTGTGCACACTGTTCTGAGTGTGTCTGAGCTGGCAGACGGTCTTATACCGCCCTCTAACGCCTTTGGCCATTATTGCACCCCGTTCTCTACCGAGCTGCGGTGTGGGGGTGGGTCCTAAACACTCCGGCAAAACACGCGCTTGTAGGGATGGTTTGTACTACTGACCCCGCCCGCCCGTTGAAGTGCAATGCCTAACAACGTCGGAGACAGGATCGCTGTGGATAACTGGAATGGCGATGAGATAATTGGATTCTTTTTTTTGCATTACATCAGATACCAGGTAAGGACACTATATATGAAAGCTTGCGTTGATCTGAATGAATTAATGACTTTATTTGACAATATAAAAAATAAACATGTGACAGAAAGCACAGTCAGGATATACTGCCAAGGATGAAACACAAAAAAGCTCAGAGCTTATTTCCATTGTGGTCCTTGTAGGGGGGTGGGGGAGTGTGATGCATAGACATGCATCATACAAAACATGACATCACAACACATATACCATTTAACATTTATATACATAACAGACTCATACAACATGCAAGGGTGCCTTAAGCTAAGTGTCTATGTTAAGTATAGTCCCTTTTGAGCCATGTCTTCAGGCTGGACTTGAATCTGATATGTATTTCTACCGCGTTTGAAGCTATCTGTGTTTTATGCGTGTGGCTGTCTGCCGTTGGGTTGCAGGGGGGGGGGGGGGGGGGAGCGCCGCGCTCCAGGGCACATTTCATGTATTCACGAGGAAGGATAATAATGATAATCTACCGTTGATTTCAGGAAGATCCAATAATCAGGCAAAAAATTACGTGTTTATTGAATTACACAAAAACGCAGTTTTCGCGTATTTTCCCTGGAATTACTCAGAAGCATCCAAACTATATTCATATTCAAAATGGTATAAAACGGAAATGTACGGATGAAAAAATTATCTGTTTTTTGCACGTTGACCAGAAGCAACTCACTGAGACTCGACGGCGTTATTAGACTGTTGAAAGCTACAGGTCGCCTCTATATATCTCGATCACCTACTCGAGATATAAACCTGCGGCCGCTCGATATCCCCCGGCGAGGTGCTAAACTCGCCAAGTTCTCGAGTCATTTTACTATTTCTGTCTAGATTACTTCAAGTCACTGGTCTTGTGATATCCAGTTGATATGAAATGTAATCATGAAGAGTTGTTAATCTCTTCTTGTTTGAAATAAACCGAATATTTTGTTTAGGAGAACTATTATATCATGTAATAAAAATAATATTATTATTATCATTATCATCATTATCATTATCATTATCACCATTTTACGAAAGGGCTTGTAATACTGCTCATTTGAAAGCTTGGTTGTATTACTACTTTTTTAATAAGTATTACCACTGTACTAACACGTAATCATTGTTTGCACTCCCTGGCCCCTCCTGTCCTCCTCCTCCTCCGTCAACGGAACCGACCGTCTTGAACCCTGCAGTGATTCAGACGGTCGAGGTCCCACATTCGACAGAGTCAGTCTGGACACAGAGACACCGGAACCCGCAAACAACACTCATCTACATGCTTAGTATTTCTTATCAGTACATAGCATATACATATATAAATATATATATTTTAGCTGAAAAGCATTAACCAGTCAATTGATTCAATCTGTATTTCAGGACATAGTCACCTCAGAGGAAATCAGGGCGCGGCTGGTATTTGCTGGCAGGGATCAGTCCAAGAACTCAATGGATTATAAAAAGTCATCTTTATTTCAATGAAGTTACAGAAAAAGACTAAATAAAAAATATCCATTACAGTTTAAAAGATTATATAAAAACAAAACATGTCATCTGCATCTTGTCTTCCAAGTCACACACTGGTAAAAACTTCAAAATCTCTCAAAAAAGTCTGTAGGCACCATTCTTCTTCTCTCTCCAGCTCCGTGTAAAATTCCCCTGTGCTCTCGCCAGTTGGCCCTTTTTATAAGGTCCGTCACGTCACGCCATCATCAGTACATAGCTCCAATCACTGTACAGTACGTGTCATATCCCTCCTTCAGTTATTTGTTACTTTGCAGTTACATATCAAATCAAGTAATTCATAAGAATACAATGCCCCTCTGACTAGAGCTCCCTCTTCTTGGCCTTGCATTCCAGCCGGTCACTTCCCTACTGCATGGGGCCTCTTTCGTTCTGAGACGAGGACGAGGCAGACTGCCGTAATATATCTTACATAGCCCACCACATACATATACAGATATATACAGGTACAATAGGTTACAGGTACAATACAGTACTCGGTGTACTATATTACATTAGTTTACATTACATTATAGTCATTATAGTCTGCTCTCCTCTCCTTCCTCTTCTGATTCAAGACTTCAACCAGCAACCCTTCCCGTCTGAAAGGGTTAACATTACACAGCTCTTTCTCCTCTGTCTCTGTCTCTCTCCTCTCCAGAGGCCCACATTCCGCTGGTTCACTCCCTTTTCACAGCTTTTCACAGACATTTTCTATGGAGACATTTAAAGGCTCAGTTCCATTTTTTTATAAGTAGAGCCATCATAGAGCTGTCTTTCCAGAGTTCAGTTTAAAGATTTATAATGGTCATATAGGAACGACCCAGGATGTCATTGTCAAAAAGTGTCACTTGTTCTGTGGCACTTCTCACCCACTCTGTCATTCTGGGCGGTCATTGTCCATCATCAACTGAATAATGAAGCATATAATTACATGTGAAAAATAGGTATATACGGCTATATTGGAACGACTCAGGATGTCATTGTCAAAAAGTGTCACTTGTTCTGTGGCACTTCTCACCCACTCTGTCATTCTGGGCGGTCATTTTCCATTGTCTTAATAGCGTCTGTACTGGGGGACGAGATGGCGATTGTGGGGTCACGTGGCTGTGACTCTCCACACCCCCTCTGCCATCTCGGTACCTTGTTACCCTGGTAGCCGGCGGGAAGACTTGCATCTGTTGTTCCCTGGCTGGACGGCTCGACAGGATAGGGGTCACGTTGTTGCTTGGTATCCGGCGGGAAGACTTGCATCTGTTGTTCCCGGCCGATGCACCCAGGCTGTTGTCGTCTCGGTCATCTTGGTCATCTTGGTCATCTTGGTCATCTTGGTCGTCTTGGGGTCGCCCCCTCTGACCTCTTGGATCTCTCCCATAGTTTGAGGTAGGTTGATTTGTCACTTCTCGGGCGACCCCCACGGGTCCCCGAGAATTGTAGCAGCAGTCCTCTATTGAAGTGTGGTTGCCCTGGTCATGTGACCCTGTCCGTAGGCCTCGCAGGACATCACAGATACAGTCCACAGAGGACTCATTCCTTTTCTCTCTTTCAGGTCCATTCAGGGCTCTCGTCGCCCTGTAACCTGGGTCCAGGCCGAGGTCTCTCTGTCCGGTCTGGGAGGTCTAGGAGGTCTGGGAGGTCTGGGAGGTCTAGGAGGTCTGGGAGGTCTGGGAGGTCTGGGAGGTCTAGATGAGGACCCTGAGGATGCTCTGGAGCTTGACCTATCCCGGTCTTCCTCCATTTCCGATTTCTGACCTGAGTCAGTATATTCCTTTTTGCCATTCGCTGCGTCGTCCGCTGACTCCGGGGGACCCCCCCCCCCCTGTCCAAGAATGCGGCACTGGTTCAGGTTTTGTCCCTTTACCAGCGCACCTTTACCAGCGCACATTGTTCACAGGCCTTTCGGACTGTTATCGCTCTTTGTTTGGCTTTATGTATGAGAATGTTGTTAGTTCTCAGGTATACTAACATCCTCCTGCTTCCGGCATGTCCAAGGTTATCATATACCTGTCCGATCATGTGAGTAGCCTCGTCCTGTTAGCAATGGCTAGTTAGCCTGCTATTCGCTCCTATTTGCAATGGCTATTTCAGCCTGCTCGCAATGGCTATTTCAGCCTGCTATTCGCAATGGCTATTTCAGCCTGCTATTCGCAATGGCTATTTCAGCCTGCTATTCGCAATGGCTATTTCAGCCTGCTATTCACAAAGTAGAGTTTTTTCTACTTAAGTTCTGACTTTAAGTAAGCATTTAGTTACTTCAAGTTCAAGTGACTTTAGGGCTCCCTAGCCCTATTAGTCGCGAGTAAACGCCACTTCAAGTGGTTTCTTATGAACCCTCTCTTGTTCCTGATAGATTTTTTACCTCTTAGGCTGTCTGCTGCGCTTTGCAGACCTCTACGTCACTCATTGTTCCAGATCTCGAGCACTTAGGAGGAGTCTTGGTTGGAGAGGATTGCTTGCTGATAAGATCACACTTGAGTAAGGTTTTAACTCAAATCTGTAATAAATTTTACTCCAGAGGCCCCTGACCGCAGTTATTTCAGTTCATATTCTTTCGGCTTTTGATACCTATTCAATTAGCATAAAGCCCAACTCACGAATGTTCTAAGCCCCAGAACCTCCAATCCGTTTTGACAGACCTATAAACCAGTGACTCGGCCGCCCAAGCATCACAGCGTCCTGTATGCTGAAGCTTCCGAGTCCCCACAAATCTGATAGGCCCGTCGGATATAGAGACCCTGATGCTCGCTCTGTCCCCCCGCGTCAAGGTGCTAAGCTTGATGAGAGTTTGCAGAGTCTCAATTTTTTATCCATAGGCGCTGGTGAGTGTACATCTCACGCAGCTGATATGGTTGGTACAGGTGCTAACCTACCAGATGGTAGCTGTCAGGAAATCCCCTTTGCATGAAATAGATTACAAATTCTTTCGTCCTCTCTACTCTGGTTTAGAGAAAAGACGGACATCTTTACAGTATTTGTGTTGAGAAAGCATTTTGACTTGGTCATACAGCATGCATTCCGTCCGTAACTGGTCTCGGGACCATGCTGCGCATTTGGCTGCAAGCCGGTTACCACCTGGTACACCGATGAATAGCTTTTCAAGCAGTAAGCCTGATCTTTGCCTAGGCGTTCCACGTATGACTGATTCTGCTGCAACAGTGAGAGACAAGCTCCCGTCTCGCACCTGTGGGATTAGTTTCTCCACCATATTTTCCCCTGGATCTTGACCGGGGATTCTTACTTCCATTTCCATCATTTGGGCCATTGAAGCCCCTTCGGGGACCTCCAGTCCTTTGAGGTGTCTCAAAATGCGAGCGGCCTCCGGGTCATCATAGAGAGGTGACCCATGGAAAATCTGAGCACACTTATGGATATAAGCAGCCTGGGTCTCCCCTCGAAGCATTTCTGGGGCCAGTTTTTTGAGCACTTGGGTTTTGCTTAACAATTCTTGTGCTTTGTTGCTTTCTCCATATTGGGTGCTGTCACGCAGACTCCTGCCTGTATGTGAACTCTTTCCTCTCGGTCGGTAAATGTCTCCGGGAGATTGGGCTAGTATGGAGTGAGGGCTCACTTCCGGTCGGTGTTCCTCTGTGCTGTGTCTCAGGGCTCGGATTGGGCTTATGGACGGGGCCTCGTTCAACCAGTTTCTTTCTCTCCTGGCTATTTCAGCCATGGCCCTGTCTAGCTTGTACACCTGTTCACGTAGTATGTCATAGCCTGCATGTAAGTGTGCATGCTTGTATGGTTCTGTTACCCCAGGGTGAGACAACACTTTTTCTGCCACGGGTGACCGGGCTAAGGCCTGAGCCGTTCCCCATCTCACGGGATATGCTGGCATAATATCCCCTGTTTTCTTTCCTTCCAAGTCTCCTTCACTCTCTTCGGAGACGTCCTCCAATCCTGAGCTCCAGGTCAAGCCCGAGGGTGACTGAAAGGTGGTGCCTTTCAGAGTAGGCCCCTTGCCTATAGGTCTCAGTTTGACCGGTTTCGCTCTCTTGTTTCGAGGTCTAGGAGGTTCGCCCCTCGGGTACCGAACTCTCTCCCTAGATCTTGATCGAGATGAAGACTTGGAGGATGCTCTGGAGCTTGACCTATCCCGGTCTCCCTCCATTCCTGAGTCCTGATTTAGGTCAGTATACTCCTGTTCGCTACTTGCTGGGTCGTCCCCTGAGTCCGGGGGACGGCCTAGAAGTCTATGGATACTCCTGGCCTGAGATCGCGCAGGTTCCGCCTTTTCAGGTTCGAACGGTACTGTCGGTCTCCTGGGTGTGGATGATCTCCCTCTCTCCGCTGCTCGGGAGGAGTTCTGGGAGTTGGACCTTTCTTTCCTGGGTACGGGTCCCGATCCCTTAGGGTTCGGAGGGGGAGTGAGAGGTACCAATGCAGGCTCATCGTCCTCGTCTTCCTCACCCTCCCCGGCTCTATCCACGGCCAGGGTTATTGACTCATGGTCCCTAGGTTCCATCATGAGACGGATCTCCGTGTGCCCTGCACTCCTTAGGCTTGAGATCGCGCTGATTACAGCTTTCCCCAACCATATGCCTCTTTGGCCATATCCTCGAGACCTGCCCCACATCAGGTTTATGGCTAGTCGGTAGGGCATGTCCTTAGTACCGTGGCCAGCATAGATTTCCCTTTTCTGCAGTAGTTCCTTTATACGGGACACCAGTCTGTCCCAGTTTATGTGTGAGGACTCTATCTCCTTGTATTGGTCTTGACTTAGTGTCACATGGACAATTTTCTCCGCGTGAAACACCTCATAATCACACTCTGTGATTACTGCCTTGCCTGGTTTCAGGGGCTTTTTGGTCCTTTTTTCCATTACCTGTTTCCTCAGGTTTCGGTAGTAAGAGCCTCCTGCCGTTACCATGCTTGTTTCCCATCTACCATAGTTCGTCAATGACGGTCCAGTGAAGGTGAGGATTGACCATGGTGTATCAGAGTTATCGGTCCAGACTGGGTGGTTAGTGACTGTTATGTTTGGTGATTGTCTGTGAGACCTTGTAGATGTCACTCTCACCCCTGAGTGTTCACCACGGGGAGATATATAGGTTGCTCTCGCTTGCCTCACTTCCTCGTGACCACGTGGTCCTGGGCTTATGCACTGCAGGGAGTGATCTCGCTCCTGCAGCTCCTTCAGCTCCTCCTCAAACTCCTCCTTCTCCAGACGAGACTGCAGCAGCTCCTGTTTGGTGCTTCGCAGTTCGTCTCTGGTGGTGTGGAACTGCTCCATCCAGTGGGCACTCTCGTCCCTGCAGTCCTCTAGCTGCTGCTGCAGGGAGCGCACCGAGGTGTTCACACGCTGCCGCTCTGCCTCGATACCTGCCAGAGACTGGGACACCTGCTCCATGCTGCTCCTCAGCCTCTCCATGTCGGTGCTGTACTGCTCCCTGAGGGTCTCGGATCTCCCGGTCGTGCGTGGCCACCTCGTCCTTCAGCGCCCCCTTCAGGGCCGTGAGCTCCCGCTCCCGCTGCCTCAGCGTCTCCTGGAGCTGGAGGTTGTCATCCAGTTAGCATTCAGTTCACTCCTGGCTTGTTGGCGGATGGCGAGCTAGTTAGCTTCCGTCTGGCTAAAGCCAGCTCATGGGTGTTAGCACTGGCTTGTTAGCCGATGTAGTGCTAGTTAGCTTCCGTCTGGCTACGGCCAGCTCCTGGGTCTTCCGTCTAGCCAGCTCATGGGTGTTAGCACTGGCTTGTTAGCCGATGTAGTGCTAGTTAGCTTCCGTCTGGCTAAAGCCAGCTCATGGGTGTTAGCACTGGCTTGTTAGCCGATGTAGTGCTAGTTAGCTTCCGTCTGGCTACGGCCAGCTCATGGGTGTTAGCACTGGCTTGTTAGCCGATGTAGTGCTAGTTAGCTTGCAGTTCTGTGAATTCGTTTTGGCTCGCTTCACATCCACACTCCGCTCATACAAAGTGTCTCTGGGCTAGGGAGCCCTCGCCTTTCTGTGAACGGCCGTTTTGGCTCGCTTCACATCCACACTCCGCTCATACAAAGTGTCTCTGGGCTAGGGAGCCCTCGCCTTTCTGTGAACGGCCGTTTTGGCTCGCTTCACATCCACACTCCGCTCATACAAAGTGTCTCTGGGCTAGGGAGCCCTCGCCTTTCTGTGAACGGCCGTTTTGGCTCGCTTCACATCCACACTCCGCTTATACAAAGTGTCTCTGGGCTAGGGAACCCTCGCCTTTCTGTGAACGGCCGTTTTGGCTCGCTTCACATCCACACTCCGCTCATACAAAGTGTCTCTGGGCTAGGGAGCCCTCGCCTTTCTGTGAACGGCCGTTTTGGCTCGCTTCACATCCACACTCCGCTCATACAAAGTGTCTCTGGGCTAGGGAGCCCTCGCCTTTCTGTGAACGGCCGTTTTGGCTCGCTTCACATCCACACTCCGCTCATACAAAGTGTCTCTGGGCTAGGGAGCCCTCGCCTTTCTGTGAACGGCCGTTTTGGCTCGCTTCACATCCACACTCCGCTCATACAAAGTGTCTCTGGGCTAGGGAGCCCTCGCCTTTCTGTGAACGGCCGTTTTGGCTCGCTTCACATCCACACTCCGCTCATACAAAGTGTCTCTGGGCTAGGGAGCCCTCGCCTTTCTGTGAACGGCCGTTTTGGCTCGCTTCACATCCACACTCCGCTCATACAAAGTGTCTCTGGGCTAGGGAGCCCTCGCCTTTCTGTGAACGGCCGTTTTGGCTCGCTTCACATCCACACTCCGCTCATACAAAGTGTCTCTGGGCTAGGGAGCCCTCGCCTTTCTGTGAACGGCCGTTTTGGCTCGCTTCACATCCACACTCCGCTCATACAAAGTGTCTCTGGGCTAGGGAGCCCTCGCCTTTCTGTGAACGGCCGTTTTGGCTCGCTTCACATCCACACTCCGCTCATACAAAGTGTCTCTGGGCTAGGGAGCCCTCGCCTTTCTGTGAACGGCCGTTTTGGCTCGCTTCACATCCACACTCCGCTCATACAAAGTGTCTCTGGGCTAGGGAGCCCTCGCCTTTCTGTGAACGGCCGTTTTGGCTCGCTTCACATCCACACTCCGCTCATACAAAGTGTCTCTGGGCTAGGGAGCCCTCGCCTTTCTGTGAACGGCCGTTTTGGCTCGCTTCACATCTCTCTAAACTGCCAGACATTTTAGAGAGAGGGTTTTCTTTACCCCTTTTTTTTTTTTTTTTTTTAATCCAATTTTGCGGGCTCAACCGCTCCACCAGCAATGCCCCCACTATGCAGATGCCTTTAATTTGCCACTGCTCTCCATCGAGGGCCCTACAGATCAATATCCTTTGACTGGTGTATTCTAAAACTCGGTTCTCCGTTTTTTTATTTTTTTCAATATTTCTAGTTTATTTTATTTTGGCTGTTATCTTACCGATCTCAGCCCACCCAGGGACGCCATGTTGAAAGCTACAGGTCGCCTCTATATATCTCGATCACCTACTCGAGATATAAACCTGCGGCCGCTCGATATCCCCCGGCGAGGTGCTAAACTCGCCAAGTTCTCGAGTCATTTTACTATTTCTGTCTAGATTACTTCAAGTCACTGGTCTTGTGATATCCAGTTGATATGAAATGTAATCATGAAGAGTTGTTAATCTCTTCTTGTTTGAAATAAACCGAATATTTTGTTTAGGAGAACTATTATATCATGTAATAAAAATAATATTATTATTATCATTATCATCATTATCATTATCATTATCACCATTTTACGAAAGGGCTTGTAATACTGCTCATTTGAAAGCTTGGTTGTATTACTACTTTTTTAATAAGTATTACCACTGTACTAACACGTAATCATTGTTTGCACTCCCTGGCCCCTCCTGTCCTCCTCCTCCTCCGTCAACGGAACCGACCGTCTTGAACCCTGCAGTGATTCAGACGGTCGAGGTCCCACATTCGACAGAGTCAGTCTGGACACAGAGACACCGGAACCCGCAAACAACACTCATCTACATGCTTAGTATTTCTTATCAGTACATAGCATATACATATATAAATATATATATTTTAGCTGAAAAGCATTAACCAGTCAATTGATTCAATCTGTATTTCAGGACATAGTCACCTCAGAGGAAATCAGGGCGCGGCTGGTATTTGCTGGCAGGGATCAGTCCAAGAACTCAATGGATTATAAAAAGTCATCTTTATTTCAATGAAGTTACAGAAAAAGACTAAATAAAAAATATCCATTACAGTTTAAAAGATTATATAAAAACAAAACATGTCATCTGCATCTTGTCTTCCAAGTCACACACTGGTAAAAACTTCAAAATCTCTCAAAAAAGTCTGTAGGCACCATTCTTCTTCTCTCTCCAGCTCCGTGTAAAATTCCCCTGTGCTCTCGCCAGTTGGCCCTTTTTATAAGGTCCGTCACGTCACGCCATCATCAGTACATAGCTCCAATCACTGTACAGTACGTGTCATATCCCTCCTTCAGTTATTTGTTACTTTGCAGTTACATATCAAATCAAGTAATTCATAAGAATACAATGCCCCTCTGACTAGAGCTCCCTCTTCTTGGCCTTGCATTCCAGCCGGTCACTTCCCTACTGCATGGGGCCTCTTTCGTTCTGAGACGAGGACGAGGCAGACTGCCGTAATATATCTTACATAGCCCACCACATACATATACAGATATATACAGGTACAATAGGTTACAGGTACAATACAGTACTCGGTGTACTATATTACATTAGTTTACATTACATTATAGTCATTATAGTCTGCTCTCCTCTCCTTCCTCTTCTGATTCAAGACTTCAACCAGCAACCCTTCCCGTCTGAAAGGGTTAACATTACACAGCTCTTTCTCCTCTGTCTCTGTCTCTCTCCTCTCCAGAGGCCCACATTCCGCTGGTTCACTCCCTTTTCACAGCTTTTCACAGACATTTTCTATGGAGACATTTAAAGGCTCAGTTCCATTTTTTTATAAGTAGAGCCATCATAGAGCTGTCTTTCCAGAGTTCAGTTTAAAGATTTATAATGGTCATATAGGAACGACCCAGGATGTCATTGTCAAAAAGTGTCACTTGTTCTGTGGCACTTCTCATAGACCCATAGCTATACTATAAAATATAGGTTTAGCTCCAAACTACAACTACGTTTACATGGGGTTAATGGACGGCAATGAAGGGGTCACTTCCCGGAAGGGGCGTGGCACTCAATGTGTTAAATAGTTTCAAAATATCAGTAATTTCTGAAAATAAGTTACAAAAGTAAAAAAATCTAAATATGTTTTGGAAAATAGCTCTTTATTTGATTATCATAAAGAAGAGTTTTCTATACAGAGATATCGACATCTGTAAATATCGGTATCGGCTAGGGGTGGGAATCACCAGTTTCATCACGATACGATATCGATTCTTTGGACAACGATACGATATTTGCCGATATCACAAAGTCTGCCACGATACGATACGATTAAGGTGCCTGCGATCGATATGAGACGATATTATGTGCCCATTTAACACAATCAGTCACATTTAGATCAACTAAAAAAAGGCTACGGAAATATCAATTGACGTTTTTATTTTTGAGCTCTTCCAGACATTTAAATGAAAAACAATCTATTGTTTTTAATACAAATAGACCTCCTGTTCACTGTAAAGTGCCACGTTTTTATATATTGAGCTTTAAACTTTAAGTAAAATGTTTTGGAACTCACAACACGCAAGCTAAAACCCCTTCCTCTCCCAAACCGTTCCTACAATTGTTTTATGTTGCATGATGATCATGAATACATTTATTATGTATTCATGTTTATATCAACATTATCTGTCCATCCTCAGTAAATAATATCAATATAATAATACTCCTGACTTCATCTGGTATTTTCAAACGCACACGTGCACACACACACACACACACACACACACAAACACACAGAGACAGAATGACCCCGCCCCTCCTCCTCCTCCTTCCCCTCTCCTCTCTCCGTTTCTCTCTCTCTTAGCTTAGTTAGCTTAAGCAGCTAATGTAACGTTAATTTAGCGACGTGGGCATAAAAGAATGGTAACCCGAGCCGATCGGACTCATTGTGGACCATCAGAACAGCGTGGAATATATATTTCCAGTACCCAGGGTTGGATCAATAAACGCGATCGATATTTGGAATGGCGATCAGGAATTGGAATAATCTTTTTGGAGAACATCTGATCTGAGGTAAGGAATCTATTTTACCAGTATTGGGATAATCAGAGCTATTTTCACCTATATATCAGCGTGTGCCATATGTGTGTATGTGTGTGTGTGTGTGTGTGTGTGTGTGTGTGTGTGTGTGTGATCAGGAAATAAGAGAATCGGTTTTACACATTAGGGATGTCCCGATCACGTTTTTTTGCTCTCGATCCGATCCCGATCATGTGATTTTGAGTATCTACCGATACCGATAGTTCCCGATCCGATCAAATATATATATTTTTTTTTAACTTTTTTTTTTTATTCAACAAACATGACCATGTTCGCGTCTTAAACTCATACTGAGGCCTTCGTTTTGGTTTTAAATTGCATATCATCATTCATTTATTTATTGTCACACAGAGCAGAAGAATTTTGCCAAAACAAACCAATAGTATCCATCTGCAGAACGGCAGAACAGCCACACTCTCAGACCCAAACGCATTTCCTTTGATTTAATTATACATTAAATGATTTATGAAGTTAACTTTTCACCTGGATAACGTCAACATTCAGGGTGAATGTAATGTGAGAAATTGGGATAAAAAAATTTAAAATAAAAATAAATATTTTAATTTGGGTCTGAGAGTTTGGCTGATCTGCCGTTCTGCAGCTGGATACTATTGGTTTGTTTTGGCAAAATTCTTCTGCTCTGTGTGACATGGGCATAAAAGAATGGCAACGATGCAAAGCATGTTAGATGCATTTGACCCGTTGCGGGAAAAAAACTGCACAGACTTATATCGGGTCACAAAATAGACGCTCCCTAGCGCTGCTCTGCTGTACAGAGCTATACGGAGTTTCACAATACTGGGCGCGGGGCGGATATGACGTCGCCATCGCCGGATTTTCAAAATAAGAGTATCGCAATATGAATCGATCTTTTTACGTTGCATCGATCCTATTTGATTATTGATAATAGATCGATATATCGATCTGGATCGATGTATCGTCCCACCCCTAGTATCGGCCAGAACAGCAATATTAATATCGGTTATCGGTATCGGCCACAATTTTGACATCGGTGCATCACTAATGGATATTGCATTATTGCAGCAATTTGCAGGTCTACTGCTTCATCGCTACAATGTTAAAGGGGAACTATCTTATAAATGGCCTTTTTCAGTGTTTAGCATTGTTTCCTAGCTATGTGGACTTATATTAATAGGATCTATGTCTCTAATTCTCATATTGGCGCATTCTTCCAATTCTCCTCTCACAATATTCACCCTCACTGAACTGAGCCATCTGAAAATGTGCATATCTGTGATGTCAGAGATTTCTCAGCTGCATAATAATGTGGCAGTTGATGTGGCAGTTGGCACCAGGCCACACCGTGGTTGGAGCCCAGCCTCAAAACGACTTAAGATCTTGAGGTAGAAAAATGCTGTTTTTGAGTACTTGATTAGAAATACAAAATAATAAATAAAATATTATAAAAATTACAGAGGTGTTCCATAGACTCAGAGGAATTGTGTAAAAGTGCCCAAATAGTGAAAGAAATAGTAAAATATAGGGATGCCCCGATCACGTTTTTTGCCACCGATACCGATCACCGATCGTCTTGAGCCATATCGGCCGATACCGATCCGATACCGATAGTTTTTTTTATAAAATATATATAATTAGACTTGTACTTGTATTATCTGCGAGACATCGCCACCACGCAACAAGTCAAAATGCTCGCTATCTGCAAACAGCTCCACTGTCTGTGTGTACTCGAGTAGCCTCCAGCTAGGGCCAGGATTCTCCGGCGCTGCAGCTGGACCCTAGTATTGGTATAAATCAATACGCATCAATGTTATAAGACATTGATATCAGGAGCTATCTGTAGCTACTGCTAGCCGGCTAGATAACGTTAAGACAACGCCTCAGTGAACTATTTAGTTTAGAGCTAACGTGAGCTAACGTGAGCTACAGAGTCAACGGAGGTAACTTATCATGCACTCGACTATTGCTGAAGCATTTGTTGATATCAGCAGCTATCAGTAGCTAGCCAGCTAGATAACATTAGACAATGCCTCATGTAGTCACTGGGTCATTTAGTTTAAACAGTAGCGTTAGCTCGGTAGGTAGCCAACGTTAGCTCACATCGCATCATGCACCAGACTATAGCAGACTGCGAGGCTCTTGTTTACATGAGTGCGGGAGGGGCTGGGGAGGAGGAGGCGCTGTACGCTGCAAGCAGCAATGTGTGTCTGAGAGAGAAGTCAGCAGTGACTGTGAGATCTCCGCTAAGAATTGGATCATGTTTTTCGATCGGTTTTGACGATCGGCGAAAATAAAGCATTATCACCGATCACCGATCGCATATTTATACTGATTATCGGCCGATAACGATCGGTGGCCGATCGATCGGGGCATCCCTAGTAAAATAGTTCCCCTTTAACATTTTGAGTGCCAGCCACAGCATAATTCGTTAGTTCATGCCAACCGTTGAGTGCCAGCCGACGAGATATCTAGTTTTTAATCATTATTTTTTTTATTAGCGATTTCCATTCATATTTCATCAATCTAGCCTCACGTTACCAGTGGGGATCTGTCTGAACTCGAATTGGGAAAATACCGCCCCCTATTGTCTCCCGGATGGTACTGCACCCCTTTGGATTGGATTGAATGAAATGCATGGGAAAAAAAGAGTCCGGAATCCACATTTTACTTCTCAGGCAAGTAACCCGAGCCGATCGGACTCATTGTGGACCATCAGAACAGCGTGGAATATATATTTCCAGTACCCAGGGTTGGATCAATAAACGCGATCGATATTTGGAATGGCGATCAGGAATTGGAATAATCTTTTTGGAGAACATCTGATCTGAGGTAAGGAATCTATTTTACCAGTATTGGGATAATCAGAGCTATTTTCACCTATATATCAGCGTGTGCCATATGTGTGTATGTGTGTGTGTGTGTGTGTGTGTGTGTGCGCGATCAGGAAATAAGAGAATCGGTTTTACACATTAGGGATGTCCCGATCACGTTTTTTTGCTCTCGATCCGATCCCGATCATGTGATTTTGAGTATCTACCGATACCGATATTTCCCGATCCGATCAAATATATATATATTTCTATATATTCAACAAACATGACCATGTTCACGTCTTAAACTCATACTGAGGCCTTCGTTTTGGTTTTAAATTGCATATCATCATTCATTTATTTATTGTCACACAGAGCAGAAGAATTTTGCCAAAACAAACCAATAGTATCCATCTGCAGAACGGCAGAACAGCCACACTCTCAGACCCAAATTAAAATATTTATCATCATTAGTCGACATCGTCGATTATGTCGACTAATCGTTGCAGCCCTACATGCAACCCAATGTCCCCAGTGAGCCAGGGAGTTCTTGGTACAGTGGCAAGGTGAAGGTCGTGGTGCAGGACTCAGTCTTCCAAAAGTTAAATGCCTACAGAAATGCAGCAGCAACAGTACGATTCGCGCAGGAAGACCCTTCAGGACTGAAACCAATTCACGTCAAGTACAGTGATGGTGGAACAGAGCATCACAGCCTGCTGGTCAAAGTTCAGCTCAGTCTGATCGCGATATTCAAGATGCTAGAACTGGACATGCTCATTGCTTGCAGAACAGCTCCAGGCCAGAGCTGGCAGAATCCAGTCGAGAGGGTAATGGCTATACTCAACATTGGCCTGCAGAACTGCGCATTGGAGAGAGACAATACAGCAGAGGAGATGGAAAAGCTGCTGAAGAGATGCGGTTCAATGGCAGAGATCCGCAAAGCTAGCGAGAAAAACCCAGAGCTTGTTGAGGCTTGGACCACTTCACTGGCGCCAATGCTGGACAGAGTGGTAGCACGGTACAGTCGGCTTAAGTTGAAGGGGGAGCCGATCACGATCATGCATGCAGTCACAGATGCAGAAGAAGATGCGGTCATGCAGGTCATCACCACACTCTTCCCAGCAATCAACCCTGCAACAGTGACCAAGCAACAAGCAGACATGTTTCCAGCGTTCACTGAGTGGGTGCAGCGACACTGCAGGCAATGCCAGTATCTGTTTCAGATACAAAAATGTGGCAACACCGAATGCTGTTCAGTACCAATCCTCCTGCCTGAAAGTATGATCTGGCTTCCTGACCCAATGCTTGATGCCTCTGGTAGGAATTTTTGTTATTAAATTCAATACATTATATTGCTTTAAAAGAAAACAGACCATTCTCTTTAATCTGCTTTAATATTAAACCTGTTTTATTTATGTGTTGTGCTTTATTGATTGAAATAGGTGACCATTACTTAACATTGGATGAGGTTTTGGGCACAGACACAGATGACAGCCACCGACCTTCTGCACAGCAGTCCCACAAAAACAAGCATGCTGCATGTGTAGACTTCTTCCTGTCGGAGGCTCTGGAGAAGCAGCAGAGAGAATCGGGACTGTTTACTGTCCAACATGCACGGGCAGTTGTCAGCTGCCTGGAATGTTCCAAACCACGAGTCCTCTACTCATTGCTGTAGCCTCTCCTCCCGCCAGCAGGCCACACTAGCAGAAGCACTGTCAAGGGACGGCATGGACTACACCTGTGGGAGTCCCATCCTGGAGCCGAGACACATTCTTGCATCGATCACCCAGGTCAGGCTGGCTCTCTCATGCGGGGATCCCGTAGAGCTGGCCTACTATCGTGCGCCTTTTGCAAGGCAGGATCTATGCGCACACTGTGGTGTGACTGGAGGCAACACCTTGCCATCGCTGTTGGTCAAATTCAAAACAGTCTTACCCTGCTGCCAAGTTTGTATTGGAGCTGGCAAGAAGCACGTTGTGGCCAGACCATATGGGAAGCAAAACTGAGCCGTTTCAATGACTGCATTTGGGCTTTCATGCCTGGCACTGTTTAACATTGAATAAGTCACTTTAAATAAATGTTCTGTTTTAACCCTGCTGCCAAGTTTGTATTCAAGGAGCTGGCAAGAAGCACGTTGTGGCCAGACCATATGGGAAGCAAAACTGAGCAGTTTCAATGACTGCATTTGGGCTTTCATGCCTGGCACTGTTTAACATTGAAGACTTCACTTTAAATAAATGTTCTGTTTTAACCCTGCTGCCAAGTTTGTATTGGAGCTGGCAAGAAGCACATTGTGGCCAGACCATATGGGAAGCAAAACTGAGCAGTTTCAATGACTGCATTTGGGCTTTCATGCCTGGCACTGTTTAACATTGAAGACTTCACTTTAAATAAATGTTCTGTTTTAAAAGGAGTTGTCCATGTCTTCAATACTATAAAAGCAACAATATATGGATATTAAACATCCTGGCAGAGTACATGCACCCATGGTGTCAAAAAAAATAAAAGATAATAAAAAGAATTCCTATCCCCATCTCCAAAGCCAAGGATGTGTATGGTCTAAACACTATGCTACTAAAAACTTTTAATGAATGCTTATCTGGACCAATATCAACAATCATAAATAGATCCTATAGTGAAGGCGTTTTCCCAGGAGCATGGAAGGAAGCTATAATAACCCCCATCTACAAAGCAGGTCAATCCTCTGAGGTAGCTAACTATAGGCCAATTAGCATTTTACCTGTTATTTCCAAAATAGCAGAGAAACACATAGCAGAACAAGTAACAAGTCACCTTAGCACCAGCTCTGTTGGACTGCACCCCATGCAGTTTGGTTTTAGGGCAAAACACTCAATCTGCTTCCTCCTGGAGAGTATTAAATCTAAGCTTGATAAGGGGGGAGTTGTTGCAGCCGCATTTTTAATACCATCACATACATGAAGTCTTATCTTGAAGGTAGAACTCGGAGAGTAAGGGCAAATGGTGAGCTATCCTCTGCCCTTAGCTGTGGTTTTGGTGTCCCCCAAGGATCTATATTGGGACCGCTGTTGTTTAGTTTATACATTAATGATCTTCCAGCTGTATGCAATAAGTCTGACATCCAGATGTATGCAGATGATACGGTCATTTATGTCCATGCAGAAACCAAGCAGCAAGCTGCAAACAAGTTAACAGCGGTGTTGACATCGGTCACTGAATGGTTGACTAACTCATGTCTGCATTTAAACACCAAAAAGACTGTTTGCATGTTTTTTACAAAGAGGCTGAAGAATACTGTCTCACCTGATGTCTATGTCAGAGGAGAAAGGTTGACAGTTGTATCCGAATATAGATACCTTGGGATAAAAATGGACTCCAACCTTACATTTAAAAAACAAATCAAATTGGTAGTAAACAATGCAAAGTTTCACTTATCAAACTTCCGTCACATCAGAAACTCTCTGTCAACAAAAGCAGCAACACTGTATTTTAATGCCATTATTATGTCACACTTAACATACTGTCTGACTAGCTGGACACAAGCCTCCTGTACAACATTACGATCTGTACAGGTAGTTTACCATCAGGCTGTGGCAGGGGGTCAATGTCAGACTTTGCAATCAAAAGTTAGGGGGCTAATAACCCTTGCCATAATTTCAGTGCGCCCCCTAACTTTTGATTGCAAGGTCTGACATTGACCCCCTTTTCAGGAGTTGACCTAGAGCCCACCAAGGTCATGCATATCAAGTTTGGTCAATGTCAGACCTTGCAATACACTGTAAGGCACTGTAAGGCTACTGTCCTGCCTCACTTCCAGTGATGAAGCTAAGCTATGCTAACGGAGCGTCTATTCCCAAAGCTAAAATGCACGCACAGAGACAAAAAAGGTATACATCTTCTTGTCTAACTCCAGGGAAGATGTTAAATAAGCTAATTTCCAAAAAAAGTGGAGTTCCCCTTTAAGTATGTTGAGTTTTTAAGCAGATTTCTACACAATTTTAGGGTTTGACACCTGAATAAATATACTGGAATATATAGATGCTTCTTTAAATCTTGAGATTTAAATGGGATGAAGCTCATCCCATGCTGGTCACAGTGGTAGGGTTTCTCTCCTGTATGAATTCACTGGTGAAAGTTTCTCTCCTGTATGAATGTGCTGGTGTGTCTTTGAATTGAATGATCGAATGAAATGTTTCCTCCACTGTCTTTAAGGCTTCTCTCCTGTATGAATGCGCTGGTGAACCTTTAAGCTGTCACATCTACTGAAGCTCTTCTCACACTGGTGACAGTAGTAACACTTTTCTCCTGTATGAATACGCTGGTGTCTCTCTAAGTGTCCAGAGGTCCTGAAGCTCTTCTCACACTGGTCACAGTTATAGGGCTTCTCTCCTGTATGAATGAGATGGTGTTTCTTCAAGTGTCCAGAGGTCCTGAAGCTCTTCTCACACTGGTCACAGTGGTGGGGCTTCTCTCCTGTATGAATGAGATGGTGTCTCTTTAAGTCTCTAGAGGTACTGAAGCTCTTCTCACACTGGTCACAATTATAGGGCTTCTCTCCTGTATGAATGAGATGGTGTCTCTTCAAGTCTCCAGAGGTACTGAAGCTCTTCTCACACTGGTCACAGTGGTGGGGCTTCTCTCCTGTATGGATACGCTGGTGGCTCTTTAAGTCTCCAGAGGTCCTGAAGCTCTTCTCACACTGGTCACAGTGGTGGGGCTTCTCTCCTGTATGGATACGCTGGTGGCTCTTTAAGTCTCCAGAGGTCCTGAAGCTCTTCTCACACTGGTCACAATTATAGGGCTTCTCTCCTGTATGGATACGCTTGTGGCTTGATAAGTTTCGAGAGGTCATGAAGCTCTTCTCACACTGGTCACAGTGGTGGGGCTTCTCTCCTGTATGAATGCGCTGATGTGTCTTTAAGTTTCCAGAGGTACTGAAGCTCTTCTCACACTGGTCACAGTAGTAACACTTCTCTCCTGTATGAATGCGCTGATGTGTCTTTAAGTCTCCAGACTGACTGAATCGTGTTCCACATTGGTCACAGTAGTAAGGCTTCTCTCCTGTATGAATGCGCTGGTGTCTCTTTAAGCCTCCAGAGGTACTGAATCGTGTTCCACATTGGTCACAGTAGTAAGGCTTCTCTCCTGTATGAATGCGCTGGTGTGTCTTTAATTCTCCAGAGGTACTGAAGCTCTTCTCACACTGGTCACAGTTATAAGGCTTCTCTCCTGTATGAATGCGCTGATGTGTCTTTAAGTTTCCAGAGGTACTGAAGCGTGTTCCACACTGGTCACAGTAGTGAGGCCTTGACTCGTTCATATTTCTGCTTGTTGTTGGGGAGCAATGCAGCAATTGTACCTGGAGAAGAGAGAAGTACACCAATGAAGAGTTCAGATTGTGTGAGATTCAGGGTTTCAGTTAGAAAAAATTGTTGCTGGCCTCAGTGTCCGGTAGAAATGAGAGAAATTCCGGTCAGAGTTTATTGAGCTTAAAAACAATTGATAGGCAAAAGAATGACAACAAAACAAAAGAATGACATCAAGGCATGTAGATTTATAATATTTTTACTTAAAACTAGGCTACTTGTGTATAGTCATTATATTCCAAATAAAATAAGTCCCGAGACTCCGTGCTGCTGCCGACTTTAAATCAAATAGGTGTCTGTGGGCAGTCGCCCGACATTAATAAACAGCAGTCTGTTATAATCACATTTTTATGAGCTAACGAATTCCGTTATATTGGACATTTGTATTAATTATATCAAGCGAAGAACTGAGAAATTTGGCAGAGAGAGACGGCAACATTATCGTGAGTTTGCGTGACGACTCTCGCTCTCTCCACCTCCCAATGACTTATTTGCGAGAGTATGTCGATGCAGAGCAGCAGATTCAGCTGTTTTCTGGCTCTTTTCTGGCTCTATCTGGGGACCGCTCAGCAGCGCCCCCCACCCAACAGCTGAATTGCCAATGGCTGAATTGGAGTACTGCACTGTGCCGCTGCTACTCCGGCTCTGCAGCTGCACATGCATTCGCAAACCCAGCACTAGCTCTCGCTGACAACGTCGTTGTCATTATTAGAAGCGACGATGAAACAAATGTAATGATTGTTTCGTTCATCGCATAGGCTATTTAATTTTAGACTATTTTAATACAATTCAAATAATCAAATTGTGCTTAGAGGGAATTATTTTCACCGGACATTAAGACCGGAGAGATTAAATATGTCGGACTTCAACAGATTTTGCCGGTCAAATACCGGTAATTACCGGCTAACGGAAACGCTGGTGAGATTACCTCGGATACCACAAAATATTATTATCTGGTGTCAGCCCTGGGAAGTTCGACAGCCAGCAGAGTGGTGAGCCTCCTCAAGAACCCTCCGACTCAGGATAAATATCGCACGATCAAGTCTCATCTATTAAAGACATTCGAACTTTCCGATACCGAGCGGGCCAGCCGGTTGTTTACTTTGCAAGGGCTTGGTGATAGCAAGCCATCGGAGCTCATGGATAGGATGCTGGATTTATTGGGGGAGCACAAGCCTGATTTCCTTTTCATGCAACGTTTCCTGCGGCAGCTGCCTTCTCCGGTTCGGGCCGCTCTGGCCAACACCACTATTATAGACGATTGCCGCGCTCTGGCCGAGGAGGCTGATACGTTTTCTTTGGCTGGTCAACAGCACTGTGCAGCGGCAGTTTTCCCAACCCAAGCCTTTCTTTCACCGCCGGGAGACTGGAATATCACCGCCGCAGCGACAGCCCCTCGCCAGCAGCGTGACGCAGGGCTGTGTTTTTTCTGTCGACTGGTCTGCAGAGAGAGACAAAGCATTTCTGGATGCCAAAGCTGCTCTAACCAACACCACCATGCTGGCACATCCTTCCTTTAAGGCCCCGATCTCCATCACCACCGACGCCTCAGCTTTTGGCGCAGTGTTTGAACAGTGGGTAGGTAGGCGGGGCTTGGCAGCCGCTAGCTTTTTTTAGCCGCGAGTTGAGCCCCAGCGAGCGGAGGTATAGCACCTTCGATCGGGAGCTCCTCGGCCTCTACCTTGCCATCCGCCATTTTCGTTTCCTGCTGTTGGCCCACCAGTTCACTGCCTTCGTGGATCACAAGCCGCTGACGTTCGCCATGGCCAAGGTGTCTGAGCCATGTCAACAGCCTGTTAACAGCGACAGCTCTCATATGTCTCAAGAGTTCACCACTGACATTCAACATGTGGCAGGTAAAGCAAACCTTGTCGCAGACTGCCTCTCCCGGGCTGTAGCGGGCGCCATCCACTTGGGGCTGGATTACACCGGTATGGCGGCGGACCAGGCTACCGACCCTGAAGTGCGAGATTTCAGGTCAGCCACCTCAAGCCTGCGGTTAGAGGATGTGGTTTTTGACAGCGCTGGCACCACACTCCTGTGTGATGTCTCTATGGGGCAGCCCCGCCCCATCGTTCCCACAGGGTGGAGGCGGTGTGTTTTTTTTTTTTTTTTTTTTTTTTTTTTTTTTTTTATTAATAGTTTGAAACACAAAACAGCTCAACATAAATACAGTACCATACAGACAAAACTAAACTCACAAACAATAAACAATACAATACAGTACAATACAGACAAAACAAAACTCACAAACGGTACAATACAGACAAAACATACTAACAAAATGGGGGGGGGTGGGGGGGGGTGCAGATCAAACACTCCTGCTTTCAGTCATAAGTATTCTCCAAATATGTCCTTATATAGATCCAGGGACCGTCCTCTCCATGGTCATGTTCAGTGAGCGTTGAGGCTGCTCGTTCCATTGTCAATAGGTCCATGAAATCCCTCATCCAGGTGTCCATACAGAAACAATTTGGCTTTTGGATCTTCCAGTTCATCATGATAGTACGCTTAACTGACATATGTGCTAGTGTAATGATGCGTTGCGTAAGTGCTGATTGTATACCAACTACCCCTATGCCCAAGAGGCAGACTTTTGGACATAAGGGTATCTTAACACTGAGAATAGAGGATAGTCTTAAAATGACCTTGTGCCAAAAACTCTTCACTGTGGGGCAATGCCACAACATGTGGATGAGTGTTCCTACCTCCCCACATCCATGCCAGCACAAATCTGAGATGGCTTGATCCATTTTTTTTATTCATGTTGTACTTTCAGTTGAGATCTGTAGTAAGATCAGTATCCATGAAAAATAGAGATATGGGGATACATAAGGATTTGGATGACAAACTAAGAAGGATCGCTTCAGAAAGGAGGTCAGTATCTAAGATCTATAGGTTACTCTCACTTAGCTCATCAGATGGCCTGGCCTCCATTAAACAGCAGTGGGAGAGGGATTTGAAGGTCTCCTTGACTGCTCCACAATGGGAGACGGTTTTAAAAAATACAACAACATCATCAAAATGTGTAAGATATAAAATGATACAATTAAAGGTAGTTCATCGGGCGGTGTGTTTATGACGCTGTCCACGGCCTCTCCCACCCGGGAAAGAAACCTACGCAGAGACTAGTGTCCGCCAAGTTTGTCTGGCCTGGGCTTAGGAAAGATGTGAGAGACTGGGTTGACTCCTGTGTGGAGTGCCAGCGCGCTAAAGTGTACGTCACACCAAGGCCTCCCTGCAGCACTTCCATGTACCTGAAAGGAGGTTCGACCACGTTGACCTAGTGGGCCCCCTGCCCCCCTCACATGGCTTCAGTTACCTCTTTACTATGGTAGACAGGACTACCCGTTGGCCAGAGGCAGTTCCACTGTCAGCCACGACGTCCCCTGAGGTGGCCAGGGCCTTTATTGGAACCTGGGTCGCCCGGTTTGGCACTCCAGCCGACCTCTCTTCAGACCGGGGCCCACAGTTCACGTCCGAGCTCTGGAACACAGTCGCCAAGAGCCTGAAGCTACACCGGACTACGTCATACCACCCGCAGGCCAATGGGTTATGCGAGCGCTTTCACCGCTCAATCAGGGACCGAAACTAAAGCCCGCCGCCCGCCAGGGGCGCTCAGTTTTTACCTTTGGCGCTTGACACTTAGAGGGCTGCCCGCCGTGTGGCGTGTAATCAATCAAGTTCATAACAATACTCTTATTTTGAAAATCTGTGCGGGTCTCATTTCCGCCCCAAGCGCATCTCCAGTCATAATATCGATGGCTCCGGCAGTTAGCAACATTAGGTTCGTATGATACTCTTATTTTGAAAGAAACCGTGGCAACGAGTCATATCCGCCCAGCCCTGCAGCGGGATACTATTGGCTAAGGGCTTCTGCTCGCAGTGCTCGTGTCAACACAGAGGCAGTCTGCTCTAGTCTAGAAGAGCGGACCTCCATGAGCTACCGTTACTGTTTAAACAATGACCCAGTCAACTATTCACTTTTAGTTTAATACATGACGAGGCATTGTCTAACGGTATCTAGCTGGCTAGCTACTGATAGCTGCTGATATCAACAAATGCTCCAGCAATAGTCGACTCGAGTGCATAATACCTCCGTTCCCTCGTTAGCTAGCTCACGTTAGCTAGCTCACGTTAGATCTATCTGTCCCAGTAAACTAAATTGTCTTAACGTTATCTACCGGGCTAGCAGTAGCTACAGATAGCTCCTGATATCAATGTCTTATAACATTGATTGAATGCGTATTCTAGCTGAGGGCATGTTGAAAGTGATTTGACAAAAGATCCGTAACGTTATACCAATAGGGTCCAGCTGCATCGCCGGAGAATCCTTGCATGCTGAATGTAGGGTCTAGCTGAATATAGGGTCTAGCTGCAGGGCCGGAGAATCCTTGCTGGAGCTGGAGGCTACTCAAGTATACACACAGACAGTGGAGCTGTTTGCAGATAGCGAGCATTTTGACTTATTGCGTGGTGGCGATGTCTCGCAGATAATACAACTACAAGTATGATTATATAATATATATTTTATTTAAAAAAAATTTTTTATATAATATATATATATTATTTTTTAATCAAAAAAAATGTGGCAGGTAAGAAATATGCTTGGCGGGTAGATTCTTCCCATCTACCCGCCACTGGCCGGTGAGTCAAAACGTTAATTTCGCTCCCTGAAGCAGCACTTCGGGCCAGCCTTACTAACATCGGCTGGGTCGACCGGCTCCCGTGGGTCATGCTTGGTCTCAGGACGGCCCCCAAGGAAGACCTTCAGACCTCCTCTGCCGAGCTGGTTTACGGTCAGCCTCTGCGGGTGCCAGGGGATTTCATCCCTAACATTACTGCCCCCTGGTCTGCAGCCCAGCAGCGGACGGCACTTCTGGAGAAGGCTAAGGTATTCACACCGGTCCCCACCTCACAGCATGGCCTCCCCCGGTTGCACGTCCCTACAAGTCTGCGGTCAGCGGAATATGTTTTCATCAGTCACGATGCCCATCGGGACCCCTTGCAACCTCCATACGACGGTCCGTTCCGTGTCCAGGAGGCGGGAGACAAGTACTTTGTCATGGACATGGGCTGGAAGCTGGAACACATTTCCACCTTAAACCGACTCACGTGGACTTGAGCAAACCTGTTGGATTGGCCCAGCCCCCACGGCGGGGACGACCCCCTACCTTGCCCCGACTTCCGAGTAAGGCCCATGAGACCCCCTCGCCACCTATCCAGTGCCCGGGTGGCCGTAGGGCCCCTAAGGTTTTCCCTACAGAGGCGCCGGCCTCTACAGGGGTCAGGCGGAGCCGTTATGACAGGGTTGTCCCCCCTCCTGTTCATTGACTTCTTTTGTTATGATGAATTCTGGGGGGACGTATGTAGTGGGTTCTATAGACATAATTCACCATTGTATCGTTTTGATGTGTTGATGGTGCACTGTCACTTTAAGGAGGTTGGTTTTGGGGTTGGGCTGATAAAATTGATAAAATGTTTGGTTACTACGAGCTGTCAGAGGCTAGCACGGCATAGTTCTGACAGCTGTCACTTGTACTATAAATTAAATAAATGACACACGGCTTTGTGTTGTTGCATGATAGAAATTGTGCGTTTCTCCTTTCCGACGATTTCTACATTGTGGTTGTATCTGTCCTTGTAACAATATCATTGTTGATCTTAGTTTGTTTGTTCTGGGGAGCAATTAACTCATTGGCCGCCAATCACGAGTATACTCGTTATTGGCCGCCAAGGCTTGACCGCCAATAATGAGTATAGGGCTGACCTTCAAAGCTTTTTTTGGCAATCGAAGCTTGGAGGCCGAGCTTCGATTTTAATTCGAAGCTTAAAAAAAAATTTATAAAAAATTTAAATAAAGTAATTATAATTTTTTATTTTTTTTTATCTTATGTTGTGGGACTTGTACAGCACTTTGGTAAACTTTGTTGTTTTTAAATGTGCTCTATAAATAAAGTGGAGCCCCTTTCGTGACTGACGCAGCCAACAAGGTTTCACTCGGCTGCGCTGCCTGGGTGCAGTGGGGCTGCTCTCACAGCCAACGACATGACATTACATAATTATGTTGCAACCTTCGTCTATCAAGCAAACAATTATATTATATTTAATTTATAATTATATCAGACAATGCACCTACAAAAGCAGATGATTACAATTAAATTAGCCAACTTGGTAACACATTAGTCATAGCAGCATAGGCATAGCCTTATTAATGTTTTGTGTGGCGTCGCCGTCGTGTACAACGATACTTACGTTTTTTAGGTGATTTGACAAAGTTGTTGTAGAGTTGTGATATGCTATTTTCTTCTGGCATATCTGGCACTCGGCTTTTTGGGCATTGTCTTTGCATATTTTAAAGTGTAACCACACGTCTGACGACTTCTTCGTCGACATGTCTGCTGCACATGTCCTTGTTGTTTTCAACACAGATAATCTCCACGTGGTTGTTGTAGAGAGGTGGAGTCGAGGCGCCGCTTACTTTCGTTTCATTGGAATGGAAGTGCAAGATTTTATTTTTATTTTTTTTACTTCGATTTTTTTTTATGTTCGAAGCTTGTGCCATCGAACGAAGCTTCGAACCTTCAAAGTATTTAAGACAGCCCTAAATGAGTATACTCGTTATTAGATCGTTTGATCTTTTTCCTTTGATCATATGTTGGAATTGCAATGCCGATCGAATCTCACCAGATGGCAGTATCATCTACCTTTTGAACTCAGATAGAAAGGGATTAAGACAGACAATGAATTAACTGGACTATCAAGACTCGCTCTGAGGGGGAGGAGCTCTTGCAAAGCAATCGCAAGCAGATCTGCTCGCCTCAGAACCTATACTGTCCTGTAAACACGTGTAATAAACGAGTAATCGCGATCACCGATGGGATCATTGGAATTCTTCTTTTTAGATTACCTTCTGGCTAAAGTAAGAACCGCCTATGTCTATTTTACCGAACCTGAAACATCTTTCTGTAATAATCACAGTTTCTTACTTTGCCGAACATAAACCAAGCGTTTTATAACGATCACATTTTCGGGGTAAGACTATCCCCCCCCCCACCCCCTTGATAATTTTGTGAAGGCACATGTGTATATACCTTTGATTTGAGAGTATTTGGGGTTACATGGGATCAACCAGAACTAGTGATGCACGATATATCGGCCGCCGATATAATATCGGCCGATATGGCAGTTTTTTTACACATAGGTATCGGTCCGATATCAAGATAGGGCCGATAGAAAAAATAAATATTTAAATATATATTTTTTTAGGGGCGCCCCAGTGGCGAACCACATGTGGCGACACGGCCAACCCGGGTTCGATTCCCGAACCCGTTGTTATTTGCCGAATGTCTTCCCCCCACTCTGTCTCCCATTCCTCCTCTGTCTCTCTCTACTGGACTGCCCAGTAGCAATAAAGCGATAAAACGCAAAAAAAATTAAATCTTAAAAGAAAATATATATATATATTTTTTTTTTACATGTTTGCCGAAAACGTAGAACTACGTTTCTGTTGCCAATCGTTAAGTGCCGGAAACGTAGATCTAAGTTTTTCTCACAGTATTTCTTTTATTCGCTATTGCCATTCATAATTCAGCAGGGCACCTTGTGCATACTGTTCTGAGTGTGTCTGAGCTGGCAGACGGTCTTATACCGCCCTCTAACGCCTTCGGCCATTATTGCACCCCGTTAGAAACGGGTTAGTTTCTTTTCGCTACCGAGCTGCGGCGTAGGGGCGGGTCCTAAACACTCGGCAAAACACATGCTTGTAGGGATGGTTTGGACTACTGACCCCGCCCGCCCGTTGAAGTGCAATGCCCAACAACGTCGGAGACAGGATCGCTGTGGATAACTGGAATGGCGATGAGATAATTGGATTCTTTTTTTTGCATTACATCAGATACCAGGTAAGGACACTATATATGAAAGCTTGCGTTGATCTGATATGTATTTCTACCGCGATTGAAGCTATCTGTGTTTTATGTGTGTGGCTGTCTGCAGTTGGGTTGCAGGAGGGGGGGGGGGGGGGAGAGCGCCACGCTACAGGGCACATTTCATGTATTCACGAGGAAGGATAATAATGATAATCTAGCGTTGATTTCAGGAAGATCTGGTAATCAGGCGAAAAATTTCAGTTTATTGAATTACACAAAACGCAGTTTTCACGTATTTTCCCTGGAATTACTCAGAAGCATCCAAACTATATTCATATTCAAAACGCTATAAAATGGGAATGTACGGATGAAAAAATAATCTGTTTTTTGCACGTTGACCAGAAGCAACTCACTGAGACTCGACGGCGTTATTAGACCCATAGCTATACTATCAAATAATGGTTTAGCTCTACAAACTACAACTACGTTTACATGGGGTTAATGGACGGCAATGAAGGGGTCACTTCCCGGAAGGGGCGTGGCACTCAATGTGTTAAATAGTTTCAAAATATCAGTAATTTCTGAAAATAAGTTACAAAAGTAAAAAAATATAAATGTGTTTTGGAAAATAGCTCTTTATTTGATTATCATAAAAAAGTGTTTTCTATACAGAGATATCGACATCGGTAAATATCGGTATCGGCCAGAATAGCAATATTAATTATTATCGGTATCGGCCACAATTTTCACATCGGTGCATCACTAATTATTATTAGTGATTATTGCAGCAATTTGCAGGTCTACTGCTTCATCGCTACGATGTTAATGTGATGACTGTGCAGGGCAGCAGACAGTCAAAGTGAAAAGTGTTGGCTCTGCGCTGTGATTCCCAAAGTGGGGGTCGCCAGATGATTTCCTAAAAAAATTAAAATTAAAAAAAATTTATGCAGTCAGGCCACTGAACTTAGAAGCAGGCCAGGCCAGTGTTTCTAGTTGCAGCTGTGCAATAGTTAGATAACCTAGGTGGGGAACAACCAGGAGATCACTGCAACTCACACAAGTTGGAGAACTATCTCTCTCTCTCTCGCACACACACACACAGAGGCGGGACCCTTACAAAAAAATTTAAATCCATCAAAATCAGTGTTGTTGCTAATCATTGACACATGCTAGCCTGTAATAATCCCCCCCAGAAAAATCTACTTTGCATTTGATATATTGCAAATATATGCCATCACACACACTGGAATTTAAAGGGTTAGAATTATAAAATGAATATGTGTTGTTATGATCAGGGCTGAAGTTGAATAAAATAGTATTATTTTCAATCTGACATTAAAAGAAAATCCATCAAAATCTGTGTTGTTACTAATCATACCATCATACCATGGATGGGTGCACCAGATTTAGCAAGAAGATATCATTTCCATCTAGTCCTATGTACTGTAACGTTACATAGCTATTTAATCACAATAGTGTCAGTGATTAGCCTCGCCCTCTAGCTGTATCATCGTTAGAGAGCTGGTGTGTTTTGGCTTTTCTTGTATCCTACCTCACCACCCGGACACAGTTTATCACCATCGGCGATACCAGTTCCACCCCGGCCCCAGTCAACCAAGGCGTCCCCCAAGGCTCTGTACTTGGCCCAATTCTGTTCACCATCTACATGCTCCCCCTCGGTCAGATCATCCGCCGCCATGGCCTCAGCTTCCACTCCTATGCTGACAACACACAACTCTACCTCTCCACCAAACCATCCACCCATCTCCCCCACACTCCCTTATCAACTGCCTTCACGAAATAAAAACCTGGATGTCATCTAATCTTCTCAAACTCAACAACAATAAAACTGAGCTCATGGTTGTGGCACCCAAGGCCCTGCTCCGGAAGGTTGGGGATCTCACCCTCAACATAGACGGCTGCTCCATCTGCCCATCCCCAAAGGTCCGCAACCTGGGCGTTATCTGGACTCCACCCTTTCCTACCAAGCCAATGTCAGTTCCATCACCAAATCCGCCTTCTTCCACCTCAGAAACATATCCAGACTCCGACCATCACTTTCAGACTCCACAGCTGAGACCCTCATCCATGCCTTTGTAACCTCCCGCCTGGACTACTGCAACGGGGTCCTGTCCGGGGTCCCAAGCAAAACCCTGGACAGGCTCCAGTATTCAAAATTCAGCTGCCAGGGTTCTAACCCGCACCAAACCCTGGCAGCACATCACCCCCACCCTCATCCACCTCCACTGGCTCCCCATCCAATCCTGCATTACCTACAAAGCCCTCCTGCTCACCTACAAATCCCTTCACGCTCTGGCACCTCAGTACCTCACTGACCTCCTCCACCCCTACACTCAGTCACGGTCCCTACAACCCACGGACACTGGTCAGCTCTCCATCCCCCGAACCAGACTGCGGACCGTCGGGGACAGAGCTTTCAGTGTGGCAGCTCCCACCCTCTGGAACTCCCTCCCTGCAGAACTCTGCACCGCCCCAACTCTGGACTCATTCAAAAAACTGCTCAAAACCCACCTCTTCAACTTGGCCTTTAACCCCTAATCTCACTTTAGTCAAGACAAGTCAAGTCAAGAGTTTTATTTGTCACGGCATACAAGTATACAATGAAATGCGGGTGGTCTTGCCCGCAACAATGTGCAATAACATATAATAGAATCCAATAGAACAACATTGTGCAATAAACAAGTAACATTGTGCAATAAACAAGTAACATATTAGGGCTAGTGCTGTCAGGCGATTAAAAAAATTAATCTAATTAATTACAGGATTTGTAATAAATTAATCGCATTTTAATCGCATAACCATTTTATGCCTGATATTCTATAATCATATTTCAAATTGCATGTGTCCGGATGGCAGAATTCAGTACTGTATCTACAAAACCTTCTGTTTAATCATCTTCCATCTATTAATTTGCTTAGATTTTTCAGGTCTGGTCAATTTTAGCATAGTGTTATTCACAGTCAAAGAAAATTTTATTGATATTCTCATTTGGTTCATTACAATTTACTCAAGCCTAGTAACGGACACAGTATTTCTGACACAGGGAATACATTCCCTGAGATCCATAGATGTCCCTAGAATCAGATACCAAGAACATGCAAATGGACCATATAAAAAAAAAGTCTGTAAATGTGTATTCTACGTTCTTATGGAATGAATGAGAGAAAAAAGTTTAAAAAAAAAGAAACATCATTTTTTTTAATTAATTGAGTTAATTTTCATAACGCAATAATTTGCTATGTAATTAATTAATCTAATTAACGCGATAAACTGACAGCCCTAATTAGGGCATATCAGTATATGTACATAAGTTATTTACAGAGCATGGAGGACATGCTAGGTCCCTTGGTAGTGTCTTTCTGTACATGCTAAATTATACAATCTCCGGTTATACTATACTATTTTTAAAGTGACCTTTCCTTAGTGGCCATAAGTGTGGGCGTGTGCAGCATGAGTGTGTGCTTGCTCATGTTAAAGTGGCTGCTAGTGTGTGAGCGTGTACAGTGTGTGTGTCGTGTGTGTGCTCATGTGTGCTTGTGTGTGGAGAGTTCAGTGTTCAAGGCTCTGATGGCCTGGGGGAAGAAGCTGAGCCGAAGTCTCTCTGTCCTAGTAGCTGGTGTTGGAGGTCTGACCCCCCACCCTGACCGCCTGGGGCCTTTCACTCAGAAAGTCCAGTATCCAGGCGCTCAGAGCGGAGCTCAGACCCAGCTCGATCAGCTTGTCCACCAGTCTGGTGGGGACTATGGTGTTGAACGCTGAGCTGTAGTCAATGAACAACAGTCTCACATAGCCCCCCTTCTGACGGTCCAGGTGAGAGAGGGTGCTGTGCAGTACTTGGGAGACCGCATCGTCAGTGGACCCGTTTGGCCTGTATGCGAATTGCATAGGGTCCATATCACTGGGGAGGGAGGCACAAATGTGATCCTTGACCAGCCTCTCGAAACATTTCATGGCCACAGAGGTGAGTGCCACCGGTCTGTAGTCATTGAGACCTGCTGGGGAGGGTTTCTTTAGTACCGGGATAATGGTGGACATCTTGAAGCAGGCAGGGACCACTGACTCCTTCAGGGATCGATTAAATATGGTGGTGAACACAGGGGCTAGCTGGTTAGCACAGGACTTAAGTATGCGTCCTGTTATTCCGTCTGGGCAACCTTTTTGGTGTTCACCTGCATAAATGCTCTTCTCACACTGTGTACCGTCAATGAGAGAACGTCCCCGCCCCCCCGCGGATGCCCGCCCCCCTCCACAACAGCCGGCGCGCCAGTGACGTCACTAGCCGTTGAGCTAGCGGCGCCGCTGTTTGCACCAAACTGCGCGTAGAAGGTGTTGAGCTGGTCCGCGAGGGAGGCGTCGTCGCTCCCCATTGAGGGGGCGCTGACTTTGTAGTCAGTTATCGTCCTCAGTCCCTGCCATAAGCCTCTTGTGTCATTCTGTGCCATTTGTGCCTCCATCTTGTCGGCATACGTCTTTTTCGCAAGTTTAACAGCCTTGCGCAGAGTATAGACTGTTGTCTTGTACTCTTCCATGTTTCCTGACTCTCTGCCAAGGTTGTAGGCAGTGGTTCGAGAGTTCAGAGCTGCTCTGATAGTACTGTCCACCCATGGTTTCTGGTTCGGGAACACCCTCGCCTTCTTTGTGGGGACAATACTATCAGAAAGTGTTGTTATGAAGGACACCACAGTGTCTGTGAACTCGCTGACGTCACTGGCGCTTCCCTCAAACATTCCCCAGTCGACGTCATCGAGTGCGTCCTGAAGCATGGCCTCTGATTGGTCGGTCCATCTTTTTACCTCACGTGACACGACGGCGTCACGTGATCTTTGTTTGTAAGCCGGCACCAGGATAATGGCGTCATGATCCGACGTGCTCGTCGTTCCCGCTAATGGAGGAGCCGGTACAGCCTTGTATCCGGCTCTGAACGGGGGGTAGCAGTGATCGAGTGTATTTCCTCCTCTGGTGGAGCAGACGATGTGTTGAAAGAAAGACGGCATAACTTTCTTCAAATTCGCCTGATTGAAATCCCTGGCTACGATCATGGCCGCGTCTGGATGTTTGATCTGATGTGTGTTTAGATGATTGTGTATCTCCGCCACCGCCCTGGCGGCATTCGCTTGGGGAGGGATGTATACTGCAGTCATGATTACCGCAGTAAACTCACGTGGAAGATGGAAGGGGCGACATTGGATGGAGAGATGTTCCAAGTCCGGGGAGCATGAGCTGGAGAGTACCTTGATCTCCCTGGGGTTTACCCAGCCGTTGTTGGTCATAAGACAGACACCGATGCTCTTCCCGGAGGCCTCTGTGCGGTCCGCTCTATAGACTGTTAAGGAGTCCGAGGGAGAGACGCTGTGGTCCGGAGTCGCTGGTTTAAACCAGGTCTCCGTGAAACACAGGATATTGCAGTCCTTCATCTCTCGCTGGAATCGGACCCGTGCTCGTAAATCATCCATCTTACTCTCTAGCAAACGTGCATTCGCCAGGAAGATAGATGGAATAGCTGGACGGTAAGCAGATCTTTTTAGTCTTAATCTGATTCCGCTCCTCTTTCCTCTGTGTTTCTTCTTTGTCCTGCCGCCTGTCCTGCCGCTTTTGTCCCCCTCGTTGTCTTTGTCCCGCCTGATCTCCGTTGGCCAGTCTTGGCATAAAGTGTCTCTAAACTCCTCTTTGAGTCCGGAGTTTAGGTCAATAAGTGACTGGCGGTCGTATGACGTCCCCGCCAGTGATGTTTCGATAAAAAAAGTACTAAAAACAAACATAACTAAAAGTGTGCACATTCGTTGCTGAGCAAAACCCACGGCGACTGACCTGGGTCGCGCCATAGGTTTAGTTTTTTTTTTATATGTTGCGTCTGTCCACTGTCAGTTACTTTGTTATCCCCCCCCCCCCTCTATGTAAAGCGACCTTGGGTCCCTTGAAAGGCGCTATATGAAATGAAGTTATTATTATTATTATTATTATCTGGCAGACGGTACCTCAGTCTCAGATCCACCTCCAAAAGAACTCTAAACAGCTACTTCCACCAGGCCAACAGGCTACTGACAGAGACTCTGAACCATCATGGTCATGTACAAAATGTCTCGTTAACCCTTGTGCGCTGCTTATTTATTTATCTTATTTTGGTGTTAACAAAAACTCTGGGTCCGAATGCACCCGGTGTGTAACCAACCACCCCAAAAAATAAGGATTATTATCCAGTTTTGTTTTGTACTTCATTACTAACTTATTAGCTCATCATAACCAGTACCCATATCAAACATTATTTTATATGGCCCCAAGACACAATATACATATTTTTCAATTGAAAATAGGATTATATTCACTCATGCTGTTCCCCATATTGAAGAAAATGGGTAAATATTTATGCAATCTGACTATAACAGGCTAATATGAAGACACTTTGAGTAAACTGCTTTGTGGGTGTATTATGGAAATAAATCAAGGAACAAAACAACTCCACCTCCCTATCACTCTCGTCCTCCATATCGCTCTCTTCCTCCTCTCCCTTTCCATCTCCCTATCACTCTCTTCCTCCTTTCCCTCTCCACCTCCCTATCGCTCTCTTCCTCCTCTCCACCTCCCTATCACTCTCTTCCTCCTCCCTCTCCACCTCCCTATCACTCTGTTCCTCTTCCTCTCCACCTCCCTATCACTCTCATCCTCCATATCGCTCTCTTCCTCCTCTCCCTCTCCACCTCCATATCACTCTGTTCATCCTCTCCCTCTATCACTCTGTTCCACCTCTCCCTCTCTACCTCCCTATCACTCTGTTCCACCTCTCCACCTCCCTATCGCTCTGTCCCTCCTCTCCCTCTCCACCTCCCTATCACTCTGTTCCTCATCTCCCTCTCTACCTCCCTATCACTCTGTCCCTCCTCTCCCTCTCCACCTCCCTATCACTCTGTTCCTCCTCTCCCTCTCTACCTCCCTATCACTCTGTTCCTCCTCTCCCTATCGCTGTCCCTCCTCTCCCTCTCCCTATCACTCTGTTCCTCATCTCCCTCTCTACCTCCCTATCACTCTGTTCCTCCTCTCCCTCTCCAACTCCCTATCACTCTGTTCCACCTCTCCCTCTCCCTATCACTCTGTTCCTCCTCTCCCTATCACTCTGTTCCTCCTCTCCCTCTCCACCTCCCTATCACTCCTCTCCCTCTCCACCTCCCTATCACTCTGTTCCTCCTCTCCCTCTCCACCTCCCTATCACTCTGTTCCTCTTCCTCTCCACCTCCCTATCACTCTGTTCCTCTTCCTCTCCACCTCCCTATAACTCTTCCTCCTCTCCCTCTCCACCTCCATATCACTCTGTTCATCCTCTCCCTCTATCACTCTGTTCCTCCTCTCCCTCTCCAACTCCCTATCACTCCGTTCCTCCTCTCCCTCTCTACCTCCCTATCACTCTGTTCCACCTCTCCCTCTCTATCACTCTGTTCCTCCTCTCCCTCTCCACCTCCCTATCACTCTGTTCCTCCTCTCCCTCTCTACCTCCCTATCACTCTGTCCCTCCTCTCCCTCTCCACCTCCATATCACTCTGTTCCTCCTCTCCCTCTCCACCTCCCTATTGCTCTGTCCCTCCTCTCCCTCTCCACCTCCCTATCACTCTGTCCCTCCTCTCCCTCTCCACCTCCCTATCACTCTGTTCCTCCTCTCCCTATCGCTGTCCCTTCTCTCTACCTCCCTATCACTCTGTTCCTCATCTCCCTCTCTACCTCCCTATCACTCTGTTCCACCTCTCCCTCTCCCTATCACTCCTCTCCCTCTCTACCTCCCTATGACTCTGTTCCTCCTCTCCCTCTCCACCTCCCTATCACTCTGTTCCTCCTCTCCCTCTCCACCTCCCTATCACTCTGTTCCACCTCCCTATCGCTCTGTTCCACCTCTCTATCGCTGTTTCTTTTCCCTCTCCACCTCCCTATCACTCTGTTCCTCCTCTCCACCTCCCTCTCTCGCTCCTGCCCTTGTTCCCATGAAGGGGGGGGGGGGTGAAGTGTCTAGTCAAAAATGAACCTTGATTGAGCCACATGTGATCCACAGAGCTAGCTGTAGCATTTCTATGAAGCCATGATGTCTATAGCCATTTATCTATATCAGGTCCGTTTGGACCCGAACACCACAGATGTAAAAGAAAAAAAAAAAAAAAACGTTCAAGAGATTCAGAATTAGCTACATTTACATTTACATTTAGTCATTTAGCTGACGCTTTTATCCAAAGCGACTTACAAGTTCTGTGCGACAAGACAGCAAGAAGGGTATAACTCTATCAGCTGAGTAACAATGTTCATCAAAGTGTTGCGTGTTACAGTGTAGGTTAGTTTATTAGGACAAGTGCATGACATTAAGGTTAGTCGGGGTTAGATTTTTTTTTTTTTTTTTTTATTATCATTTCAGATAATGGTTGAAGAAGTGAGTCTTTAGTCGACGGCGAAAGATTGGACGGGATTCGGCTGTCCTAACTGGGATGGGTAGTTCATTCCACCATTGTGGGGCAAGGACTGAGAATAGGCGGCTTCTCTTTGATGACCCTCCGGGAGCTTGGATAGGAGTAGATCTGAGGCGGCCAGAAGACGCAGAGCGTAGGGGTCTTGAGGGTGTGTAGTTAGAGACCATTGACCGGAGGTAGGCGGGAGCGGTTCCCTTTGCCGCACGGTATGCTAGGTCGAGGGCCTTGAAGCGGATACGTGCAGCAATGGGGAGCCAGTGCAGGTCCCTAAGAAGTGGGGTGACATGGGCTGACTTCGGTAGGTTTGAGATCAGGCGGGCCGCTGCATTTTGAATGAGTTGAAGAGGCTTGGTGGCAGTGGCCGGGAGGCCAGCTAGCAGTGCGTTGCAGTAGTCGAGGCGGGAGATGACTGTTGATTGGACGAGGAGTTGGGTGGCTTCTTTTGTCAGGAAGGGGCGTATCCTTCTGACGTTGCTCAGGAGGAATCTGCAGGTTCTGGTTGTCGCTGCGATGTGAGCAGAGAAGTTCAACTGGTCGTCGAGGACAACACCAAGGTTCTTGGCGGTCGGCGACGCGGTCACAGCTGCATTCTCGACTGTGATGGAGAGGTCGGTCAGGGGGGAGGATTTGGCCGGCAGGTGGAGCAATTCTGTTTTGCTTAGGTTCAGTTTGAGGTGGTTGGTCGTCATCCAGGCGGAGATGTCGGACAGACAGGCCGAGATCCGCTCAGAGACGTGGATATCTGAGGGAGGGAAGGAGAGGAAGAGTTGAGTATCATCGGCATAACAATGATATGAGAAGCCATGAGATGTGATAATGTTACCCAGTGATTTAGTGTAGAGGGAGAAGAGAAGGGGTCCTAGGACCGAGCCCTGGGGGACACCCGTCCGGAGGGGGCGGGTGGCCGACAGAGTCCCTCTCCATGACACTTGGTAGGAGCGGTCATTGAGGTATGATGTCAGCCATGTCAGCGCAGATCCAGCCACTCCCATTCCTGCGAGGGCCGCGAGGAGGATCTGATGGTTGACTGTGTCGAAGGCTGCAGATAGATCTAGGAGAATCAGGACAGAGGAGAGGCCTTTCGCTTTTGCTAAGTGAAGTGCCTCTGTGACCGCAATGAGGGCCGTTTCTGTGGAGTGGCCAGTCCGGAAGCCAGACTGATTGGGGTCTAGGAGGTCATTCTGTAAGAGATAAGCAGTAAGTTGGTTGGATACAGCACGTTCAAGTGTTTTAGAAAGGAAGGAGAGAAGAGAGACAGGGCGATAGTTGGCTATGACGGTGGGATTCAGGGTTGGTTTTTTTATGAGGGGCGTTTGGCTTGATTTAGGGAGGTGGGGACCACCCCCGAGTTGAGTGAGGAGTTGATGGTTGCAGTTAGGAATGGGAGGATGTCCGGTGCTATGGTCTGGAGGAGTGGGGAGGGTAGCTGGTCCAGCTGGCATGTAGTCGGACGGTTCGACGTTACCAGTGTCAGGGTCTCGGCTTCTGTAATGGGAGAGAAAGATGACAGAGTGAAGGATGAGGTTCTCGATTCAGCGTTTGGAATGGGTGGGGGTTGGGAGAAGGAGCTGCGGATGTTCTCCACTTTTTCCTCAAAGAAGATCGCAAAGTCTTCGGCAGAAAAAGATGAGGGAGGAGGAGGTGGGGGGGGAGTGAGGAGGGAGGACATGGTAGCATGCAGTTTGCGAAGATTCTTGGCAGAGGCCTCGATCCTATGGTGAAAGAAAGAAGCTTTGGCATTAGTAATGGTTTTGGAGAATGTTAACAAGTGGTTGTGATATGTGTCGATGTCAGCAGTGAGGCGTGACTTTCTATACTTCCTCTCAGCCGCTCTCAGGACCTGTCTTTGTTCTCTCACTGCATCCGTCAGCCATGGACTGGGTGGGGAACGGCGGGCAGGTTTCTCAACGAGGGGACAGAGCTTGTCGAAGGAGGTTGCAAGGGCTGAGAGGAGGGTGGAGGTTGCCATCTCTGTGGGGAGAGCAGAGAAGGTGTCCCTCAAAGGTAGAGCGGATATTATGTCAGAGGAGAGGGTGGAGGGGGATAGGGAGGGCAGGTTGCGTCTGAGTGAGACGGTTTGAGTTGGGGTGAAGACTTTTCGGTTAAGCATGAGAGTTAGTGAGAAGGATATGAAGGAATGGTCAGATACATGTAGGGGAGTTACCATGGTGTTAATGATGCTGGAGTTACGGGAAAATATGAGATCCAAGGAGTTGCCTGCTTTGTGGGTGGGAGGCATGGCAGTGGGAGTCAGGTCAAATTGTTGTAGGAGGGAGACCACTGGGACTGACTGAGATGAGTCAGGCAGGTTGAAGTCGCCCAATAGAAGGAGCGGGGTACCATCTTCCGGTAAGGAGCTTAGAAGCATGTCCAGCTCATCTGTGAAGTGATCGAGGGGACCTGGAGGGCGATAGAGTGTAACAATGGTGAGATTGAAAGGATTAGAGACAGATACTGCATGATATTCGAGGGAGGAGAGTGACAGTTCTGGGAGTTGCGTTAGGTTTGTAGCCCATGAAGGAGATGTCATGAGGCCAGTGCCTCCACCCCGTCTGGAGGGTCGAGGTGTGTGAGTGAAGTTATAGTTTGTAGATAATGCTGCAGGTGTTGACGAGTTATTGGGGGTTATCCAGGTCTCAGTTAGAGCCAGGAGCTGCAGATTTAGACTATGGGCGTAGGCAGTAATGAAGTCAGCTTTCTTGACTGCTGATTGACAATTCCATAAGCCTCCCTGTACTGTGACAGGTGTATTAGTGGCTGTAGGAGGGTAGGAGAGATTAGCCGGGTTGCTAGCAAACTGGCGTGGATGGGTTGATTCTGTTCTTGAGGAGCAGATTGTGGATATAGGTATGAGGCACATTGTGGTGTCAAGAGTGGTAGGAGGAGGTTGAAGGGGCTAGGGAGGAAGCGAGATAGTAGGGAAATAGCAGAGTGGGACGGGAATATGGGATTATGGTGTACTTAGCACTGGGTGGATCGGTGGATCCCTCTGCGGTGAACTCCAGGAAAACTCCTCCTCTTTGTCCCTCTTCGTTTCTCGACGCTTCGCTGACGCTATGCCAGCAAGTCTTTAAATCACTATCACTAATTACTGATGAGTGACACCTGCAGCAAAAGGCCACACCTCCAGTTTCTGTCAGCTGGGTGAAACTAATTACAAACAATTTCCACAACACAATTTAGTCACACACTTCAAAATGATGTACACAGTATTCAGTTAAAAGATCCTACCCTCTCTGCTGTTGTCCTCAGAATGAATCCAACAGAGAAAAAGCTGGTATTTAAGCAGAAAAACTGTCACAAGTGCCCACTTAACTACATGCACAAAGGCCACACCTCCAGTTTCTGTCAGCTGGGTGAAACTAATTACAAACAATTTCCACAACACAATTTAGTCACACACTTCAAAATGATGTACACAGTATTCAGTTAAAAGATCCTACCCTCTCTGCTGTTGTCCTCAGAATGAATCCAACAGAGAAAAAGCTGGTATTTAAGCAGAAAAACTGTCACAAGTGCCCACTTAACTACATGCACAAAGGCCACACCTCCAGTTTCTGTCAGCTGGGTGAAACTAATTACAAACAATTTCCACAACACAATTTAGTCACACACTTCAAAATGATGTACACAGTATTCAGTTAAAAGATCCTACCCTCTCTGCTGTTGTCCTCAGAATGAATCCAACAGAGAAAAAGCTGGTATTTAAGCAGAAAAACTGTCACAAGTGCCCACTTAACTACATGCACAAAGGCCACACCTCCAGTTTCTGTCAGCTGGGTGAAACTAATTACAAACAATTTCCACAACACAATTTAGTCACACACTTCAAAATGATGTACACAGTATTCAGTTAAAAGATCCTACCCTCTCTGCTGTTGTCCTCAGAATGAATCCAACAGAGAAAAAGCTGGTATTTAAGCAGAAAAACTGTCACAAGTGCCCACTTAACTACATGCACAAAGGCCACACCTCCAGTTTCTGTCAGCTGGGTGAAACTAATTACAAACAATTTCCACAACACAATTTAGTCACACACTTCAAAATGATGTACACCGTATTCAGTTAAAAGATCCTACCCTCTCTGCTGTTGTCCTCAGAATGAATCCAACAGAGAAAAAGCTGGTATTTAAGCAGAAAAACTGTCACAAGTGCCCACTTAACTACATGCACAAAGGCCACACCTCCAGTTTCTGTCAGCTGGGTGAAACTAATTACAAACAATTTCCACAACACAATTTAGTCACACACTTCAAAATGATGTACACAGTATTCAGTTAAAAGATCCTACCCTCTCTGCTGTTGTCCTCAGAATGAATCCAACAGAGAAAAAGCTGGTATTTAAGCAGAAAAACTGTCACAAGTGCCCACTTAACTACATGCACAAAGGCCACACCTCCAGTTTCTGTCAGCTGGGTGAAACTAATTACAAACAATTTCCACAACACAATTTAGTCACACACTTCAAAATGATGTACACAGTATTCAGTTAAAAGATCCTACCCTCTCTGCTGTTGTCCTCAGAATGAATCCAACAGAGAAAAAGCTGGTATTTAAGCAGAAAAACTGTCACAAGTGCCCACTTAACTACATGCACAAAGGCCACACCTCCAGTTTCTGTCAGCTGGGTGAAACTAATTACAAACAATTTCCACAACACAATTTAGTCACACACTTCAAAATGATGTACACAGTATTCAGTTAAAAGAGCCTACCCTCTCTGCTGTTGTCCTCAGAATGTTGTCCTCAGAATAGCTAAAATGGTAAACATGAGTGTTTGTGTTTAAAGGAAATCTCCAACAACAAGAAATAAAAAATAATTGATTTAGACAATTGCGTTTTATAAGCAAATATACTCGGAATTTTTTTTAACTTTAGGTTAGTTGTAACGTTAGTTTAGGTTCGTGTTAACGTTCGATAATGTACAAAATAAACATTTTCCGCTGCTATAAACATCGCACTTTTATTTTGAAACCCCCAGAAAGGAAGTCATTATATATGCTTTACCATCCTGTTCTGTGTTAGCTCCGGTTAGCTCAGAGCGTCCAGTAGTTAGTAGTATATTATCAATACCAGCCATTGGATTACTGTTTTCTAAATTGGGGAGGCTTTTAATCGTCAAGGTAAGAGGATTTTAAGTCATGGTATCCATAAACTTCAATCGGTTCGGATCCTTTGAATGAATGAGAATGTCAACAATCACGACGACACGTTGAAATCACTGACTGCGCTCAGAGAGGATTGGTTAGGCAAAAAAAAATGTCAAGTATATTTGCTTATAAAACGTAATTGTCTAATTCAATTATTTTTTATTTCTCCACGTGGTGAATACACAGGTCACAACATGTTTACATGAACGTTTTGGAGTTGTATTTGGAGTGTATTTCGTGACTGTATACAGTGTAAGGGAACGTCAGGCTCCGGATCTCCCCCACTTCCAGTGATGAAGCTCCGGATCTCCCCCACTTCCAGTGATGAAGCTAAGCTACGCTAACGGAGCGACTGTTCCCAAAGCTAAATGCACGCACAGAGACAAAAAAGGTATGTATCTTCTTGTCTAACTCCAGGGAAGATGTTAAATAAGCTAATTTCCCAAAATGTTGGAGTTTTCCTTTAAATAGCATACTCAAAGCCTTGTTCCGGGAAAAATAATTTAGATGGCAATTATTACATTTTAGATTCTTGAAACGGGTCAGTTCGGACCAAAGTAATATTGTATAGTATAGGATTATTTTAAGTATATTTGTTGTATTACAATGTATTGTATTTGTATATTATTTATTTAATGTATGTGCACACTACTACGGTTGAGGAGACAAGGAAAACAAGAATCTCACGTTTTCGGAATGTATACATTCTAAAAGCTGTGACAATAAAACCTATCTACCTACACAAATTGTTTTTGTGCGGTCCATTGAGCATGCACCTTCACGTGATAGGCACATTAACTGTAGGTCAAACTCCCCAAACAAACAAGCACACCATTGATTTAATTGCCATATAAATCACATACAAAGATCTAGGGCTGTCTTAAATACTTCGAAGCCTCGTTCGATGGGCATGGGATTCGAATATGAAAATAAAATTTGATTATTGAAAGAATATATATATATGATTTTTTTTTTTGTGCAAAATCAACTTGCCTCTCTTTGTTAACTACAACAAGCAATGCTGTTTTGTTATTTAAGATGAGGTCGGACTCTGCACTGACAGATTTGTGTTCATTGTGCTGCTAAATTATAAAGCCTCAAATGACGGCTTACAATATTTCATGAAAGCAAAGTGTTTTGTTTGTCTAAGATTTAAAAAGGTTTAAACTTTACAGCACTGACAAAGTGCTGTACAAGTCCCACAACATAAAAAAAGAATGATAATAATAATATTTAAAAGAAAATAGTAATATTATTATTATTTTTTTTTATCTCGAAGCCTCAAATTAAAATTGAATTTCAGCCCGAAGCTTCGAATTCCAAAAAAATCATTCGAAGGTCAGCCCTACAAAGATCTAACTATTACTCCTCTCTGAACATGAATATAAAACAAAAAGGTGATCTATTAACTCTGTAAACCTTATGATTCATCATTGATATTTGAATACTTGAAATCTGTATGAACTGAGTAGTTAGTATCAAATTAAATAAGATGGAACAGCTCCATGGATTAATTGAATAAACAATTATTTACGAGTATGGTATTGTTTAAATTGTACAGCTTTTTGCACATCTTTGTCAGGGAATTCTAACAATTCTGGACCTGAATGTACCAGTTAATTGTAATCCTCTCTCTCTCTCCTTATGTCTAGTCAAGCCAGGTTGTGGAGGAGAGAGACAGGGATGAACAGGCTATAGACTACTTTGCCCATCCTGAGCCTGCTATGATTGCAGGTGTTTTTACATCACCACCCGAAACAAGATTAAGCCAAGAGCGAGTGAGTACACTGGTCCACATGCACTGGTACACTTGTCCATGGCACTTACTACCCAGGTTTGTAGTGGTTTGGGGGAATAGTACAGTAGGTACGCATATTTAAGGGGACCACAAGGATGGTGTACTGGTGGGTGGTGTCTGACCGATTATGGTGGGCCGGTCTGGGCCTAAAATGCCAGGGCCGATTTTTGGTCCCAGTCCAGCCCTGCCTAGGAGCAAGCACTCCATACCTTCAGGAGGTGATAACCACTAATAAGTTACACAACTAAAAGGTCTATCATATCAAAACAATCTAGGGATGTACTAGGTATAATAAAAATCACATCTAGATGTAGACACGTGAATGTGTCTGTTAAAGACTCCGGTATTTAATATAGACATTGGAATATGTTCAATAAGACTTTCAGATATGTTCCCTTAGGAGGACGAACACTAGGGGGAGCTGCGGACAGTCAGGCTGGTGGTCAGAAGAACGGCGACAGGTGTGCTGCGGAACACACGAAGAAGGGAGGTGCACGCCCCTTCCTGCGACAACCACGGACGGGAGAAGGCGCGTGCGAGATAGCTCTGCCTGAACAATGGGCTCCAGGCTAATAACGTGACCTAGTAATTACCGTAAGTATAAAGCTGAGTATTTACGTGTTATAAGAACAAGTATAGTATCGAGACGTCGTGCTACCGAAGAAGACGGTCAACCGACCAACGTGAGAAAACGACAGAGATTTTGCGTGTTTAGCAGTTAGGTCGGGAGCTATTATAGCCGCACCGGCTATTAGGTCATTCAAGTATTGTGAGTTAGCCACTTAGCTTAGCTCGTCGCGCCCAGCATGCTACAAGAGGAAGAAGGACGTTTCGCCCCAAGACTTCTACTGGACATCTCGTGCATTCGCCCAGACCACCAACTGACTGCCCGCACTATCCCAGCCGGGGTGTATTAGGTGACGGTCTACATAGACCACTTTATCGTTGAATAAGCACAGACATTATGGAACATTAGGGGTGGGAATCACCAGTTTCATCACGATACGATATCGATTCTTTGGACAACGATACGATATTTTCCGATATCACAAAGTCTGCAACGATACGATACGATTCGATTCAGGTGCCTGCTATCGATATGAGACGATATTATATGCCCATTTAACACAATCAGTACAAAAAGGCAATGGAAATATCATGACATTTTTATTTTTGAGCTCTTCCAGACATTTAAATGAAAAACAATCTATTGTTTTTAATACAAATAGACCTCCTGTTCACTGTAAAATGCCACGTTTTGATATATTTAGCTTTAAACTTTAAGTAATTTTTTTTGGAACTCACAACACGCAACCTAAAACCCCTTCCTATCCCAAACCATTCCTGCAATTGTTTTATGTTGCATGATGATCATGAATACATTTAATATGTATTGTATTTTTTATGTTTAAATATCAACATTATCTGTCCATCCTCAGTACATTTACTATAAATATACTAACCGTATACTTCATCTGGTCTTTCCAAACGCACACACACACAGAAAGGGAGCATGGCTGGCCCCCCTCCCCTCCTTCCCAGTCCCCACTTCTCTGCCTATGGCTCTGGGTTAGCTTGTTGTTAGCTTACGCTAACGTAACGGTAATTTCGATCTTTTAGCGCGACGTGGGCATAAAGGAATGGCGAGGATTGCAAAGCAGGTTAGATGCATTTGACCCGTTGCGGAATAAAACAGCAGGGACTTGATTTGGGTCGCAGAATAGGCACACTAGCCTTGCTCTAGTGACGCTCTAGTCTAGACGCTACTACTGTGTGCTGTTGATCCGAGCGGATATGACACTCCATGGGATTTTCAAAATAAGAGTATCGCAATATGAATCAATCTTTTTACATTGCATCGATCCTATTTGATCATTGATAATAGATCGATATATCGATCTGGATCGATGTATCGTCCCACCCCTATGGACTAAAGCCAGCCACGGCTAGACTGTTTAACGTGACTCAGACATTGGTGTATGCGAGACCCCAGCGCCGTGGCTGTGGACTTTGATATGCGAGCGTGTTCGTAAAGGTACACCCGGTGCTTTAGTTGCCGTTGGATTAAAATCTTTTATTTGTTCATGCTCTCCAGGAGAGTGAAAGGGCCATAGTGTTTGAGGCCACTACGTCCCCAAGCTACGACTCGGCGCTACAACGGGGGATTTTACCTATTCTTTTGGGGTTACTTTAAGGTGCCGGCTTAGCATAGGTAAATTGCATTGCACAGGTGTGGGCCCACGCAGGTTGTGTATACGTTCCAGGTTACCCACGGGGTTGAACCGTGTATCGTATAATAGTTGCGTGTTGCGTTATTGCCGTGCCGCCACCGGGCGGAGGTTTATCGATAGCGTAACCTTGTTATACATTGTGCTACTGCAGCAACGCCTTTAAAGGGAACGTCCACCATTTTGTTAACATTGTGGAGTATTGCTTTCTTTTCATGCTGAGTGGGAAGGGAATGTGTGTTAAGAAGGTAAGCCTGTGATATATTGTTTCCATTCATACTAGATAAAATAGACTGCTTACTAGGGAAGTAGTATTGTGATGCACTGTTTAGTGTCTGTGTCACCCTGTCGTTTACAGTAAGGTTTGATTGAATTGATTGAAAAGTTTATTAACAGATTGCAGAATGGGTACAGTACAGTACAGCTCAATACATACAATTGTTAAGGGGATGCAGACCAGAGAAAGACTTTCGTCTTGTTTACATCAGGGTCCCCCATTTTCAATTCATCATATGACACACACGACATACAGATAGACAGTACTTATACATCTATACATTTATGACATACCAGATTTGCAAATACAGTACTGTTTGTGATACAAAAAGTGTCCAGAAAAAGAGTTATATACATTTCAGATTCAGATTCCTTTATTCGCCATTTCATACAGGTACAAAATGGAACGTGTTTTGGCATTACAGTGCATACTTTTTTCACAATTAAGAACAATACAACAGTAAATAAATAATTTTAAGTAAAGTGCAAGACAGGACATAACAGTGAGACAACAATAAGACTGTGAAAGTGCGGTGGTTGGGGACATGGATACAGTGCAACACAAAGTTCAAGTCCATTGTACATTGGAGGAGGTTGGGTAGGTGGGGTGGGGTTTGGTGGGTAGGGCTGTACATTGGTGGGGGGGGGGGGGGGGGGGGGGCACTGTACACTATACATTGGAATACTGACAAAGCCATACTTGGTCTTTACTGTACAACTGGGTTAGGACATTTGTAGGGGCCAGTTTCGAATTGCAGTCTCTCGTAGGTGTTCTTTGAGAGTGTTTTTGAAAGTGGGTAGTGATTCACATTCCTTTACAGCTTTGGGTAGGGTGTTCCACATTGATGTGGCATAATTGTGAAACGTGTTTAGTCCCTTGTTTGAGCCGAATCTGGGTTTAACATGATTTGTGGAGCTCCCTCTGGTGTTGTGATCGTGGTATTCACTGACCTTTGGGAAGTATTTTGACATGTACATGGGTACCTTGGTCGTGTAGTGTATCTTGTAGACCAGGCCCATTGCAAGTTGCTGTACTCTGTCGTCTACTCTAAGCCATCCTAGGTTGGCAAAGTGGGCAGGGGTGAGGTGGGTTCTAGGAGTCAGGTCAAGCAGTAGTCTGACTAGTTTGTTTTGAGATGTTTGTAATTAGGTTTTTAGTGCCTTTGCGGTGCTATGGTACCATGAGGAGCATAGTCGTAGTCGTAGTATCCTTGAATGAGTGCCCCTGCCAGAGTCTTCAGGGTATTCTTGTTTACCAGACAGGAGATCCGGTACAAGAATCGAGTTTGTTGGTTGACTATTTTTATTACATTGGATGCCATTTTGTCACAGGAAAGATTAGCCTCTAGGATGGAGCCCAGGTAGGTAATTTCATCTTTCCTTGTGACAATATTGTCACCCACTGTAACTGAGAAGCCGTCGGTCTTGCTGAGTTTGTTATTTGAATCGAAGAGAATGGGTAAATTGTGATAATGTGTTTATGTGACTGTTCATTTGCAATTTACAGTAAACAGGACTGTGATAATTGGATCCACTGTGTGTGTGTGTGTTTCAGCATAGCTGTCAATGTGTACGGTTTGACCGGGATTCTCCTGTTTTTCGACCCTCTGCACGGGCCGTTTACGGCGTACGGATTGGTACGTATTTTGTGCTTATTATTATTATTTTATTTTTTACAAAATGGGTGCAATTCTCCTCCGTGACGACAGGTGGCAGCAGTGTAGATTAGACCGTTATCACAGGAAGTCAGACCGGAAAAACCGGAAGACGGTTGCGACATGAAGAAGAATACCAACAGCGTCCGGATAAAGGAGGGATTTAGCGCAAATGTATTAGTACATTCTACGATGGACTTGAGAGGATTGTGCGCTTCCACCAGCTAAGAAAGCCAAGAGGAGCGGCTGCAAATATCTCACCAGGTGGGAGGACTCTTTCCCGTACCTCACGAAGAGCAACATTTCAACACTCCATGCTTTTTGTAAAGTATGTCGAGCTGATTTCACTATCTCACACGGAGGAAAACACGACGTCAGTCAGCATGACAAATCAGCGAAACACAAGCGAGGCATAGAAGGTATGACAAATGCCCGTGTTATGACTACGTTCGTGACGAGAAATACAACAGAGGCTGATCTAGTCACCAGAGCTGAAGTTATAATGGCCATGACTATTGCGCAAACGAACAGTTCCTTCACTTTCAGCGACGTGTTCAACCGGCGCGTATCAGATATGTTTCCCAAAGGTTATGACATTCCTCAGAAGTACTCGGCTGGGAAAACGAAAATTACCCAACTCATCAAAGGTAAGATAATGAATGAAAAACTTTATTTAACAGATAATTGTATTAACAGATTGCAGAATGGGTACAATACAGTACAGCTCAACACACAATTGTTAAGGGGATGCAGGCCAGAGATACTCGTCTTGTTTACATGAGGCTCCCCTCCCCCATTGTGTGGCTTTCATTGCTAGCCACAGACTAGCTAGCAGCTAACGTTACTAATGAATAGACAATATACTACTAGCCTAGGTTTACCCTGCGTTCTGTTAAATGGCTGCTGTGAAAAGGATCTATAAATAATACTGTTTGCTAATATAAAGGACAATCAAATCTAATCAATGGACTCTTTTGCTCAACAGGTGCCATAGCTGTGGAGTGTGATGACGACGTTACAACCATATGTAAAGCTCAGCCTTTTTCATTGTTGTGCGACGAATCGAACAACAGAAAAAACGACAAAGAATTTGTTATTCTTGCAAGAATCTACGATGAGTCCAATCTGGAGGTGATGACGAAGTTCCTAGACATGCCCATATGCAATGTGGGTAATGCTGAGAACTTGTATCAGAAGATATCCCAAGTATTGAGGTAAGATAATTTCACTGTCTACCTAGTTTGCATTTAATTGTAACAGCTAATATTAGAGCATAGCAGCTTTTGTCAGGTTGTTTTATGGGCATATCTTTATTTTTTTCCAATAGCAAAAGAGGAATTCCATGGGAGAACCTTGTTGCCTTCAACTCCGACAACGCCAGTGTCATGAAAGGCCGGTACAATTCTGTTATTAGCAGAATAAGGGGAAGCCAGCCTAATGTCCAGGACCTGGGCTGCATTTGCCACCTTGCCCAGCTTGCCACTGGTTGTGGAATCACAGCAGCTAAAGTTCCAGTGGCAAGCATTTTGGCCGGCATACACAACCACTTTGACGCAAGGTAAAAACTACAATTTCTCTCCTCTTGCCTGTACCCCCATCTCTCCCTTATGCCCCCCCCCCCACACACTCATAACTAATCTCATATTAGTAGCCTACACCATGAGCAGACCTACAAAAATAAACTAGAACAAGGAGGGCTGCAGCGTTCTTGTAGTGTGAATCCAGTGTTTAGATGAAGAGTGTATATATATGAAGAGTGCCTGGAACTTCTTTGTTTTTACCTACAAAATATGTTCTTGTTTTCAGTGCAAAGAGGGGTGAGCTCTTCAAGGAGTTTCAGGAGTTTACAGAGTCAGATAACCTGAAGCTGCTAAAGTACTGCGTTATCAGATGGCTCAGTCTGCACACATGCATACTGAGAGTACTCAACCAGTGGGAGGCTTTGAAGGTAAGATTGTAATACTAAACTCCACTCCGCCGATATCTCTATGTATTATGGTATGTTTCCATTGATTATTTTCTCCATATATTCCCCATATAGGCATACTTCAACAGCAATGAGGACGTGGAAAGTAACCCCAAAGTTCGTTTCCTGGCAAACCATTTTGGAGATCTGGTTACGAGAACATACTTTATGTTCTTAAGTTATGCTCTTAAGCCTTTGGCTGATTTCAACGCAGCCTTTCAGGTGGGTGTCATGACTTGTGATAATGTAAGGATTACCATATAAATATCATTATGATGATAATGCTTATCATTTCACTGTTGTCTGTCTACAGTCGGAGGGAGTCCAGATTCACAGACTCGAACGTGATATGTGTCAGCTGATCGTGCGGTTCTTGGGCTTCCTCATACCACCCAGGTCCATCGTGGGTGTGCCTCTCAAGGAGGTGCAATATGGAGAGGGACATCAGCTGGCAGATGAAGAGCTCTGCATTGGAGAAGAGACACGTGCATTCATCGAACAGGCAGACATCCCTGTCTCAGCCAGGAAGAAAATCTTTCAGTGAGTATATTATTATTGTAGTTATGATCTCAACTTGAGAAGTCTGTTGTGTGCCCTGAAATGACACTAATGAATATGATTTGTTTTAGAACTGTAAGAGCCTTCTATGAAGCAACTATACGAAAGATGATCGCCTGCTTTCCAATCGACTCTCAACTCCTGAAGGACCTGGCAGTGCTAGACCCTGCATTGCGGCTTGACATAACTCAAATGACAGGTATAGAAATAGTTTAAGATAACTTCTGTGGCTCCTCACAACATGCATTGAGCTGTGCATAGCCTGGTAGATGGTGCCATCTAGTGGCGATCAAAATGCTTGATTGTGATTGGTCAATAGCGCTCCGTTACCCGTATCAGCTGTCATTATTGCGCGTTGCCCATGCCAGCGGTCAGTTATCGAGAAATAATTGGCCGCTGCTATGGGCAACCGAGCGCTATTGACCAATCACAATCAAGCATTTTGGCGAATGTGAAAACGCCATGTAATAACCCTTTTTTAAAGACGAGTAGATATTAGCAACAGTTTCCAGTTAGAATAGAATTATAATTTCCAGTTGAAGACAGCAAGATACTTTGACTGTATTGTATAGTTTTGTTTTACAGTGAGAAGGCTAGGAGCCCTGTTCCCTCAGTTGAGTTTCGATCTGAATCTGCTGTCACAGGAACTCGCCCTATACCGGACGGTCGAGCAGCTCCCCCAAGAAGACAGAATCAACAGATTTTGGGGCCTTCTAGGCAAGGACTTGAAGTTCAGTGAGCTGGCGAGACTTATGAAGGCTCTGTTATGCATTCCACACAGCAATGCCAGCTCTGAAAGGGTATTCAGTATGGTGAAGAAGATTGTCACAGAAAACAGACTGGCATTGGACAACAGTACTGTTTGTGCTCTACTGTCATGCAAGATCAATCACCCTGGTCCAGCTGAAAAATACACTCCTTCTCAGAAGGTGTTGAAAAATGCGAAGTCTGCAACGTATATCTACAACAGGTCCCTGGCCGAAGCAAGAGCCCCCCGCGCATGAAGTATCAGTCTAATTAGATTAGATTAAAATGTATTGTCATTATACAGTACAACGAAGACATTTGGCATCCAACCAGAGTGCAAATGTAACAGTAAAGTGCAATAGTAATATACAATACATCAGATGTATGTACAGTACAGATCACTTTAAAGGAAGGAGGTATTGTATAGTTTAGATACAGTTACAATTGTATATTGTAGTGTACATAGGATCCAGTTTTTCATGAACATGGCATGTCTTTTTTTTATCATGCATATCCTGTTAGCTATATTTTTTGCATTTTGCACAATCAATGCGGGCGTGACCACCTGCATTTCACTATGTGACAAATAAACCTCTTGATTCTTCTTGAGTTGTCGTATTAATATTAATATGTGCAATACACAATTGTTAAGGGGATGCAGACCAGAGGACTTCTTCCCCCATTTTCAATTCATAACATTTATGTATGAATTGTAAGATTTCAATAAATATGTTAATGCTACTACTAAAACTGAATTTATACTGAATTTGTCTTACACTTAATGCAGGGATGTTCACAGCATTTCACTTTCAACCAGGTATCTGATTAATTTAATGTAGCAACTAGTTCACCCAGTCCTTGTTGGACTGAGTGATAAGTGGTTGCCTAGTGGAGATTTAGGATTCACTGACTGGAGACTGTAAGAAAAAAAGCTGCAAGAAAACTAAATGTCTGGCATCTATGGTTTCCAAATACTGTCAAATTACAGTAAAATCAAATGCATTTACAGATTACAACCTTTATTTAATGGTTATTTTGATAAAAGGTAATTTACTGTATTTTTATAGCATTTACACTCTACACAGTAGGAAAACAAAATAATACCGGTTTTGACCAGCAGATGGCAGCGACGAGGCAGCTCCATTGGGAGGGGGCGGGGCCGGGTGGGAGGGGGCGGGCTGAGGGGGCGGGGCCAGGAGAAGGGGCGTGGCTAAAATCTGTACAGATTTTGAAATCCCAATGTTGACAGCTATGGTGTTGATTGATTGATTGATTGAAAACTTTATTAACAGATTGCAGAATGGGTACAATACAGTACAGCTCAATACACACAATTGTTAAGGGGATGCAGACCAGAGAAAGACTTTCGTCTTGTTTACATCAGGGTCCCCCATTTTCAATTCATCCGGATATATATGACATACATGACATACAGATAGTCAGTACTGCTACATCTATACATTTATGACATACCAGATTTGCAAATACAGTACTGTTTGTGATACAGAAGGAGTCAAGAAAAGGGAGTATATACATTTGACGTAGAAACTGTACATTGGAGGAGGTTGGGTGGGGGGGGTTGGGTACATTGGGATATTGACAACCATACTGGGTAATTTACATTGGAGGTGGTTGGGGGGGGGGGGGGGCACACTGTATAAACAAGTAAAACTGTACATTGAGGGGGGGGGGGGAGGAGACACTGTACAAACAAACAAAATGTTACATTGGACTATTGACAAAACCATACTAGGTAAATGACTGTACATTGGAGGGGGTTGGGTTAGGATATTTACAGGGGCCAGTGTTGAATTGCTTTCAGTGTTTCAGTGAAGTGTCAAGGTATAACCTGTCTCTGAGTCCTAACATTAACGGGGTAATACACTGATTTCAGGTCTTCAACGGCAAAAAGATAGGTACTATTTTGGGGGAGACTGATTGATTGATTGATTGAAAAGTTTATTAACAGATTGCAGAATGGGTACAGTACAGTACATCTCAATACATACAATTGTTAAGGGGATGCAGACCAGAGAAAGACTTTCGTCTCGTTTACACCAGGGTCCCCCATTTTCAATTCATCATAACATATATGACATACATGACATACAGATAGACAGTACTGCTACATCTATACATTTATGACATATCAGATTTGCAAAAACAGTACTGTTTGTGATACAAAAGTGTCCAGAAAAGGAGTGTATATACATTTGGCGTAGAAACTGTACATTGGAGGAGGTTGGTGGGGTGGGGTTGGGTGAGGGCTGTACATTGGAGGTGGGGGGGGGGGGGGGGGGGGGGGGGGGGTTGGGTAGGGGACACACACATTTTACACTGTACATTGGAATATTGACAAAGCCTTACTTGGTCATTTACTGTACAACTAGGTTAGGACATTTGTAGGGGCCAGTTTCGAATTGCAGTCTCACGTAGGTGTTTTTTGAGAGTGTTTTTGAAGGTGGGTAGTGATTCACATTCCTTTACAGCTTTAGGCAGGGCGTTCCACATTGATGTGGCATAATTGCGAAACGTGTTTAGTCCCTTGTTTGAGCCGAATCTGGGTTTTACATGATTTGTGGAGCTCCCTCTGGTGTTGTGATCGTGGTATTCACTGACCTTTGGGAAGTATTTTGACATGTACATGGGTACCTTGGTCGCGTAGTGTATCTTGTAGACCAGGCCCATTGCAAGTTGCTGTACTCTGTCGTCTACTCTAAGCCATCCTAGGTTGTCAAAGTGGGCAGGGGTGAGGTGGGTTCTAGGAGTCAGGTCAAGTAGTAGTCTGACTAGCTTGTTTTGAGATGTTTGTAATTTGTTTTTTAGTGCCTTTGAGGTGCTTTGGTACCATGAGGTGCAAGCATAGTCGTAGTACCCTTGAATGAGTGCTCCTGCTAGAGTCTTCAGGGTATTCTTGTTTACCAGAGAGGAGATCCGGTACAAGAATCGCGTTCGTTGGTTGACTTTTTTTATTACATTGGATGCCATTTTGTCACAGGAAAGATTAGCCTCTAGGATGGAACCCAGGTAGGTAATTTCATCTTTCCTTGTGATAATATTGTCACCCACTGTAACCGAGAAGCCGTCGGTCTTGCTGAGTTTGTTATTTGAACCGAAGAGAATGGACTCTGTTTTGCCCATGTGTAATGATAGTTTGTTGTCGGCGAGCCATATGCAGATTTTGCCTAGTTCCGAGCTGAGGGCTTTTTCAACCTGTAACTTGTTCTTGTCAGAGACCAGCAGGGCTGAGTCGTCCGCAAACAGGAACAAGTTGCAGTCACAAGCTGACGACATGTCATTTGCATAAATTAGGAATAGTAGCGGTCCTAGTATGCTTCCTTGTGGACTGTATTGATCACTACTTTCACCGGGTGTGAGGCGGTACGCCGCTTATTAGACAGGACGCAGTTGTTAAAGGGGTTTACAGGGTACTGGTGCGTATTTGTCATTATAAAATCCTGCATGACTACTGTACCTGTTCCTAGGTTAGTAAATCCTAAGGCCCTGCCTACTGCATCCCTACCCCAAGGCTTACGTCTAACAACGCGGCCACTACAGCTGGGGGTTCGGTGGGACTTAGCTCCTCCGTGTCCCTGCTATCCGGTGTTCGTATAATCTCACCCTCACTAAACGGAGGTTGTCCACCTGCTACATAGAATTTGCCCAGATGGTACCAAATTGTCCAATTTGCGGCTTGGGCCCGAACTGGTCACGTGATGCCTGTATGCTCGCTAGCTAACATCGATAGCTGTTGATATTATCCAACCAGGCAACTCGCGTTTACATTGAACTTAGCATGTCATTGGCACTTTCACAAACAGTGCAAAATGTACAAAGTAATAATAGTAGCAACCAAACGAAAACACAATTGTTCACATTCTTACCTGCATAGGAGGAACTTAGTGAAGAATCAAACACAAGACGCTGATGCTCTCGTTCGTGTTATGAATGTAATGAGAAGCTTCTTCTTCTTCTGGCTTTCCAGCAGTCTAGACGCCCGTCGGCGTATTGCTGCCTCACACTGTTTGTGTTAGGTACTGCACAATACTGTGGCCTTACATATTGATTGAAAACTGTATTACCAGATTGCAGAATGGGTACAATACAGTACAGCTCAATACAAACAACTGCTAAGAGGATGAAGAACAGAAAAAGACGTTGTCTTGTTTACATAAGGGTCCTCCATTTTCAATTCATCAAGATATTTATGACATACAAGACATACAAATATACGGTACTGTGTAAGAAAGAGAGAACATCATAAAGAAATATATATCCGAAGGGGAAGAAACTGTACATTAGAGGGGGTTGGGTGGGTGGGGGGGGGGGATTTTGACATTTACAGGGGCCAGTTTCTAATTGCAGCCACCCGTAGGTGCTCTTTCAGAGCGGTTTTGAAGGAGGGTAGGGATTCAAATTCCTTTACGGCTGTGGCTAGGGCATTCCACATTATTGTGGCATAATTGCGAAACGTGTTTAGTCCCTTGTTTGAGCCGAATCTGGGTTGAATGTGATTTGCGGAACTCCCTCTGGTGTTGTGGTCATGGACTTCACTGACCTTTAGGAAGTATTTCGACAGGTACATGGGTGAATGAATGAATGAAAACTTGATTTAACAGATTGCAGAATGGGTACAATACGGCTCAATACACACAATTGTTAAGGGGATGCATTGCAGACCAGAGAAAGACGTTTGTCTTGTTTACATCAGGGTCCCCCATTTTACTTTGTGGTGTAGTGCAGTGGTTCCCAAAGTCGGGGTCGCGACCCAAAGGTGGGCCGCGAGCAGCCACGGGAGGGCCGCGAGATGATTTCCAAATTTTTTTTTTTGTCAGGCCACTGAACTTAGGACAGTGTTTCTAGTTGTATTCTAAAATTCTATTCTATTGTATTCTAAAATGTGACTATAATGGTTTTATATTAACTTAATAAATAAACAAAAACTAAAAATCTACTTATTTCAACGAACATTTCAAACTAAATAACAGATTATGCACATAAAACGCTGAAAACAACCGAAGCAACAATAGTATTTTAATGAGGCTATTATTATTATCATTATTATTTTGCAACAAGTTAGCCCTCTCATAAATAGCACATATAAATGAATAACTAACTTGAACTAACTTAATAGGATTGAAGTGATATTTGGCTTAAAAAATCGGTCGCCTGGCAATTTTTTTTATAAAAAAAATCCTGACGATGTGCATTGGGCCGCGGCTCTCTGACGCCTTATTTTCTGGGTCCCGGCCTGAAAAGTTTGGGAACCCCTGGTGTAGTGTATCTTGTAGACCAGGCCCATTGAAAGTTGCTGTACTCTGTAGTCTACTCTAAACCATCCTAGATTGTCAAAATGGGCAGGGGTAAGGTGTGTTTTAGGAGTAAGGCCAAGCAGTAGTAGTTTGTTTTGTGATGTTTGGAGCCTGGTTTTTAGGGACTTTGAGGTGCCATTTTGTCACAGGAAAGATTTGCCTCTAGGATGGAACCCAGGTAGGTAATTTCATAATGAGAGAAAGAGATAATGAATGGAGATAATGAATGGATCTGATGAAGAGGATTAGTTGAGGGATTAAAGGGATACATTTCAAGGACGGACTGAACACACAACAAACACAATGGACCTCACACACAGCCATGTTTTCATGAGCAGTGTGGAGACATTCCATAGATTTGTATTCATTCCCCAACTCTTTACTCCTAACCTTAACGATAGCAACTACATGCCTAGCCCTAAAATATCTCCTTTACCTTGTGGAGACACACCGTGTGTGTCCCCACAACACACTTACATTTAGTCATTTAGCTGACACTTTTATCCAAAGCGACTTACAAGTTTTGTACAACAAGTCATCAGGAAGGGTACAACTCTATCAGCTGAGTAACAATGTTCATCAAGGTGTTGAGTGCTACAGTGTAGGTTAGTATATTAGGACAAGTGCATGACAGTAAGGTTAGTTAGGGTTAGAGTTTTTTTTTTCATTGCAGATAATGATTGAAGAAGTGCGTCTTTAGTCGACGGCGAAAGACTGGTCAGGTTTCGGCTGTCCTAACTGTGGTGGGTAGTTCATTCCACCATTGTGGGGCAAGGACCGAGAATAGGCGACTTCTCTTTGATGACCCTCCCGGAGTGTGAGCGTGTGCAGCATGTGTGTGTGTGTGTGTTCATGCTAAAGTGACTGTTAGTGTGTGAGCGTATACAGTGTGTGTGTTATATGTGTGCTCATGTGTGCTTGTGTATGGAGAGTTCAGTGTTCAAGACTCTGATGGCCTGGGGGAAGAAGCTGAGCCGGAGTCTCTCTGTCCTAGTTGCTGGTGTTCGCAGGCGTTTGCCTGACCGCAGCAGCTTGAACAGGCTGTTGTTGGGGTGGTGAGAGTCTTTCATTATTCTGCAGGCTCTGGATTTGCACCTCTTGTTATATAAGACCTGCAGGGGTGGTAGTGCAATACCCGTAGTATGCTCAGCTGAGCGCACCACTCTCTGTAGGGCCTTCTTGTCCTGTGCCTTGCTGTTTCCATACCAGGCAGTGATGTTTCCAGTCAAGATGCTCTCTACAGCTCCGGAGTAGAAGGACTGGAGTATCTTCCCCGATACTCTTCCTTAACTGTCTCAGGTGGTGGAGGCGCTGCTTCGCCTTCTTTACGACTGAGTTTATGTGTGTTGTCCATGTCAGGTCTTCTGAGATGTGGACCCTTAGGTACTTGAAGCTGCTCACCCTGTATCCCGTTTATCCTCAGTGGTGTGTGTGTCCCCTGCTGTGTTCTCCTAAAATCCACGATCAGCTCCTTGGTTTTACCAATGTTCAGGAGCAGGCTGTTGTCCTGACACCAGCGTTCCAGTGGATCAACCTCCTCCCGGTAGGCCTTCTCGTCGTTGTCAGAGATCAGCCCCACCACCACTGTGTCGTCCGCAAACTTCACTATGGAGTTGGAGCTGAACTTGGCCACACAATCATGTGTGTATAGTGAATACAGCAGGGGGCTCAGAACACAGCCCTGGGGGGACCCGATACTCAGGGTGATGGTGTTGGAGGTCTGACCCCCAACCCTGACCGCCTGGGGCCTTTCACTCAGAAAGTCCAGTATCCAGGCGCTCAGAGCGGAGCTCAGACCCAGCTCGATCACCTTGTCCACCAGTCTGGTGGGGACTATGGTGTTAAACGCTGAGCTGTAGTCAATAAACAACAGTCTCACATAGCCCCCCTTCTGGCAGTCTAGGTGAAAGAGGGTACTGTGTAGTACTTGAGAGACCGCATCGTCAGTGGACCTGTTTGGCCTGTATGCAAATTGCAAAGGGTCCATATCACTGGGGAGGGAGGCACAAATGTAATCCTTAACGAGCCTCTCAAAACATTTCATGACCACAGAGGTGAGTGCCACCGGTCTGTAGTCATTAAGACCTGTTGGGGAGGATTTCTTTGGTACCGGTATTATAGTGGACACCAGTGGCGGCCCGTGGGTGCTTCGCCACTAGGGGCGCTATACCAAACATTTTGCAAACATGTACAGTACCACGCAACAGACTCATGGCAAGACGTGAGCGATTCGACTCACGCTCACGGCAATGAATCGGCTCTTATGAACGAGTCGCTCAGCTGTTACTACAACAACACACAACCAGTCAAATAAAGTATAGTCTAGACTCTAATTCACAACTTGAAACACAATATATAAATAGAAAAGTTAGAAACAAAACTCGCCCCGTCTCCAAACACAGGCAGATCTCTCCCTCTCTCCTTCTCTCTCTCACACACAGCGCGACGTGGAATCGATTCGTTACACAATCAGACCTATTATATACCAAGAATAACTTCAGTATGAGTACAGGGCTGTACACATATTTTGCATATTGTTAAACGAGCCAAGGCTAGCTATTAAACTATCGATATGAATCGAAAATCTGGGACCCTGATGTAAACAAGACAAACGTCTTTCTCTGGTCTGCATCCCCTTAACAATTGTGTGTATTGAGCCGTACTGTATTGTACCCATTCTGCAATCTGTTAATAAAGTTCTCATTCATTCATTCATTCAAACATAGACGATATTGAACAAGCCATAATCCACGAGAGAGAGAGAGAGAGAGAGAGAGAGAGAGAGAGAGAGAGAGAGAGAGAGAGAGAGAGACTCACTGTTTAGTTGACACGTCCAGGGCAGACAGGAGGGCTTGCCTTGATAAAGTAGTGTATCACTGTTGATGTATTCCAGACCACTGTCCACTGTGTCCAGACTGCATCCGCCATATAGCTTGTTAGCCAAGTGTTAGCTTGTTAGCAGCACCACACAACAGTCACAAGTACTTCATTCCTTTGTCCATTTCCGCTCGAACAGACTGCAAACTACCTGCCGTTCTATCGCCATGCTCTAAGACAAACTCTAACCTTAACCAACTTTGAAAGAGTGCCTAAGCTTAACAGTCTAAAGAACTTGCAGTCACGGCACGCTCTAAGACAGGGGTCTCAAACTCAATTTACCTGGGGGCCGCTGGAGGTAGAGTCTGGGTGAGGCTGGGATCAAATATTCCACAAAAAAAGGGTTTCAAGTATTCCAAAAATGTATTAATACATCAACAAACTACCCCTTTGCCTCATCATAAAACCTCACAAACACCAGCAACTGAGCATTCTCAGTGGTGTCAGTGGACTCATCCACAGCTATGGAAATGCACTGTGCATTTTTTTTATTCTATCACAAAGCTGTTTAATGAAATCATCAGCCAGTATTTCAGTTATTCTGGTTGCTGTGCTATCTGAGGAGGATTTGCTTTTGTTTGCCTTCAAACATGGTCTCCATCACTTCAGTCATACATTATTTTATTATGTATGCATCAGAGAATGGCTTCTTGTGTTTAGCCAACACCCATGCCACTGAGTGAGGACTTGGTTGCTTTTTATCGTTGTGACATAACTTTAACAATAATTCTGCTTGGGGCGGCTAGGTGGTGTAGTGGGCAAGGCACTCGCCACCAGTGTGGAGACGCTAGGATTCACGTGTTCGAATCCAGCTCTCCACATTGTTTTCAGTTTAGCTGGTCGTCCGCAGTAATACACATTGGCCGTATTACGGGGAGGGAAAACTGAAGGGTGGGGATCGAACGTTGTGAACAAGCGACTCCTACAAGTCGGTTGGTGCGCCTGCGCAGTAGAATCAGGAAGTGTCGGGGGCAGCGTGATCCTCCCACGCGTTACTCCTCGACACTGAGAGATCGAGCTGCGCAGGTGAAAAGATGCGACTGCTGTTACCTCAAGTACCGGAGGGGACTTGTGCTATGTATGACTTAGTCCACATTGCAGCCGGCTTGTGGGAGGCAAGAAACAGCGTTCGTGACGGGGGAGGGTTGAATTGGATGATACGAAATTGGGATGGGAGAAAATATAGAAAAATGGGAGAAAAAGTGGATAAAAAAAAAAAAAAAATTCTGCTTGCAGCTTGATATGATGATTTCATTCCATTTATTTTTGTGGTTCTTAGTGCTGAAAGGTTGCATCAAAATAACGGTTTTGTTTCGTATTGGCGTTTCAAAATGCGTTTCAAATTGCCACTCTTCACAAGAGCTACCGTTTCTTGGCACATTGTGCTGGTTGGAGGGAGGATGAACGCATATTTTTCAGTCCATTGACCATTCACCTTTGAATTGCAGCGATTTTCACTGTTGACTTTTATTTTACTGGCCATCTTTGAACATGCCATATTTTTCTACTAGCTGCCTGCTGGCAAAACTATGCTACTCGCTACTGTACCTGCAGATTAGACTACCTGTATATGCGCTGTCAACTCTCGCTCTGACTCCGACCCGTTGAAAGAGACAACACGCATTCCGTGAAGACCCGCCCTACTCTGCCTCTGATTCGCAGACTGTGGGTGGGAGGGGGGTAACCTCGTTCCCAGCTTTATCTCGAGAGTGGGGGGGGGGAGGAATGGTGACGGGACGCTGAATATGATTGGACCAAAGCAGTAGACCGACACAGACAGTTGGAGCAGTGCAGCCGGACAGGAGATAGGGGAGAATTTTGAGGATACCTGCTATATGCACTGATGACAGGATATATTTCCTTCCACTTGGTATCACTCCGGAATCACGTTTCAACCACTAATGTTGCTGCCACGAGCCTGCGCTATGGTAGCCTACAAGTGATAAAATAAATAAAACGCCCAACTCGCGCAACGGGTCGGCAAAAAGGTTGCGCGCGGGCCGCACTAACACTAAACTTTGATGTCAAGTAGGGGGCCGCAAAATATCATCCTGCGGGCCGCAAATGGCCCGCGGGCCGCGAGTTTGAGACCCCTGCTCTAAGACAAACAACCTAGGACCGACCTAGGAACCAACCTAGGAATAAGCTAGAATTGGAACATTAGAAATTGGATTCGGCCAATCAGAGATCGTCTCTGTGAAATTCTGCTACGGAAAAAAATACTGGCGTCGGCCAATCAGAGAGCGTCTCCGCGAAAGGCGGCTACAGAAATTCTTGACGCTACTGGCTAGACCGCTTCAAATCGCGCCCGGATTCCAACATAATAGTCATATTTCAACGCACAACGCGTTATGCACTGATTGGCTGTGACGGATACAGCGATCAAACTGTGACGCGCACTCAGAGCGCTATCGCGTCTAGCCCGGGCCGAGAAATAAGAAAAAATAAAAAAAATAAAAAAAACGTGATGTCACTTCCTGCTCAGGAAAACGAGTGTTTTTTTATTTGAGATAATAACGTTATATTGTGCATTGGAAATACAAACACTTAAAATGAGTAAATATTATTCATTTTAAACATGTTTATATTATATATAGGGCTATAAAACAAAAAACAAAAAAGTTTTATTTTCTTCTTCTGTGATTTAACAGCAGGTGGGTCGGCGCCCTTGCGCCCCTAGTGGCAGAGCCGCCACTGGTGGACACTTTGAAGCAGGCAGGGACCACGGACTCAGCCAGGGATAGATTAAATATGGTGGTGAACACTGGGGCTAGCTGGTTAGCACAGGACTTAAGTATACATCCTGTTATCCCATCTGAGCCAGCTGCCTTTCTGGTGTTGATGGTGTTGTCAGATGACTGTTGATTGGACAAGGAGTTGGGTGGCTTCTTTTGTCAGGAAGGGGCGGATCCTTCTGACGTTGCTCAGGAGGAATCTGCAGGTTCTGGTTGTCGCTGCGATGTGAGCGGAGAAGTTCAACTGGTCGTCAAGGACAACACCAAGGTTCTTGGCGGTCGGGGACGCGGTCACAGTTGCATTCTTGACTGTGATGGAAAGGTCGGTCAGGGGGGAGGATTTGGCCAGTAGGGGAAGCAATTCTGTTTTGTTTTGATTTTTGCCGAGCCCTGGGGGACACCCGTCCGCAGAGGGCGGGTGGCAGACAGGGTCCCTCTCCATGACACTTGGTAGGAGCGGTTATTGAGGTATGATGTCAGCCATGTCAGCGCAGAACCAGCCACTCCCATTCCTGCGAGGGACGTGAGGAGGATCTGATGGTTGACTGTGTCGAAGGCTGCAGATAGATCTAGGAGAATCAGGACAGAGGAGAGGCCTTTTGCTTTTGCTAAGTGAAGTGCCTCTGTGACCGCAAGAGGGCCGTTTCTGTGGAGTGACCAGTCCTGAAGCCTGACTGATTAGGGTCTAGGTCCGGAGGTCATTCTGTAAGAGATAATCAGTGAATTGGTTGGATACAGCACGTTCAAGTGTTTTAGAAAGGAAGGAGAGAAGAGAGACAGGATGATAGTTACCTATGACGGTGGGGTTCATGGTTGGTTTCTTTATGAGCGGTGTGACTCTGGCTTGTTTTAGGGAGGTGGGGACCACCCCCGAGTTGAGGGAGGAGTTTATGGTTCCAGTTAGGAATGGGAGGATGTCTGGTGCTATGGTCTGGAGGAGTGGGGAGGGTATCTGATCCAGCTGGCATGTAGTCGGACGGTTCAACGTTACCAGTTTCAGGGTCTCGGCATCTGTAATGGGAGAGAAAGATGACAGACTGAAGGATGAGGTTCTCGATTCAGTATTTGGAATGGGTGGGGGTTGGGAGAATGAGCTGCAGATGTTCTCCACTTTTTCCTCAAAGAAGATCGCAAAGTCTTCGGCAGAGAGAGAGATGAGGGGGGAGGGGGTGGGGGGGCGAGTGAGGAGGGAGGACATGGTAGCATGCAGTTTGCGAAGGTTCTTAATGGTAGAAAAACAAGGACACACATAAATGCAGAGAGCAGGGTAGGACATTTAATTACATACATGCTGCTTTTTGTTTTCTGTTAGAATTACTTAACTAATTTGGATGGAAAGTTCAAATATACCTTCCAATACAGACTAAAATATTGCTTTGAGTGTACAGTACGCTTGGCCCTATTGCGAATATGGGAGCTTTCTAACCCCTGTCCCTCTCTCCCCGTCTCTCTGTGAGTGGATGTCTCCAGTGATAAGATAAGATTTTCCTTCATTGATCCCCTTGAAGAAATTATAGTGTGTTGATATACAGGTATACAGCCAGCCCTGGTCCTGCCCCCGTTGGGCCTGTCAAGGTGGTGTGATGTTCCCTGCGCCGTCCTTGATGTGGCCAACAGCGTCGCCTGCAGCGGCTGTTCTACCTCAAACCGGATCTGACCGGTACCACAGGCTGTTCTACCTCAAACCGGATCTGACCGGTACCACAGGCTGTTCTACCTCAAACCGGATCTGACCGGTACCACAGGCTGTTCTACCTCAAACCGGATCTGACTGCCACAGGCGCGATGGATCTGCTCCACGTCGTCCTCAGTTGACCGGCGTCTAACCGTTCCCGCTCTGCTTCAACTGGATCAGAGCGGTTCTCCTGCCCCCTGGTGGGGAATGTGACTGAGACTTTCAGCTCCGAGCCTCGACTTTTAGCCTTATTTTCATACCAGCGCTCGTATTCCTATGCTTTTTTGTTCTTAGTTCTATTTTATTTTTATTTTGAAATGTTCTTATGTAATTTGGATGCTATTGCTACCATGTATGTACGTATGTATGTATATGTGTTTCATTACATGTAATATGGCCGCTACAACCAGTATGGAGGTGGTGTCTGTGTGTATATACACAAAGATACCAAATTCAGCAACCGTACTGACCTTAACCATGACGAGATTGAAACTGTATGGATTGAAATCTTATTTGAAAGGGCAAAATCAGTACTAATAGGCACAATCTATAGACCGCCAGAACACAGTGGCTTCTATGACTCACTTGATGGGTGCTTAACTGGGGTGGAGGGCGTAGAAAAAATCCTTATTGGGGACTAGAACACGGACATGCTACGTAAAGCAGCACCCGTCTTCAAGGCCTTCAGTAGGCTTTGTGATCTGCACGGCCTCAGCCAGCTAATCACCCAACCCACAAGGGTGTGTGAATCAACTCAGACTACCATTGACCTCATCCTGTCCTCCGACAAGTCCATGATCTCCAATAAAGGGGTTATAGCATGCATTATATGATATTCTGTACCCGCAAAAAGCTAAAGCAAAAGGCTGGCTGTCACAAAACAGTCACATCTAGAGACCTCAAAACCTACTCTAGCGAGGCCTTTAACCTTGAACTGAAGAGCCTGGACTGGTCAGATGAACTCAATGGTACACTGGTTGAAGAAACCTGGCATGGCTTCAAAACCAAATTCTCAACAATACTAAACAACATGGCCCCCCTAAGAACCACCAGGGTAAAAAATCGCGCTGAGCCGTGGATGCACACTGAAATACTGACCGCTATGAAAGCCAGAGACAAAAAATGCTCTGAATTTCGTAAAAGTCAGTCAAAGCTTACCAAAAGCACGAGCAGTGAACTCCAAGCCCACGTGACTGAACTCAAACTAGAAAGAAACAGACTAAGAAATGACGTAAACTCCATGATAAAAACTGCAAATTTTTTTTTCATCAATGACAAAACTGAGGAAAACTAAAATAAACCACGTGAACTTTGGAAATTACTCAATAATCAACTAGGCTGCAGTAAAAAACTTAAAACCAGGTTCTCAAACATAAACATAAAGATGGACAACACGCTCATCACAGACAAACTGGATGTAGCCAATTACTTAAACACTTTCTTCACAAACATAGCCACAACACTGGTAAACAAACTACCCTCCCACTCAGGGCAGTATGGGGTAGAACACATAGTAGCATACTACAAGAACCTAGGCGTCCACAAAGATGATTTCAAACTGGAAATGGTAACTACAGATGAGGTACTCAATAAACTGAGCGCCCTCCAACCGAACAAGGCCACTGGCCATGACAACATCCCCTCCAAATTCCTCAGAGACTCAGCAGTCGCCATCACCCCAGTCATCACACACATAATAAACCTCTCCATAAAACAGGGACACGTCCCAGAGGACTTCAAAATAGCGAGAGTAACACCCCTGCACAAAAAGGGCAGCAAATTAGACCCAGGCAACTACCGCCCTGTTTCTATCCTTACATCCATCTCGAAAGTCATGGAAAAAATAGTATACGAACCGGTCGAAAAGTACCTTGCGGATAAAAATTTAATCTACGAATTCCAATCTGGCTTCAGAACATCCCACTCCACTGACACATGCCTTCTCTATTTGAACGACCACATCAAGCAAGAGGTGGACGCGGGCAAATACTGCGGCATGGTCATGCTAGCCCTACAAAAGGCCTTCGACACTGTCAATCACACCATTCTGATTGACAAGCTAAAAGCAATTGGTTTTGATAGTTTATCAGTGAGCTGGATACAATCCTACCTGGAGGGGAGAGAACAGATGGTGGAGGTAAACGGTACCCTATCCCCCCCCCTCACAGTGAACTGTGGTGTTCCACAAGGAAGCATACTAGGACCACTACTGTTCCTAATTTATGCAAATGACATGTCGTCAGCTTGTGACTGCAACTTGTTCCTGTTTGCGGACGACTCAGCCCTGCTGGTCTCTGACAAGAACAAGTTACAGGTTGAAAAAACCCTCAGCTCGGAACTAGGCAAAATCTGCATATGGCTCGCCGACAACAAACTATCATTACACATGGTCAAAACAGAGTCCATTCTCTTCGGTTCAAATAACAAACTCAGCAAGACCGACGGCTTCTCAGTTACAGTGGGTGACAATATTGTCACAAGGAAAGATGAAATTACCTACCTGGGTTCCATCCTAGAGGCTAATCTTTCCTGTGACAAAATGGCATCCAATGTAATAAAAAAAGTCAATCAACGAACTCGATTCTTGTACCGGATCTCCTCCCTGGTAAACAAGAATACCCTGAAGACTCTGGCAGGAGCACTCATTCAAGGGTACTACGACTATGCTTGCACCTCATGGTACCAAAGCACCTCAAAGGCACTAAAAACCAAATTACAAACATCTCAAAACAAACTAGTCAGACTACTGCTTGACCTGACTCCTAGAACCCACCTCACCCCTGCACACTTTGCCAACCTAGGATGGCTTAGAGTAGACGACAGAGTACAGCAACTTGCAATGGGCCTGGTCTACAAGATACACTACACGACCAATGTACCCATGTACATGTCAAAATACTTCCCAAAGGTCAGTGAACACCACGATCACAACACCAGAGGGAGCTCCACAAATCATGTAAAACCCAGATTCGGCTCAAACAAGGGACTAAACACGTTTCGCAATTATGCCACAACAATGTGGAACGCCCTACCCAAAGCTGTAAAGGAATGTGAATCACTACCCACCTTCAAAAACACTCTCAAAGAACACCTACGGGAGACTGCAATTCAACACTGGCCCCTGTAAATATCCTAACCCAACCCCCTCCAATGTACAGTCACCCAGTATGGTTTTGTCAATAGTTCAATGTACAATTGTGTTTGTTTGTACAGTGTCTCCTCCCCCCCCCCTCAATGTACAGTGTTACTTGTTTATACAGTGTGCCCCCCGCCCCCCCCCCCCCCCCCCAACCACCTCCAATGTAAATTACCCAGTATGGTTGTCAATATCCCAATGTACCCAACCCCCCCCCACCCAACCTCCTCCAATGTACAGTTTCTACGTCAAATGTATATACTCCCTTTTCTTGACTCCTTCTGTATCACAAACAGTACTGTATTTGCAAATCTGGTATGTCATAAATGTATAGATGTAGCAGTACTGACTATCTGTATGTCATGTATGTCATATATGTCTATATGAATTGAAAATGGGGGACCCTGATGGAAACAAGACAAACGTCTTTCTCAGGTCTGCATCCCCTTAACAATTGTATGTATTGAGCCGTACTGTATTGTACCCATTCTGCAATCTGTTAAATAAAGTTTTCATTCATTCATTCATTCATTCATTCATTCATTCATTCAGCCAGTCAATACCAACACAGCACCCAGTGACACTATCCAGGTTACTGGCTCCATCTACTGGTCAATAGAGACATGTGGATTTGGAAGAAGCCAAAGTAGAAGTAGTTTGACACTCCATCCTTACCTTTTTGAAAAGCGTGTCCCAGGGATCCTGAAAGTTCCCCTTGTAGTGCTTGAGTTCCTCCTCATCCTCTGCTGTCACCGTGGAGACGGGTACCACACCAGCAGGGAAGTTGAGCAGGTTGTAGTAGAGGATGGTGTAGGAGAGTGCAGCTGAGAAGAAAGAGAATCACAGGGAGACTTTAGGTTGTACTTTAGTTTGTATAGTGTTTGGACTTTATTCTGTTTACTTTCTTTACTGTATGAAGCACATTCTCAGCGGGCTCATACAGAACCAAGCATTTCACTGTAATGTACATGTACTTTATATGTGACAAATACAACAAAACTTGAAAATGTATTTATATAAAATATGTATTCATATAAGAAACAAGGACAGTGTTTATCTAGTTTTCGTAGATGAAAAGCAATGCAGGCTTTAAAGCTGTGATGCAGACACAAGGATATTTTACTGTACATTCAACCAAATGAACATAAACATAGAATAGTAGTGCTGATAACCTCTATATGTAGTTAGCCAGCTATTCAAATATGTGGTAGCTACAAAACATGCTAATCATGTTTAGCGCCATGCTAATGTTTACCTATTGCCGTTTAAAAAAAGCTGCAACAAAGCTTGTGTGTTGCTAGTGAATGTTGCTTGGTGGCTTGGCATACAAAATAAATTGTAAGACACATTTCTACCCCATTTATTTACATGAATTGGATGAATTAGCGTTGATGATGGTTTGATAGCCAGCTCTCTCACAGTACGTTCAGATACAACGCAAAGAGAAATATTGCCTTGCTTTACAGTCAGTTTGACATTTACAAAAACAAGACCCTTTCTAAATGTAACAAAGGTTATCCTATCCAATCCAATCCAACTTTATTTATAAAGCGCTTTAACAGCCACAGGGGCACAAAGTGCTGTACAGAGGGAGCATATTAAAAACTATAAGCAGCACTAAAAATAGATAAAAAAAATAAAATAAAAAAAGTACCAAAAAAGAGAAGAAAAAAAAAGAAGGTAAATATAGGCAGCAATACAAATTTAAATAGATCAGAGTACTTAAAAAATATTTAAAAGCAAAGGACACAATAACAAAACGATACAACAACAACACAGTAAGACAATAAGATCATAAAATCAACAAGCTACATGGTGTCGAAAGCCATACAATAGGGGGGCAGTAGAGGACACAGAGTCCTCGAGCCTGACACAAAAAGATCGATCTGCCAAGTAGGACTTGAACCATTCAAGGGCTATGCCACTGATGCCCACCCACTATTCAAGGCGGGCAATTCAAATGTCATGATCCACCGTGTCAAATGCGGCCGACAGGTCTAAAAGGACCAGGACAACACAGTCACTGGAATCAGTAGCTAAAAAGATGTCATTAAAAACTCTTAAACGTGCCGACTCAGTGCTGTGCAGGGATTTAAAACCAGATTGGAAAAACTTGAGAATATTGTGCTTGTTTAAAAAATTTATTAGCTGAGTATAGACAATTTTCTCAAGGATCTTTGATAAAAATGGCAGTTTAGAGATGGGCCTAAACTTTGACATGGCTGCAGGATCAAGCCCAGGCTTCTTGATCAGGGGCTGCACAACCGCATGTTTAAAAAGTGCCGGGACCACACCAGAGGACAGGCTGCTATTTATAATGTTGAGTACAGTAGGCCCAACAGCTGGGAAGACTTCCTTAAAGAGTCGAGGTGGAACAGCATCATCTGGGGAGCCCGATGGCTTCATTTTGCCAATGACCTCCTGTAAGGAAGACAGCGTCATGGGCACAAATGTGTTAAATACAGCGGGGCTGGGGACAAAAACGGAGGGGTCATAAGCAGGAGGTGAAATAGAAGCCCTAATGGAGGAGACCTTATCAATAAAGAAGTTAAGGAAACCTTCACAGGCAGCACGAGAGGCCTCCACACAGGTAGTCAGTGGTGCATTCAGTACATCATTGATGGTCTTAAACAATACACGGGGCTTGTGGCAGTTTGACATGATAATGTCAGCAAAATATGTTGTCCTAGTCTCCCGTACAATATTCTGGAAGTGATGCCAGCAGTCTCTTAGCGTGTGAAGAGATACATGCAGTTTGTCCTTTTTCCATTTGCGCTCGGCTCTGCGGCACTCACGCTTCGCAGAACGGGTCAAATCATTCATCCAGGGCTCTGATTTAACCCTGGGCTGTCTGGTCTTAAAAGGGGCAACAGTGTCCATAGTAGTTTGACAGGCGTCAGTAAACCACAAGCTAAGGGTCTCAGCATCATCACAAACTGGAGTGACATCATTTGAACAGAAAACAGCAGAGAAACGCTCAGCAGTGAATGGGTTAATAATCCGGCAACGGCGAGCAGAAGCGCCAGGTTTGACTGTGTTACAGACAAGTGCAACGTCAAACAGGACAGGCATATGGTCAGAGAAAAATGATCCACATATCTCTATATTAAAAACAGGTAAACCATATGATAAAACCAGATCAAGTGTGTGCCCACGTCAGGCCATGTGAGCGGCGCGGTGCGTGAGCGGCGCGGGGAGCGGAGCGGGCGCTTTTGACGTGAGCGACGGAGTGGGTTTTAAAATGGGTCGGCGCGACGTCCGGAGCGAGAGTTCTCCTCCACTCCAATCCACTCCGGGCCGCTCGCAGTGGTTTAACACTGATGTAATATACATGTAGTACAATGCCAAAGCAACAGATGGCGATGTACAAACATGAAGGCCATTTTCAACCAATGAGAAGGGTGAACCGTCACTCACATCCTGTTACATGAAAAGTATATGACGCCATTGTTGTTGTCGTTAGCTTACATGCTAACGTTAATGGCAGCGACCATAGCATTGTGGCTAGGCTAGCTATCATCGCTTAGTAGAGCTATAAACAATGTTATTTAACATTGCAGAATGGGTACAATTACAATACGGCTCAATACAAACAATTGTTAAGGGGCTCAGGGGGTGTAGACTGTTGTAGTTTGGTCAAATCAAGCAAATTTACATCATGCTCAAAAAAGAAAAGAAAAAAATCTGCCGAGCGATGTGGAGCGGGGACCGGGGACCGCTCGATTCAAGGTGAGCAGTGAGCGAGCGGAGAGCGACTTGGGGGCGGGGTCAACATGAGCGATTAGCGGAGCGGAACAAGCCGTCTAGAGCGAAGAGCGGATTTCTCGCCCGCGCCGATCCGCTCACGGGCCCTGGCCCACGTTCATGCGTGGGGCCAGACACAGATTGGATAAGATTAAAACAGTCGATGGTGCTTAAAAAGTCCTTTGCCAAAGGGTTGTCGGAACAACACACATGCACATTAAAATCCCCGACAATCAAGACATGATCATAGTTTGGCATGATATCGGCGAGGAAGGCAGAAAAGTCATTAATAAAATCCTTATTGTACTTAGGGGGGCGGTAGATCACAGCACACAACACGGTTTGATTGATCTCAAACATGCTCAGCTCAAAGCTGCAGAACGGTGAAGGTAGCGATAGTGGTTTACACTTGTGTAAACAATCACTAACCCCCCTCCTCGGCCTGACATCCGCGGGGTGTTAAAATAGCTGCAGTCTGTCGGCAAGAGTTCGGTGATTGTGCTGGACTCACCATCATGTAGCCAGGTCTCGGTTATAAAAAGGAAATCCAGTCCCCGGGAAATGAAGAAGTCCTTCAGTATGAAAGCCTTGTTAGCCAGTGATCTAGCATTTACCAGGCCTGGAGGGGAGCGGCGGGTCCGAGCCATCAGCGGCCTGGGGAGCACGATACAGAGGCCGGAGATTTCGCAGAGTAGAGCAGTAGCCGGCATGGTTTATCGCACAAGGACGAGCTGGGTAAAGCGGAGCGTAATGAGATATTCTAGTTTTGATTGTATGTACCGGATAGACACTATTATTATGTGATCCTGGCCCAATTGCAATACTATAGTACATGGAGGAACTATTGTGGTAGGGGCTGGGATCAGGGGGACGTCAATGGTTGAGGGACCTGTCAGCACCAGGCAGAGCATGGGCGAGTAGTGCCACAGTCTGGGTCTGCTGTGAGACATAGGTGGAGGGAGGAGAACAGTGATGGATGCTGTAGGATAGGTTGGAGGAAAGTGCTCGGGCACCTGCAAAGTTTAAATGGAGACCATCTACTGCAACGAGATTGCTACGCTGCCAGAAGAGGTCAAAGTTGTTTATAAAGTTCACGTTGTGGGTAGGCCAAGCGGACTGGAGCCAGGTGTTTAGGCTTAGCAGTCTGGAGAAGCGACCGAGGCCACGGCCAGGAGAGGGGGTGGGGCCGGAGATACTGACGCTGTAGTGAAGATGTTTCAGTACACCAAACAGCTGAATAAAATCATGCTTTAACAGCTCAGACTGCTGTTTCCTAACGTCATTTGTACCTACGTGCACTAAGAGCGAATCAGCAGTGGGGAAGGATGTCATAATAACCTCTTGGATTTTATCCGTGATGGCAACGGGTTAAACTGATCCGGTCCGGCGCGACCAGGACCAGTCCCACGCCCTGTCACGTCGCTGCCCCTCTCCAGAGGAGAGGGGGTTAGGTACACGTGTCGATCAAAATATCACAAGGGACCCCACCAAGACGGTCAGCACGCAAACGCACAGCTTCGGTGGCCCACCTAATGGGCGTGAAACCCCCCACCAATGTTTGATCTACCCCGCCATTTCCCCCCGGAGATGCTTCGAGTCTAACCTATAGACTATTAAACTATTTTTATTATTTGCGTTAGTGAAAACTGTAAGCGGAGAGCCTATTGGGATGCTAGATCCTAATGTGAAACACTGTGATTTGCCATACCTTGCTACCTGTCTATCTTTTTTATGCCCGCTTATGCCTGTATTTTTTACTGTTGTGAAGCACTTTGAACTGCAACCTCTGTATGAAAAGTGCTATACAAATAAAGTTATTATTATTATAGTGCGCTGGCGCTCGGTAGAGATAAAAACCTCCTTCCCGGCCGACCGCATAAAAAAAACGCAGTTTTTATGTTGTTGGACAAACCGAAGGCGGATTCAATCATTGAAAAACACGCCTGGGCCAGCGCTGATACCAAACGCTGATTTATGAACAGCGTGTATGCTCGTGAAAACCCAGAGAACGGGGGCGGCGAGTTTCTAACAAGAAAAAGCCCCTACAACGTCTCTCCCCGCTGTCTGGGACGACCAGCAGGGAGGCAGTCCCGAAAGACACAGACATGGGTTTCTACATAACGAGCCTGGGAATAAACCGTGTCAATTCCGCTCTTTATGTGAGAGGGGAAGACGTCGGGCTTATCCCAGAGAGACTTCAACGTGAGTGAAACAATTGTAAAAGGTTTATTTAACAGATTGGAGAATGGCCCAATATACACAACCGTTAAAAGAAGCAGAGCAGAAGGACAACAGCCTCGACTGCATCGCGTTACCTCCCATTTACAATGTCAGTGGCCTGCAGTGCAGGTCCTGAAACTCACGGATACATCTCTCGGCCAATAAGAAAACGCGAAGCCTGTGATGTCTTCAATGGCCTGCTTCGCCAACATAGATTGAATCTCGTCGGCCAGGGCTGTCCCTGCCGTGGACTCTGACAATAGAGTCTGTATCAACCCCAAAAACAGAGGGTGGGGGTGTGCAAACTGTAACACAAGCCCCACTCTCAACGTTCTCTCCATCCACACCGACATGTGGCACTTCTGTAGCCACACGTGGTAAAAATCGCAAAGCGGCCTCGCTGCCGACTGGCGCCAGCCCGCTAAGAATCGTAGATAGGTGGCCCGGTCTCTCCCGCTGTGCATTGCAAACCCTGGCTTCGCCGACAGCGCGAGCAAGGTATCTCGTGGGGTTGGGATTCCGCACCCTGACTCTACCAACGAGGCAATTGCACCCAAGGGGGGGGGGACCCCGACAGAAAGGGGCGGTCTGAAACGGGGCGAACGACAGTCATCACTCCTGGTGAATGAGGTGGCTCCCCCGCTGAGCATTGACCCGCTTTAGCAAAGCGATTAGCTTGCTGGGGATGGCCTGCTCTACGGCTGGACATGCATGATGTGTGGCCCTCACTCTGTCTACTAGGGTGAAAAAAGAAACACACACCGTAGCCCTGTAGTGATATTACTATCACCCAAATGACGCGTGCCTGCCGCACTGCCGCTGCTAGGACTGGTAGTCCGAACGGGGGAAGGCACAAGGGTAATACCCGGCCTCGCGAGGGCGTGGCTGGGGGAACCCGCGCTGTGGCCCCACGGGTCAAGGGTTCCCACTCTGACGACATTTCTTTTTTTTTAGAGATAGGGAACCTGCTCCGTCGTCACATACAACACCAGGCTCACCAAGCGCACACGCCGAGTGTGTGGGGAGGGAGCCTCCTGACAGTACAACATTCTCATACAGACCCAGGCCGAGCTAGCTGCTGGGTATCAGCCCCTGTCTTCATGAGAAGCAATATGTCGGGCCGCCTACGCTACAATGCGAAAAAGCGGCCCGACGCCAGAGGGGACAGAACAGAGCCCTGTGTCCTGTAACGTAACGGGGGGGAGTGAACGGAGAGCGTGCTAGACAGAGCGAGATGGGGACGGTTACTCCTCGAAAGGAGGCGTGTCCATCTAATTCAGCCGATCCCTCGGCCGCCGGGGTCTGTCGGCATCGTGAGAGCCTGTCTCCCTGTCTACAGGTTGTCTCGGGCGGGGGACACATGGCCACCGGTCGGGGGTCTCGCAGCAGCCACTGACGAGACCATGCTCTCACCTCTGGCTGTGAGGTGTGGGGCGGCTATAGGCCGCCCGCGCCTCCGCTGACAAACCAAAAAGTCCATCCACGGACAGGGGGGCCCTGAGGAGCTGCGTCCACACCCTCCCTGCGGTTATAGCTTGCGGCTGCGTCAAAAAGCTGTATAACCTCAAAACCCTGAGCGAGGGTCTTGACGTCGGCCGTCCCCAAGACCCCATCGCCGACACCATTTTCGACAGAAAAGC